>NW_024412391.1:1248375-1532488 GCF_014898765.1 Herpailurus yagouaroundi | reverse complement strand
AAGTCGACCGCTTAAATGACAAGCCACCCAGGCGCCCCAATGGTGGAAGGTTTTTTACCGGGCTTTTGCAGAAAAGGATCCAGGTTTCAGCTAGTTTCAGGAATAGTTGGTATAGAGAAGGGAAGATGTTCCCTCACTCCTCCTAGGTTTGACAGCTGGGTTTATGAAATAAACTGACAATTGACATTGGCAGGAGAAAAGGCACATACATTCGTGAGTTTTTAATATTGTATGTCCGGGGCATCACAGGGCAAAAAAAGTGAATATCCCCCAAAATGATGAGATTTTAGAGCTTATATACCACCCTAATAAGCGAAGGGGAGAGGGGTGGAGGCCACTTAGGCAAGAATAAATGACTTCTAGGAAAGATGAATGGGCCCATAGAAGAATAAATAGGAGGTTTGATAGTTTGTGACACACATTGTCTGGATGTGTGTGGTACAGACTTCCAGTCTCCTCTCCAGTGATCAGTGTCAAGCCTTCCTGGTTGATGAAACTCCCAGGGAAGCAGATCCCTGAGAATTGAGTTCCTGGGATGCCTGGGTGGCTCAGCTGGTCAAGAGTCCAACTCTTGATTTTAGCTCAGGTCAGAATCTCACAGGTCATGAGTTCGAGCCTCCCATCGGGCTGTACTGACAGCTCGGAGCCTGCTTGGGATTCTCGCTTCCTCTCTTTCTGCCCCTCCCCCACTTATGCGCTCGCTGTCACTCTCTCTCAAAATAAATAAACATTAAAAAAAAGAAGAGTTACTTTGGGGGAACCTGTATTTAGGCAGACAAGGGGAGTTCAAAGAAAGCCTTTCCCTACACCTGCTGTTTTTCCTGTGCCCACAACTCAAAATAGTCAGTATACTTAAGTGGCATATTTTAGGTGGGATGCCCTGAACTTTAGCAGTCAAGGATGGTTCTCCAAAGAGGCACGAATTGTTCTTGTTGATTAGCAGTTGTCACATGGACAATATGGGGTTTTTATTGGAGAGAAATATACAAGAATGCATCAGGAGACCAGGACCCGCCAAGGGCACAGAAGGAGGGTCTCAGCTCTTCTGGGTCTCTTAACGTTACAAAGAAAGAGAACACACAATGAGTGCCCCATACACAACAGAAGCTCAATGAGTCTAAGTTGGAAATGACTTTCTCTTTTTGAAATGACTTATTTTAAAAATAAACGTGGGGGGCGCCTGGGTGGCGCAGTCGGTTAAGCGTCCGACTTCAGCCAGGTCACGATCTCACGGTCCGTGAGTTCGAGCCCCGCGTCAGGCTCTGGGCTGATGGCTCAGAGCCTGGAGCCTGTTTCCGATTCTGTGTCTCCCTCTCTCTCTGCCCCTCCCCCATTCATGCTCTGTCTCTCTCTGTCCCAAAAAATAAATAAACGTTGAAAAAAAATTTAAAAAAATAAATAAATAAACTTGGATTTGTTTGGTCTTCCCAATCCTTGGAGATGATTAAGATTCCAAGAGGCAACGTGGCCTCTTTTGGCTTAATGACCAGTCACCAAATTAAATTCCATTTCTGCACAACATTTTTTAAAAATTTGTCTTACAGTCTAGAAAGACAGGAGGAAAAAAGCGACATACCTTAAAAATTAACTCTTCTTCTCAACCCCCGTGTTTATGCAGATTTGGGCAAAGTCTGCTTTGAATTTTCCTTCATTGTAAATGTCCTCAGTGATGAATTTAGAATTTCATTGTAACATTCCAAAAAAAAAAAAAAAAAAGTCCACAATACACAGAACCATGCAGAACAGGAAACTATTTATATTTAGACCTATTGCAAAAACATTATCGCCTCTACAAAGTCATGGATTGCATGAGAGTAATCCTATCTGGCTCAAGAAATCCTTAAAAGGAAATTTACACCTAGAAACATAGATGCGAATGAATTCTAGCACCGGGTACCTACTTGTTCTCCCAGTAAGAGGGCATACAAAAGAAACTTGGGTTGTTAGCAAGAAATAGAATTATTGAACTCCGTGACATTCTGATGGATAGAAAGATCCAAGAGGTTTGGTGCACCTCTACCAGGTCACTTGGAATCCAGAGAAGCTGGCTTGAAGCTTGACCCTGGGCTGTAAGTCAGAAAACCCAGGCAGGATTCAGGAAACCACTTCATAAGAAGCTCTAAGAAGAATGGTTTCCATCCAGGGCTGATGGTTGAGCTGAGGTCCAGAAAAAAAAATGGATGATGCCTGGTCACTGCCCATAATGAAATCAGAGAGCTGTGATTTGATTGGGCAGTGTTGAAAAGAAGACCACAGGCCCAAAATGATAGCATTTAGGCTAAGGTGCCGAGTCAGTAAACTAAGACCTAACTTCACTGCAGTTTCAACCCCCCAGAAATGTAACCTTTAACCAGGCAACATGGGAATTTCCTGGTCCGCGCTAGGAAATTTACTGATAGACCCCTTCCACTTCCCTATGACGTTGCCTAAAGCAATGGATTCTTTCCTAATAATTGCCTTTTTTCTCCTCCCTCTCTACCTTTAAAAACCTTTCCTTTTCTGTAGCCTTTTGTAACTCCCAACCTCTTGCTAGACAGGATGCTGCCCGATTCATGAGTTGATTAATAAAGCCAATTAGATCTTTAAATTTTACTTGGTTGAATTTTTGCTATTTCACAGCAGTAATACCCAAGAAGAAAAACAGTCATTTACTGTGGGTGCAGGGTCAGCTAGCATTGTCTCAGAAGCCGAATACCAGTGACATTTTCCTGCCAGGTCCAAATTTCCACCCACCACTGGCTTGAGGAGAAAGGGAGTCGATTGCAATGAGCTTTCTCTGTGACCGCCTCCGCTCTTGAAATTCCTGAGTGGTATCACAAGCCAGGGTCCAGGATGGGTTGAACACCAAATGCGGTTACAAAGGCATAATCACTTACCGGGGACTAACTTTGCAACCTGAAGACTGTTTTCAACTGTGACCGTGTCAATAGGATTAATGCAATCCATACGGTTGGCTAGCACATCAGATAAGTATGATGAACTATCCTCAGTCCCAGGAGAACTGGCTTTTACATCACAGCTTGAGCTGTTCACCTAGAAGGGCTAAAAAAAAAAAATGTCCTTACAGTTTTGTTTATTGTGCTTATCACCAGAGAAGGAAACTCACATTTGCATTGCTAATAGCCCTCTTTCAAAGTTTGTTGACATTTCAGCTGATCTTTAACATACTTTAATGTTATAACACCCTTGGGCAAAGTCAGTTTCCCAAAGGAAGATAGACAGCCTCTGGGTGCCCCCGTGGAAGCTGCAGGAACACACATACCTATCCTCTAATCCACAGGACTGAGTGAGCTCTGCTCTGCCCAAACCACAAGACTCTGGAGCCCCAAAAGTGAACCCTCTTGGGCCCTGCAAATAGGGAAGAGGAGAAAGGTATTTATACATCTCCCTTAAGGAAAATGTGAGGCCATAGAAGAGATTCAATGGACAATAGAAAAGTACAGAAAGGTACATTTATAATCTATTCTGGAGAGTAAATGAGGGTATTTTTTTCTGTAATAGGGAAGGAAGAGAGAGAAGATTCATTACTGACCATCAACAGGCTTTATAGTAGAGAATGGTCCAAACCTCTATATAATAAAAGAAATATCTTGCTTCTTAGGATATATGCCCCAGATTAAATTAGGAAAGGGTGATGCTGGTAAGGAGCAGGTACTAAATCTGGGATCGCTAGGTTAAGAATAGTCAGGAATGACCAGTTATGGTTTGGGAATATATGTACAAACTGCTGAATTCACACTAATAGCTCTAATAGAAAATGTGAAATCAAAGGACAATTGAAAATTTTAGAGCCGTATATATCTTAGAAAGACATATCATTTTGAGAATTTGTGCTAGTATGATTTCAGTTTTTGAAATTGGGTTTAATATAGGTAGATAGGTGAGATTCAGATGAAGAGCTACAATCTAGTGTTGATGTTGTAGGGACAAGAAAAAGTTCCCTTCTTCCCTTCTAGATTCTTTGGCTGGTGTAATAATTAAATTGACATACAACAGATTAACGGGAGAAAAATAAAATTGGGACTTACAGGAGCTCTATAAATATATGGGACTCACTGACAATCAAGTAATTGAGGTTTACGTACCATCCTAAGCTAAGAAGAAAGGGGTAGGAGTGTGGGGCTTCAAGCGGGGAGGAAGACAGGTCACAGGAAGAAGAGAGCAACAAATGTTGGGCAAACAGAGGTTTGCCATGCCAATAAGTCTTTCTCATATAAAAAGTTACCTCTGGTGATAGCTCTCTTCCTGGTGCAGAACCCCTGTCTAAATTCTTTTAAGGACAACCTGGGTGGTTCAGTCAGTTAAGCATCCAACTGTTGGTTTCAGCTCAGGTCATGATCTCATGGTTCATGAGTTTGAGCCCTACATTGGGCTCTGCACTGACAGTTTGGAGCCTGCTGAGGATTCTCTCTCTCTCTCTCTCTCTCTCTCTCTCTCTCTCTCTCTCTCTCAATTAATTAATTAATTTAAAAAATCTTTTAGACAGTTAAAGGGGAGGTAAAAAGCTCTTTCTGAGTCTGCTGGGTCCCAATTTCTTCTGCTCGAGATAATCCATATGCCAAAGTGCCCTAATGCTGGTATGTGAGAAATAAGTGAGCAATCCCTATCAAAATAACACCAGCATTCTTCACAGAGCTAGAACAAACAGTCCTAAAATTTGTATGGAACCAGAAAAGACCCGGAATAGCCAAAGCAATCTTGAAAAAGAAAACCAAAGCTGGAGACATCATAATCGAGGACTTCAAGATGTATTACAAAGTTGTAATCATCACGACAGTATGGTACTGGCACAAAAACAGACACTCAGATCAATGGAACAGAATAGAGAACCCAGAAATGGACCCACAAATGTATGGCCAACTAATCTTTGACAAAGCAGGAAAGAATATCCAATGGAATAAAGACAGTCTCTTCAGCAAATGGTGTTGGGAAAACTGGACAGTGATATGTAGAAAAATGAACCTAGACCACTTTCTTACCTCATACACAAAAATAAACTCAAAATGGATGAAAGACCTAAATGTAAAACAGGAAGCCACCAAAATTCTAGAGGAGAAAGCAGGCAACAACCTAGAGGAGAAAGCAGGCTCAGCCGCAGCAACTTCTCACTCAACACATCTCCAGAGGCAAGGGAAACAAAAGCAAAAATGAACTATTAGGACCTCAGCAAGATGAAAACCTTCTGCATGGTGAAGGAAACAATCAGCAAAACTAAAAGGCAACTAATGGAACGGGAGAAGATACTTGCAAATGGCATATCAGATAAAGGGTTAGTATCCAAAATCTGTAAAGAACTTAACAACTCAACACCCAAAAAACAAATAATCCAGTGAAGAAATGGGCAAAAGACATGAATAGACACTTCTCCAAAGAAGACATCCAGATGGCCAACCGGCACATGAAACAATGCTCCACATCACTCATCATCATGAGATACTACCTCACATCTGTCAGAATGGCTAACATTAACACGTCAGGCAGCAACAGATGTTGGTGAGGATGCCGAGAAAGAGGATCCCTTTTGCACTGCTGGTGGGAATGCAAGCTGGTGCAGCCACTCTGGAAAACAATATAGAGGTTCCTCAAAAAATTAAAAATAGAACTACCCTATGACCCAGCAGTTGCACTACTAGGTATTTATCCAAGGGATACAGGTGTGCTGTTTTGAAGGGGCACATACACCCCAATATTTATAGCAGCACTATCAACAATAGCCAAAGTATGGAAAGAGCCCAAATGGATGAATGGATAAACAAGATGTGGTGTGTGTGTGTGTGTGTGTGTGTGTGTGTGTGTGTGTATACACACACATATACTATATATGTATACTATATACTATATATATACATATATATATACACCCAATAGGGTATTACTTGGCAATCAAAAAGAATGAAATCTTGCCATTTGCAACTACGTGGATGGAACTAGAGGGTATTATGCTAAGCGAGATTAGTCAGTCAGAGAAAGACAAATATCATATGACTTCACTCATATGAGAAATTTAAGATAAAAAACAGGTGAACGTAAGGGAAGGGAAGCAAAAATAATATAAAAACAGAGAGGGTGACAGAACATAAAAGACTCTTAAATATGGAGAACAAACACAGGGTTGCTGGTTGTGGGAGGGGGGCTGGGCTAAATAGGTAAGGGGCATTAAGGAATCTACTCCTGAAATCATTGTTGCACTATATGCTAACTTGTATGTAAACTAAAAAATTAATTAATTAAAAAAAAAAGAAGTGAGATAATTCATTTTCATAAATACCGAAAAGTGCTGTGCTGTCTAGTTAACAATTGGTTTACAATCTCTTGGAAATATGTACAATCCTCACCACCACCACAGTGGATTCCCAAACCCTTAGACCCTTCACTTCCTGGTTCTTCTTTCCCTCTCCATTTCACGGGCTTATCTTTGTGGCCTTTGCAATGAGCATGCGCCAAAGAACTAAAGTCTGCATCACTTCAAGGAATGTACATTTGTTCCAATCAGACTGCTTTTTGCTTTACATGGGCACAAGCGACTTCCAGGTGAGGCTGTAACCTTTGTAGTGCTCAGCCAATGAGGAATCAGGGGAGGGGCTTCATGCTAGGAGATAAATTGTCTGCTGTAACCGCCCCGAGTGTGCCTGTCCATCAGACATCTGCTCTTGTAAGAACGTTGATTAAAGCCTTGCTTCATGTCCCTCCTTTGATTAGGTCCGTGGGCTTATTTCTCACGTGATATTCTCTTCCCCCTTCCATGTAAAAATTAAGCTCATTCTTTAGTTCAAAATATAAAGTGTATTTATATCACAGTTAAAAGCAAATAATACATTTACATATTTTCTTTTCAGTGATTACGGATCATTGGCACATTAAATTGAACATATTTCTTTAAGTAATTAAATGTATTCCACCTGGTGATATGCTGATTATCAGAGATCATTAGCAGTTTAGTGTCGAAAGGGAACTCAGGGTAGTGTCTTTTAAAAACTTGAACTGTAATCCACAGAAAGAAAGCTATTTTATGTTGGCCAAGTACAAACACACATAAACACAGTCACTTCACACGTGTGTACATAACTGAACTTAAAGCTTCATGAAATAATACTCACCTATACTTTGTGCAGAACCTGATGTGCTCTCTTATTTTCTCATTTTTCCATTCTTTCTTTTTCCTTTTAATGCCGATTATGATCTCCCAAATTGAAATTACCATCTACAGGTAGATCGCAACCTATAGTTTAAAAAGCATTGTCTTAGGGATTAGCTAGTCCAACATTTTGTTTGTGCACTTAGAGGAATTTAAGGAATTGGGGTGGTATTCCCAAAGTCACATAAGAAGCATTGAAGCAAGCCTGTGCTAGTATCTGGTCTTTGATGTTGTGGCCCAATGAGTTTTCCCCAATCCTATGGTGTTTTCAATGTATGTGGCCCTCTCCAATTTGACAAAGTGAGCCTTATGTCATGGATACTTCTCTTGCTCACTTTTCATTCTCTTAGGTTTATGGGAAATACTAGTTGTACTCAATGTTAGCTATGTGTTCCTCTGTCTCTTTCCCCTCTGTCTCTTCTTTTGGAAAATAATTTATATGCTCATCAGTATCCCCTAAAGTAGACTGGTAGGGAACAATTGCATCCTGAGAAAGAGAAGCTCACGTAGTCAAATAGTTTAAATTCTGTATGAGTGGGACAAAATACTGGCATCTAAGTGGCCCTAGATACCCCTTCCACCTTCTTTCTGTATAATTTTTTTTTAATTTTTTTAAATGTTTTTTATTTGTTTTTGAGACAGAGAATGAGCAGGGGAGGGGCAGAGAGAGGGGGAGACACAGAATCTGAAGCAGGCTCCAAGCTCTGAGCTGTCAGCACAGAGTCCGACATGAGGCTTGAACTCACGGAGTGTGAGATCATGACCTGAGCTGAAGTCGGACGCTTAACCGACTGAGCCACCCAGGCACCCCCCAAAAAAAGTTTTTTTTAATGATTCTTTTTTTTTTGAGACAGAGAGAGAAAGAGCAGGAGCAGGGGAGGGGCAGAGAGGGAGACACAGAATCTGAAGCAGGCTCCAGGCTCTGAGCTGTCAGCACAGAGCCGGATGCGGGGCTTGAACTCATGAGGTGTGAGATCATGACCTGAGTCAAAGTCAGAGACTTAACTGACTGAGCCACCCAGGCACCCCATGTCTCTCCCACCTTCTAAGGAAGATTGATTCTATTGGTTGTGATGATCAGAATAATAAGTAGAAAAAGAGAAGTTCTGAGACCAGCAGTATAGTATCCCAGGGCTGCTACAGCAAAGCACCAGAAACTGGGTGACTTAAAACAACCGATGTTTATTGCCTTAACAGTCCTAAGGGCCAGAAGTCTGAAATCAAGGTGTCAGCAAGGCCATGTTCTCTCTCCTAGCCCCTAGTGTTAACAGCAATCCTTGATATATCCTTGACGTTTAGACACATTACTCCTGTCCCTGTCTGTCATCACATGGCATTCTGTCTGTGCCTTCTGTGTGCAAATTTCACTCTTCTTATAAGGGTTAGGGTCAACCGTACTCCAATATGACCTCATCTCAACTTGAATACTTCTGCCAAGATCCTGTTTCCAAATAAAGCACATTCGCCAGTAGTAGGGATTAGAACTTGAAAATCTGTTTGTGGGTAGAATACAATTCTACCCGCTATAGATGCTAAGTCAATTTATACTACAAAGGGACTGAACAGATCTAGAAGCAATGGAGAGGAAAATGGGATAGAAGGGATATCGGCAGTAAGACATGAAAGCAAGCAGAAGTATTTTCAGAGGAGAAAACAAGGAGAGAGTTGATTGACCAGTGAAATACGGGGAGAGACGTGAATGAAGACAAATTTAAGTCCTTCTGCTTTGGCTCATGCGACATAATTGTCCCTTTCTGCTTCTTCCATAGACCTCTACAAAGTCTTACATCACCTTCCAAGACTTTGTTCAAGTCGTATTTAGGTTTACTTCTGATATTATACTATTGCAGGAAGCAGCCCACAAGGAACTTAGCATTATTTTCAATAAAATAAAACCTGTTAAAGGTCAATTTTATTGTGAGTAGAAGATATAGCATTGCACTTTAACCAGAACCTTAAAATTATACAGAAGGAAAAGAGGACAGTAAGTAGAAAAGATGATAATGGCATGGTGATTTTACTGAAAGCAGTGACATTTATGTAATTTATTTGCAAGTTATTGAATATTGATTCAGTGATAACACATCCTACTATTTTATATTTTATATAGTGGTTTTATATATTTCTGGTACTGAAAAGCATGCTCATTTTCAGTTAATAATTGATATTTGAATGTGATAGCTAATGGTTTTTTTCCTAAATATTTAGATAATTATTTTCTTTTAATTGTCTTAGAAACTCTCAGTATTCATTTATTCATCACTTAGCAATATGTGTTCAGTATCTAAAATGTGTTAGGCACAGTTCTCTGCCCTGAAAATATAACAGTGAAAAATATGGTCAGCCCCCTTATGTTGACAGAGTCTACTGGAATTAACAAAAGTTTCTATTCATGGAAATGCACAATATGAAAAGTATAAAACAGTATAAAAAGACGAAAACAGGATCATGCACATATATGAATAGATACTCATCCATATATGAACATATATATTCAACTGTAGATTAATTTTTAGTCTACATTTTATTGCATGTTTTCAGCTTTGCTAAGGCGTAACAGACAAATAGAACTGTAATATGTTTAAACGGTACAAGGTGATGATTCAATATGTGCATACATTGTGAGAGGATTTCCACTGTGGAGCTAATCAACAAATCCATCACCTTATACAGCTCCTTCTTTTGTTGCTTTCCGGTGAGAACACCTATGTTCTACTCTCTTAACACATTTCAGTAATAGACTACCATGTTATCACCCGCAGTCACTAGATCCTTAGGCTTTATTCATTTTCTAAATGAAAGTGGACACCCTTTTACCAACCTCTCCCTATTTCCCCCTTCCCCCAGCCCCTGACAATCACCCTCCTACTCTGTTCATGCGTTTGACTTCTGTTCTTTTAGGTTCCACGTATAAGTGATACCTTGCGGTATTTGTCTTTCTCCGTCCAGCTTATGTCACTTAAACAATACCCTCCATTTTCATCCATGCTGTTGCAAATGATGAGATCTCCTTTTATTTTTTTAAGTCTGAGTAATATTCCATTGTGTGTCTACCTACAGCACATTTTCTTTATCCATTCATCCATTGACAGACACTTAGGTTTCTTTCTATGTCTTGGCTATTGTGAATAAGGCTGCCATGAACATGCCAGAGAATTTGGGGGGGAGGGGAGCATAATAAATAATCTCTTTAAGGTAACGTTCATTTCCTTTGAATTTATACCCAGAAATGGGATTGCTGGATCCAATGGTGGTTCCATTTTTATTTTCTTGAGGAACTTCCATACTGTTTTCCATAGGGGCTGTGCAAGTTTACATCCCCACTAACATTGTAGAAGGGTTACCTTTCCTCTGCCTGCTTACCAGCACTTGCTGTCTCTAACCTTTATAATAGTCACCCTAACAGGTGGGAGGTGGTAACTCGCTGTAGCTTTGATTTGGATTCCCTCGTTGATTCATGGTGTTGAGCACCTTTTAATGCACCTGTTGACATTCTTCTTTGGGAAAGATCTACTATTCTTCTATTGGGATCTACTGGGTGTATCTTCTTTGGGAAAATGTCTATTCAGGTCCTTTGCACATGTTTAAGTTTGATTCTTTGAAGTGTTTTGCTATCAGGTTTGTACAAGTTCTTTGTATATTTTGGCTATTAACTCACTATCAGATACATTGTTTGCAAATATTCTTTTCAGTTCCATAGATTGTCTTTTCATATTTTGATGGTTTCCTTTACTGTGCAGAAGCTTTTTAGTTTGATGCAGTCCCACCTGTTTAGTTTTGCTTTCATTGCCTTGCTTTTGATATCAAATCCAAAAAATCATTACCAAGACCAATGTCAAGGATCTTAACCTCTGGTTTGTTTTTGTTTTTGTTTTTGGTTTTGGTTTTTTTTTTTTGTAGGATTTGTGTAGTTTCAGGCCTTACGTCCAAGTCTTTAATCCATTTTGAGTTGACTTTTGTGTATGGTGTAAGATAGGGGTCCCGTTTCATTCTTTTGTGTGTGGATATCCACATTGCCATTTGGGTATTTTTCCAACACCATTTGTGGAAGAGACCATTCTTTTGCCATTGTATATTCCTGGCTCCTTTGTCAAAAATTAATTGACCATGTACCCATGAGTTTATTTCTGGGCTCTCTATTCTGTTCCATTGATGTATATGTCTTTTTTTTTAATGTTTATTTATTCTTGAGACAGAGAGACAGACAGAGTGAGAGCAGGGAAGGGGCAGAGAGAGAGAGGGAGACACAGAATCCAAAGCAGGCTCCAGGCTCTGAGCTGTCAGCACAGAGCCTGACACGCGGCTTGAACTCACAAACCACAAGATCATGACCTGAGCTGAAGGCAGACACTTAACCGACTGAGCCACCCAGGTGCCCCTACATATGCCTGTCTTAATGCCAGCTTCATACTGTTTTGATTACTATGGCTTTATAATATAGTTTGAAATAAGGATGTGCAATGTCTCCAGCTTTGTTCTTTTGTCTCAAGATTGCTTTGGCTATTGGGATCTTTTGTGGTTTCACACCAATTTTAGAATGGTTTTGTCTATTTCTGTGAAAAATGCCTTTGGGAGTTTGGACAGAGATTGCATTAAATCCATAGAATTACTTTGGGTAGGATAAACAATTTAACAATCTTAATTGTTCTAATCCATGAACGTGGAATATCTTTCCATTTATTTGTGTTTTCTTCAATTACTTTCCTTAATACTTTATAGTTTTCAGTGTACTTTATTGCTTTTAAAAAACTTTTATAACATCTCTTTGGCACCTTTATCAAATTATTAATGCCTCTGACTCATTTGGTAAAATATGTTTTACACACACGCATGCGCACGCACACCTACACACAAAAATGAACTCCTGTAGCCAATATTAATATTGCTACATGTTAAACAGATGAAAGAAATAGAACAGAGTCCAGGAATAGACACGTAAGTATATGATACTTAATTTATGACAGAATTGGCATGGCAAATCTGTCAGAAAAGGATAAAAAGCTGGCCTTTTAAGTAAACCGTTGTGGAACCTTCAGGGGTCCATAGGGAAAAGAAGAAAATGATCCCATCTCATACCATACATCTAAATTAACCCCAAGTCAATTAAAAACACAAATGTAAAGGCAACCCTAAAAGCTTTTATGAACTAAAAATGAAAATGATCTTCATGGACTTAGAAGTAGGAAAGGTTTTTATTAAACATGATTTAAAAAAAAAAAAACTGGGGCGCCTGGGTGGCTCAGTCGGTTGAGCGTCCGACTTCAGCTCAGGTCACGATCTCGCGGTCTGTGATGAGTTCGAGCCCCGCGTCGGGCTCTGGGCTGATGGCTCGGAGCCTGGGGCCTGTTTCGGATTCTGTGTCTCCCTCTCTCTCTGACCCTCCCCCATTCATGCTCTGTCTCTCTCTGTCTCAAAAATAAATAAACGTTAAAAAAAAAATTAAAAAAAAAACAAAACTAAATTTCCCTGGAAACAGGAAAGCAGATATTAGCATATAGAACATTTCTAAATATATTAAATATTTGAAATTAGTTATGGGAAATTCCTTTTTAATTATTTCTATTTTTACTCTTCCAATTAATTATCTAGTTTAGTCTATAATATGAAATCTCAGAAGCTGTTTGTAGTTGTAAATAGTGAAATAACAAGGTCGTTTCTCATTTTAAGTAGCGTCCTTGCACAACAACAAGGAATCATTTTCATTACAGAAACCTTGCTTTAGTAAAGATTGTATTTTTTTTATTTACTTAACAAAAAGATACAACATGTTTAAAAATAAACCATCTACATAGAAATAGGATCCTATAAGCTTATCCAGCATAAGGTAACTGAGTCTCGCGGTAATTTTTTTCCTGCGGTTATTATTCTTATAGATAACATTATGTACTTTTAACAGCTTTGTGGTTTTTGAAATCTGACCACTTATATAGTGTTCTCTTCTTTGGAAATGCATCACAGATAAAATGACTGTTTTAATCAGTAATAGCCTACATGTGCAATGCTTTGTACTTTTCATAGAATTTCTTTTATTTAATCTTTTTTTTTTAATTTTTTTTAACGTTTATTTATTTTTGAGACAGAGAGAGACAGAGCATGAACGGGGGAGGGTCAGAGAGAGAGGGAGACACAGAATCTGAAACAGGCTCCAGGCTCTGAGCCATCAGCACAGAGCCCGATGCGGGGCTGGAACTCACGGACCATGAGATCATGACCTGAGCCGAAGTCGGACGCTCAACCAACTGAGCCACCTAGGCGCCCCTCTTTCATTTAATCTTAAGAAGCACCTATTAAGAGTAGACAGAGAAGTGTAATCTTTTTGCCATTTTGTTCAAAACTGTGTTACTAAATGGTGAATGATTTAAAGTGGCCTGGTTTTACCCACCGATGGAGTCCTCTGTGGCATTACTTTTCAAAGTCGTGGGCTGTGAAATCATTTTAGTAGCCTAGGACCAACACTTTTTAAACTATTATAAATTAGAATGTAAAATGTCAGAATGCACCAAACATTTTAAGGATAACTATTTTGTAACACTTTGTTTCACTATTGTTTCAGTTGTGTGTGCATGCAGGGTCGCAGTGAAACAATAAACTTAACTGTTTGATCAGAGTAAAAACGTTTGGAAAACCCGCCTAGGAAAACAAAATTCCTTAGTCCCTATTTGGTTTCTAGGGACTGAATTCCTATTAAAATTTCTTTATTAAGTTAAGGCAGGATTCTAAAACAGTGTTCTATATAAAGTAGTTCTAGGAGATGTTAATAAATGACCTTGAGAAAAAAAAAGATTTTTGGATCAAAAAAGTTATAAAAAAGTTACATACTAGAAATCGCTCTTGAACATTCACACAGAACAATTGTGGCATATCAGATGATCTGAAAAGTCCACCAGTAACGGAACATGTTCCTTCAAATAGTTTGAGCACATGATATTTTTCATAGCAATCTGTAATCCATCTGTTTGGAAAAGGTTCAGAATATGCCCTGCACTCTACTATAATACAACTCCCCAGGCAGGTGTCATATATGTCTCTCTTATTCGGGTAATGCATGTGCGTAGATATCTGATAAGGTCATAAATGTTAGCCCTTCAGAGCACGTTTATTTATTAGCATCTTTTCAGCAGGACTGTTATTAGAAACTGAATAGGAGCAGCTTAGATTCCAAATCTCTCTCGTGACCGTTTTCCCCTTACACGTGGGAGCATGGCTGGTCTTCTGATGTGTATTAGAAGCTCTGGTAGAATGGGGGGGGGGGGGGAATCCTGCTTTTTCTTTATCAGCTTTATTGAGATATGATTGACATACAGTACTGTGTAAGTTTAAGGTGTATGTAGCATAATAACCTGACTTACATATATTGTGAAATGATCACCACAGTAAGTTTGGCCAACACCATCATTTCATATAAATGCAAAAGAAAAGGAAAAACATGTTTTTGCCTTGCGATGAGAACTCCTGGGACCTGCTCTTTTAACAACCTTCAAGTACCCCAGACAGCTGTGTTAACTACAGCCATCATGTTGCACATGACATCCCCCAGTACTTATCTTATAAGTGGAAGTCTGACTTTTTGCCCACCTTCATCCAATTTCCACACCCCTTTTTTTCCTGTCATTCTTTGCCTGACTTACCTCACTGAGCATAATGCCCTCAAGGTCCATCCATGCTGTTGCAAATGGCAGGATTTCCTACTTCTTCATGGATGAATAATACATGCATATCGATGGACACTTTGATTGTTTCCATACCTGGGCCATTGTAAATAGTGCTGCCGTGAACGTGGGGATGCCGATACTGCTTTTTTAGACATTGTTTGCATTTCCTTTGGAAATATACCCAGACATGAAACTGCTGCTTACGTTTACTGATGCATTTTAGAGTGACTTTACAATATGAAGAGATGCCCATTTCAACAGAGCTGTGTGGAAACTGCAAACACTCGTAGAGGGAGGATTCTGCAGCACCTCCAGGATGAGATCTCTCGCAGGTCTGTCTGCCTTTCCATCCCACCCAGCATCCAGTATCTTCTACGAAAACAGCTGCACCCACTTTATTCTTCTGTTTGGTGCATCCGAAGAGTGTAACAGAGTTGTGCCACTGAGACTGAATATCCCACCACTAAAGAAACGACACAATGGTTTCTCAAAGTTCGATTAAGGGACAATAAATGTCATTTGACATCTTTTGCACACCCGAGTATATGGATTAAGATGAATTTCCCTGGAGCAGTAGTGATCAGACTCTTTTGTCTCAGGACCCCATTATACTCATTATAATCATAAAAATCATTATAATAATGATTTTATAGTCATTATAAAATGATTATAATCATAAAAATCGTTATAATCATAAAAAGCCAGGACCCCAAAAACTATTACTTATATGGATTTTATATATCAGTATTTAATGTATTAGAAATTAAAGCTGAGGGGCGCCTGTGTGGCTCAGTCAGTTGAGCAGCCGACTTCGGCTCAGGTCGTGATCTCACGGTTCACGAGTTCGAGCCCTCCATCTGGCTCTCTGCTGTCCTCACAGAGCCCACTTTGGATCCTCTGTTCCCCTCACTCTCTGCCCCTCTCCTTCTCTCTCTCTCTCTCTCTCTATCTCTCAAAAAAAAAATTAAAAAAAGAAAGCTGAAACATTGAAAATATTAATTTACTTTAAACTCACTTGTTAGCATAATATATATTTATATTTAAAAAAAAGTATATTTTCCAAAACCAAACAACAACAACAAAAAAACAGATTAATGAGAAGAGTAACATTGTTTCATGATTTTACAGATCTCTTTAATGTCCAATTTAAAAGAAGCAGCTAGGGGCACCTGGGTGGCGCAGCCGGTTAAGCGTCCAACTTCAGCCAGGTCACGATCTCATGGTCCGTGAGTTCGAGCCCCGCGTCGGGCTCTGGGCTGATGGCTCAGAGCCTGGAGCCTGTTTCCGATTCTGTGTCTCCCTCTCTCTCTGCCCCTCCCCCGTTCATGCTCTGTCTCTCTCTGTCCCAAAAATAAATAAACGTTAAAAAAAAAAATTTTTTTTAAAAAAAAAAAATAATAAAAAAATAAAAGAAGCAGCTGGCTTCTCCTATTCAGTCTGTTGGAATCATATGCTGTAAAGCCTCTAGAAAATTCTGCCATGCATTGACGAGAGAAAGGGAGCAAAAAGGAAAATGGTATCTTAGTATTAGTATGGAAACCACTTGGTCCAATAGTCTACAGAGGTCTTTGGGAGGTCCAGTCGTCCCCTGAGAGAACACTGTCCTTGTACTTTCCGTCAGGAAACAGAGGAAGAGGATTGGATGGTACAGAGTCAGGGGGCAGGGAACATCTCACTGGCCTGCTCACCCCTCAGTCGTCAGGTCATGCACAGTCCCTGGACAAATGGAGCAGAAATCCTTCCTGTTGGGGGGAAAGATATCCTGGGACCTACAAGCTGAGGCAGAGGTGAAAGACCAAAGGAGCCATACCTATATTTGACCTCAGAACAGCAAGTCCCCAAAGGACAGCTGATGGGCAGGGGAACATATTTGAGCTAAGAACTGCTGACGGTCATCAAGCCATGATATAAAGTGGGTATTGGGGCTCCAGTCGGTTAAGCGTCCAACTTCGGCTCACGTCCTGATCTCATGGTTTCGGGGGTTCGAGCCCCACACTGGGCGCTCTGCCGTCAGCACAAAGCCCACTTTGCATCCTCGGTCCCCGCCTTTCTCTGCCCCTCCCCAGCTCGCTCTCTCTCTCTCTCTCTCTCTCTCTCTTTCTCAAACATAAATAAACGTTAAAAAAATAAAGTAGTAGCTATTCATAGTGAAATATTCTCCCCCCAGAAAAGAATCCACAGTAAAATGCAATCGTGATTTGCACATTGCAAAGTCTTGAAAACAGTTCAGTATTTGTAGCCCACTTAGCCTATACAGCTCCTTGCTTTGTTCATATACCTTAGTTCTTTCAAATGCCATAAAATAACTATATTTGAATGACTCAATAAATACATATTATTAAGTTTGAATTTTATGACACAGAATTCGGTTACTTTTCATGTTTTAAAAAGCACAACATATACAGGTGAATACTTATGTGTATATTATTCAATGATGTCTTCCAAAGGGCTCTTGGAGAAGAGCTCAAGAGGGTTATTTCTCTGGCAGGGGCTTAAAAAACGGACTAGCCCTCAATGAGATAAGCAGAACACATCAGAAGATCTATCTTCTTTTGATTTCTGTTCAAATGAGCTATGACACAAAACAAAAATTCTGGAAATGTCCAAAGGAAAAGTTTACATCTCTTCAGATTTCTCCCAAATCGGGATGGAGTTGGCAGCGCAGACTCAAGTGAAATCTTGCAATTGGTCTAAGAAGGTCGTTAGGAGAGCCAGATGGTTCTCTGGCTCCAAACTGAGGCATGTGCAGGCCTCCCTTCTTGTGTTGAGGTGCAATGCTCACCCCACCCCCACCCCACCTGCACCCTGCCACATTCATATGTTGAATCTCAACCCCCACACCTCAGAACATGACTGCATTTGGAGATAGAGTCTGTCAAGAGACCTTTTAGTTAAAATGACGTCATGGCGGGGGGTGGGGGGGCGGTCCTAATACAATCTGACTGGTGTTCTTGTAAGAAGAGGACATTTCAGGCACAGAGGAAAGACCATGTGAGGACACAAAGAAAAGGTGTCCATCGGCCAGTCAAAAGAGGTCTCAGAGGAAACCAAATCTACTGAAACTTTGATCTTGGACTTCCAGCCTCCAGAATTGTGATAAATTTCTGTTGTGCGAGCCACCCAGTCTGTGACATTTTCTTATGGCCACCCTGGGACACCAGTACATTTCCTTTTACTCGGATTCTGAAATGACCAGGGATCACTGGGCTCTCGTGTGCAATTCTAGTTTGTCTGGGTTTTTTCATCTGTGTCAAAAATCAGATTCCTTTTAAAAAGAGGTCATGTATTTACTTGTTTGAAGAATCAAATGTATACATACACATACAGCGAAAGCTTTTCTTTCATCCCCAACCTCTATCGGTCTCATAGTGTCTGTTGCTAATTTATTTTTGTAGAGCCTTTCTGTTATATACAAGACATCGAGAAAAGTACCCAAGATCAAGCCTGCGTTACTCAGTGATTTATCCCAAAGCGGTTAGTCATGTAACCATCATGCAGGTGAAAAAACAAAATGGAATGTTACCAGCTGGGCTGAAAGAAATCTTCATGTTCCCTCTGAATCACTATGGCTCCATCCTTGCAAAAGTATCCGCTATCCTGACTTCTAACACTACAAATTTGGTGTGCAACTTTCTCTAGCTTATATAAATGGAATCCTGCCCGGATTGTGTGCCTAGATTGATTTTCCTCAGTCCTAAGTCTGTCAGGTTCATCCATGTTGTTGTACATAGTTCTAGTTGATTTCATTGTTACGGTGTTCCATGGTGTAAATATGCCACAGTTTATTTATTTTTTAGCATTTATCCATTTTTGAGAGACAGAGACAGAGTGCGAGCAGGGGAGGGGCAGAGAGAGAGGGAGACACGGAATCCAAAGCAGGCTCCAGGCTGCTGTCCGCATGGAGCCCGACGTGGGGCTTGAACCCATGAACTCAGATCATGACCTGAACCCCAGTCGGGCGCTTAACCAACTGAGCCACCCAGGCTTCCCTGAATATGCCACAGTTTAAATTGTTGATGGACGCTGGCTTGTTTCCAATTTTGAGCTGGTCAAGTAATGCCATGAACATTCTTGTTCATATCTCTAGGTGCACATGAGCATGTTTTTTTTTTCTTTTTTGTTATATCTATTCTATTCTAAGAGTAGAATTGCTGGATCAAAGACCACATGAATCTTCAGCTTTTGTAGATAATGGCAAAGACTTTTTTAAAGCAATTTTACCAATTCACATGTCTGTCAGAGTGTTTTAAAGTTCATTGTTCCAAGTACTCACCAACACTGGGTAATGTCAACTTTTTTTTAATATTTTCAGCTCTTCTGGTACTTGTGTGATGGTTGGGATTTCAACATACGAATTGGGGGGAACACAAACATTCAGTCTATAGCAGTGTCTGTCGGGTTGAATGGAAGAAGTTTTTTTCTACCTGAAAATCATGAAGTTTTTCTCCTTGGTTATTTCCTAAGAGTATTATTTTGTATTTCATTTTTAAATTTACGTTTCACCTGGAATTGGTTTTTGTCCATGGTATAAGACCGTAATGAAACTTCATTTCCTTCCCCTCATTTCCTAGCACCATTTATTGGCAAGTCTTTCCTTTTCTTGCAACATTTTTCTGCCATGTGTATCGTAAGTCAAGGGTTCATAAAAAGTGGTTGTGTTTCTAGATGCCCTGTTTTATGTGATTCCGTCGTTCTAATTTTCTTTCTATCCTGGAACAATATTACTAATGTAGCTTTTTCAAGTTTTGATAACCAGTGGAATTAGTCGTCCCTCCTTTTGCTTCTTCTTCAATCGTGTCTACAGATTTATATACCAACTGAGACATGTAATGGTTTAAACACATACCAATCCCTCCTCCTCTTGGTAAAATGATGTGAAGTTAATTCGCTAGCTCCAGTCTCTTGGAAATCTGAGAAAGGTAGAAGGTCAGCTATGTTTCCAGGCAAGTCGCACATGCTAAAAATGATCCTGATTGCTAAGCTGTATCTGGTTTGGAAAGACTGTGAGTAAAATACACAATTCTGGGGCGTCCTTGAATCTGTGCCATTCTTGTAACTGCACACATCCCTTGTCAGACCCATAGGAGCTATGTCCGTGGGACTTCATATGGAACCACAAAAGACTCCAAATAGCAAAAACAATCCTGAGAAAGAAGATGATCAAAGAAAAAAAGAAAGAAGTGAAATGGTCTCACACACACACGCACACGCGTGCACACACACACACAAATGAGGTTCCCAGATCATTGTCCAAAATTGCAATGATGATTACAATTTTAGTTACCTAGGAAATTAAGCATTTTGCAATTCTAAAATTATCAATAGAGTTGATGTACCCAAATCACAGTTTAAAATGCTGTCAATACTGTGTTGTATCTATATTAAAAAGAAAAAAATTTAATATATACTAGAGGTATAAAGAAGTAATATTTGTAAATGCTTTGCTTTTAAGCAAAGATTTTTGCCTTTCTGGATAATGATTAATTTTAATTTGGTTATCTACAAGCTCATTCCCGTGTTGCAAATGTGTCGTGTCCCTTACCCAATGTACCTGATTGATTATAATGATCACCAAAAAATTAGATACTTGTGTAAATATTAGACAGCAAGTATTGCTTAATCCGGGAGTACAAATTACTTTCTCTGTAGAGGCTAGTTTGATTTTATTTTTGTATTTATTTAAATGTCGGGAGGGGAGGAGTGGTATCAGAATCACTCTGATCTGAAATCTGAGATTTCAAATGTATCACGCCTACTCAAAAATCTTTAAGAATGTCAGGCTTCGCCAACTCCCCAGGTGATTATGATGCATCTGTTTCCTTTTGATTAAGAAAAACTAAGAGATGGATGTATACATTGATTTCCTATGGGTGTATACATCGATTTTACAGTGGGTTCTTTTTTCTTCATGGGAGTGGAATCCTTTCTATGGGTTGATCCATGAACCTAGAACCAAATATCTTGCTAGATTATTACAGGCATTAGACATTGCATAATTTTGTTAAAATATTATCACACAAATTCCAACATGTTATGAACTAAGTTATACTACCATAACTAAAGCTCGGTTGTCTACAGAAGTCAAGTATATATTTTAAGTAAGTAGAGACCATGGAATTTCTGCTCTTGTCTGCTGGCCAGATTAACTCCTAACCCATCAGTTGGCCTTCTCTTCCCTAATCTTGTGCATATGAATCACCTGGGACTATTGCTAAATGTAGATTCTTTGGAGTAGGTTCCGGGTAGAGGCCACGAATCTGCATTTCTAACAAGCTTTCAGATGATGCTGTCCCAACAGTTCTAAGCACCACACTGAACATAGATACACAAAGACCCTGCTTTCTGTTATTTGTTTACTTAACTGGATTCTGAAAACCCACGTAGAAATCAGGTGTCCAAAAACTTTCCATTCCTCCCTTTGGCCATTAGAGCTTTTGCTTCTCTATCCCACCTCATTTTCATAATAATATAACAAATTGCATTCCTCTAGTTCCATCCAAATTAGCAGTCTTGGAAACTTGAGCCACACTTAGATTCTGTTCAGTTGCTTCGGAGTTCCCAGCATCGGCTCAAGCGTAATGGCAGACTGGCTTTTCCACCTGCCTTATAGCATCTGCCAGAGCCTTCCTCCCCTGTCCCACCCTCTGCTTGCATGTCTGGGGCACTTTCCTTGGACAAGTGTGGGGCGTCCAGTGCATTGGCCCCTGGGCCCGGTTCCACCCCCTACCATCACTTCAGGTGAATAAAGTCACTCAACTGGGTTTTTCATTGCATTCTTCATAGTGGTGACTTGAAACAGTTTGAGAGTCACCTCATTCTATTCAAAAATCACTCATTTCGCCAAGGCTGGTCCACTCTCTAGTGTCAAGCTTAGCCCTCCAGTTCTCTTCCTCCTTTAGGCTCAGGAGACTTCATGCAAATACCACTTTGACAAGCCACCTGTTAGCCCACTCTTCCCACAACAAGCCCTGGGGAGCTCCGGAAACGTGCTGTGATTACAGTGTAGGCTCTTACTTGGATCCTCACAGATTCAATAATGTAGTGTTCCTGCTTGGGTAAGGGAAATAATAACCAGTGTTTACTGAGGGCTGGGAGAAGCAGACCTGATGGAATTCATTTGTCAGCATGCGTAACCGATGAATGAGTAGGACAAGTCTGGGTTATAGGAAGGAGCTTTCTGCCACCACTGGCAAAATCCGAAGCAGCACGTGGCAAAGAATCCCGATGCATGGTGATAGGATTAACCAGTGAGATGGGCCTGGCTTCCGGGAATGGTATTATTAAAGGTTCAGCTATGTTCTATGAAAACACCTAACTTCGGATTGCCAGAAATTAGCCTGCTGAATATGAGAATATTCCAGAGAGACCAGGGAAATGATTGTGTAATAGTGAAGCTAACATGAAGTGTTTGACCAGCACCAACTAGAATATCATTTCCCATCCCAAGTAAATTAGAAAAACAGGACGAGCCCATTCATCCTGAGGTCAGAAGAAAGGAGCTCGTGGTAGTTAGGTTCTCCCCCTGTGGCGCCCAGGGGCTCTCTCTCTCTGTCAAAGATGCTATATCCAAGTACACTAGACTCTCTCTTTCTTATTTTTGGAGGCCTAGAAATAAGCCTTTTGCTATTTGCCTGTAAATCATGGTTACAACTAGAAGCCTATATCAGGGTAATTCTTGAGTACAATACAAAACATAGTTGGTCAGACTAAGAACACAAATTATATGCAGGGAGGTCATTGTACCTATATTACCGAAGTCCAATACATCCCCTTTTTGTAAAAAGCCTTCTGAGTCAAGTGTCTTTTGATTCCATATACTTCTGTCTCCTCAGATCTAACCTATTCATACCAGAGATACTCTACCCAGCTCCTTGAGAAGTCTACCTTTTCTTTCTACCAGTTCATTTATATCCCCTGTACTACACTTCTCTTTCCTGTCTGCCTCAGCATTGTCTCTTTTTATCGCTGGAATATATTGAGAAGATCCATTTCTCTCTCTCTCTCTCTCTCTCTCTCTCTCTCTCTCTCTCTCTTCTGCCTCCTTCTAAATGGGTGTGCTTCCTTCTGATCTATGTTACTTTCTGGACCAAGGACATTTGATATTCCCTGGAGAAGTCAGAGGGGCACCTCTCGTATGCCCCTTTGAGATGAGCTAGTGTGGTCACTTAACAGATACCCAGAGCATCGGTGCACAAGATGATGAAAGGTATACGTGGAGAAGAGAGCGCCCCACCTGATGCCACTGGTTGGCATTCTAAACATTGGGATCTGTGAACTGTGCCCAGTGTCTGCCTTCTCACAGGGTCACTGTATCCAGGAATGGCATTATTAGTAATGTGTTCTACAGCCTTCCAATAAAAGATATTAAATAACGGGAGAACTTTCCTATTAGGTAATAGTAAAATATTTACTTTCACATGTACTTGCTTTGGCCAGCTTGAACAAATTAGTTATTCCCAGTAGACAATTCTCATAATTCTGTAATAAAAGATTCTAGATATTGTGCATTTTAGTCTCTGGCATGATAATTTTTATTTCAGAATCTCACTAATCGAATATTCATTATCTAATCATAATTAAAGTGCACAATTCCCTAAAGAATGCTTATAACTATTTAAATGAATATGGACTTAATTAAAAGAATTAAATTAGGGGATTGAAATTATTCAAAGGGGGTAAACTTTATTCTTCAAGAACTGTAGAACTGGAACACTAAGAAAGAAAAAAAATAGGGGAAGGCAACACAAAATTAGTAAAAAGAAGCAAAACAAAGTCCTTATGTGCTCTGAGGGAGGACTGTCCTATTAACTTAATTGTCTTTAGTTATGGAAAAAACAAGGAAGATGCGAGCAGCTTAGTAAGCCATGTGCTTCTTCAGGACTGCAGCTATGGCTGATGTGGTACGATTAATTTTTGCCTTCCCCACCAGACCAATGGTAGAGCCTTCAAGCTAGTGGACTCTCAATTACTATTTGTTGAATTAATAAGGAAGCAAATTCTGCCTCAGAATTTTAACAAGTTATCTGGTGAGCCATTTTTCAAGTCAGCTTGTGGATACAGTGTTTCAAGGAGTTCATAGTTGAATCCAGTTAGAGTGTGTGCCCTTGGGTTAGAGTGTTTGTTGATATGCTCTGGGTGTTCAGTTTAAGGCCCATGAAGCCATGCTGGAGGCAGCCAGTCTCACAGGTAGAGCTAGAAGCTTGTTAAGTTGTCCCTTTGTGTCACGAGCTCTTTCCTGCTATAGACAGAGATCATCCGTCATGACCTGGGAGAAAGCATGAATGTAAAACAGAATTAGCCTTCTTCATACACATGTTGAGTTTGTGTTCTAGTCATACTAAAAATTAAAAATGAAATGACTTTGGGACACCTGGGTGGCTCAGTCGATTAAGCATCTGACTTCCACTCAGGTCATGATCTCAAGGCTTGTGAGTTCAAGCCCTGCGTCAGGCTCTGTGCTGACAGCTCAGAGCCTAGAGCCTGATTTGGATTCTGTGTCTCCCTCTCTCTGCCCCTCCCCACTTACACTCTGTCTCTCTGTCTCTCTCAAAAATGAGTAAGTATTAACAAAAAAAAAATTTTTTTTTTAATTATTTTTGGGACAGAGAGAGACAGAGCATGAACGGGGGAGGGGCAGAGAGAGAGGGAGACACGGAATCGGAAACAGGCTCCAGGCTCTGAGCCATCAGCCCAGAGCCCGACGCGGGGCTCGAACTCACGGACCGCGAGATCGTGACCTGGCTGAAGTCGGATGCTTAACCGACTGCGCCACCCAGGCGCCCCAAAAAAAATTTTTTTTAAAGGAAATGACTTTGAGTCATTTTTTGGATAGTGGTATAAAGGGAAGTGATAATGATTTTAATAATTGTTAATATCAACTGAACCATATAAAGCTGCTATTTTTGTATGTCCAACACAGTTAAGTTCCACATAGTTTAACCTAATATTTATTGAATGCTTTCTTTGTGGTAGGCGCGGTGCTATGTAATTGACTGTATGTTAACTGATTTAAATTTCACCCACCCAGAAAAATTTTAACAGATGAGGAAACTGAGACTTAGGTTAGGTAACTTGCCCAACATGGAAGGAAGACTCTCTTTTCTTAAGCAGAATACCATCCTGTCCAGGAAAAGTATGGATGTTGTAAATGATGCTATCAAAATCTTGCCTTCTGATCACTTGAGTACATCAACAGAATGTGACAGTGAAATATACCATGGTTAATTCACAATGCAAATTATCTGCTTTTTAAAAGTTGAAATTTGCTTATAATACAGATATGATTGTCACTGCACTATCAAGATCAAGTTCTGCGGCTGCAAAAAGGAGTAAGACATAGTCTTTATTCAAGGAAAGGATGTCACATTGAAGTAAAAAGGACAAAGAATTATAAAACCTACTATATCATTAGAGTGATATTTTTGTTGGCCCCATATTCTAATCCAAAAATGAATATCTATAGTGCTATGGAGATGAAGAGGAAAAAAAAAATTAATCCAGGAAAGTCCCAGAAAACTCCTAATCTATGTCAATCAGAACTATTTTGTCCGCATAAATCAATTACGAGAGTCCAAAGGAAGAAGCAATGAAATCAGTTTGGAAGGACCAGGGAAAGTTTCACAGAAGAGATGACAACTGGAAAAGGCTTAAAAATGAGTGGAATTTTAACAGGCAGCTAAAATGGGAAGGACATTCCAAAAAAGGGAACGTGTTCAGAGGAAAGTGTGAAAGTCAACAAAATTGAATAATAATAAATAGATCACATGACAAAGAGGCAAGGAGTCCTCAGAGCTTGTGGAATACTGGAACGGGCTCACACTGGAAAGAGACCAGGCTTGGGAACTTGAACTTTGTCCTAGAAAGCAATAATGAATCACCAATGCTTTCCCCCTCTTGAGCTATAACTTTCGTAGTGTGAAGTGTGTAGATCTTAAACATACAGGTCAGTTATTTTTATGTATTGTTATACTCATGAAACTGCTGCCCAGATCGAGATACAGCACATAGCTCCCTAGCTCCCTTGTACCCTCTCCTAGACAGTCCCCACACATTTTACTGTTCTGACTTCTGTTACTGCAGGTTATTTTTGAATGTTCTTGGCTGTCTTATTAATGGAATCATTCAGCGTGTGCTCTTTGGTGTTTGACTTTTTTTCTCAATGTTTTGTTTTTGAGATGTACTATTTTGTTTTGGTTTTCTGGTGGGGGGGTAGCTATGGGTCATTTTATTTCATTGCTGTGTGTATTTCATTCCATTATGTAATACATCAAAACTTGTATCTGGATATCTGGGTTGAGTAGCTTCCCTTTTTTTTTTCCCATGGAAGGAAAATTAATTTAATGGGCTCTATCATAGATGTCCCAGAGTTGTCCTGTACTAGTTGGTTAAGACACACGTATCTTTGTATCATGGGAACAAGTACACAGCAGCAGATGCACCACCAACAACGAAGATGTTAAGTACTCAACGATATTCTGTACTTGTCTGTCTCTTCATCTCATCTGTTAAGCTCTGCAAATGTCTACCACTAAAGCAGCATTTGAAAAGCCGTAGAAAGACAGAAACCACACTTCATGGAAATGGTACAATGCACACAACATTATTTCTCATACGGGTGCTGGGAAAAAAGTCCCTTTTCCAGGATACTGGGTTAAAGTTAAATGTGTTTAACTCAATGTAGAGATCGTCATAGTCTTTGTTAGACTCGTTGGCATTTTGAAGAGTTAAATATAAAATATCCATAGCGTTTCCCACACTTGGAAGATCAAACAAGTTTTTCCCCCCAGAAAACTTACTACCCTCTCCCAGAATCAATGCTTCCCAAAACTCAACATAAAAAGTTATATATAACTGTATGGACTTCATTGTGAATTGTGTCACCTCCCACCAAAAGTCATGTTAAAGTCCTAACCCCCACTGTGACTATTCTTTGGAGACAGGGCCTTTACGGGGATAATGAAGCTTAAATGAGGTCGTAATGGTGCAGCCCTAGTCCGTTAGGGTGGGTGTCCTTTTAAGAAGAGGAAGAGACACAGACCAGGCTCCCTCTCTGGGTGTGCCCATAGGAAAGGCCGTGTGGGGACATAGTGAAATGGTGGCTGTCTGCGAGCCAAAGAGGAACGCCTCACCAGACGACCCTCCTGGCACTTTGATCTAGACTTCCAGCCTCCAAAACTGTGGGGAAATAAATGCCTGTTGTTGAAGCCCCCCAGTCTGTGATTCCTTGTTGTGGCAGTTCAAGAAGACCAATACAACAACCTCTAAGTCAAGGAAGAAGAAGAGCTCACAGTGTCAGGCATCTCCAGGAAATGAATGACTAAATCCTCTGAGCCTCAGTCTGTATCCCTTCCCTGTTTCATTTCCAGATTTGCAGATTATTTGCAAACGAAACACTCTGCCCTGTCCGAAGAGTAGGGCAACTTCCCCCGCTGGATCCTCACAAGAACAAAATGGATTCACACAAACAAAACACTCACACCTTTTCTCCTCTCCATAAAACTGCTGCTAAATTGAGTTTTGCATTGTTTAAGATTGGCATAGTCCTGGAACTTCAGACCACTCACTCCTCTCTTTGATGGTGTTTGCTATCCCTCAATTAATAGCTATGGACATTTATTGCCTTTCTTCTAAAGGGAAGATTTATATGCCTTTTAATTTGTGTAAGTTGGACTGCATCATAAATGGTTCACCCTCTAAATTACAAAGTAAGCTTGCCAATAGAGGTGACCTTCTTTATTAAAATCTAATTAGCTGAAGTTGTAGGACGTCCCTGAGAGGGTTACCGAATTTCTGTTTTTCTCCAAGCCCAATAAACATCAAAGACCTAGCTGGCTAGAGTTAACCACAGAGCTCAGAACCTCACTGTGAAATTATCTAGTTAGTGCTTCCTTCAGCCATTTTTTCCACAGGTTCAGTCCCAAGAATTATTTCCCAAAATATCCTGGCTAGCATATTTCAGAGGCCAGGTATATCTCACTTGATCAGTTATGAGTTGAGGAAAGAGACCCAGGTGTGCTTTGCTCACTGGATCTGAATGAGAGGATGCTGAACTGGTTGTTTATATTTCCCCAGCAATGGTCAGAATGTCCTAATTGTATGCCACTTTAAGTCATTTTGTGGACAAAGTCATATGCTATCTACATGCTATTTGTATACATGCATAAGACATTCATGAGTTTTGCTTCCAAGCTTGGATAATAATGTGGGCAAATTGATTATAGACATGTGATAAGCCATAATTAATTGATTCAGCTCCCAGTCTATACACAAAAATCTCAAACTCTTCAAGCCTTTATCCTGTCACTTCTTCCATTTGTCATTTCTCGTCTCAACTTTAAAACAAGTTTATGGTTACGGGCGCCTGGGTGGCTCAGTTGGTTAAGTGTCCAACTTTGGCTCAGGTCATGATCTCATGGTCTGTGGGTTCAAGCCCCACGTCGGGCTCTGTGCTGACAGCTCAGATCCTGGAGACTTCTTCAGATTGTGTCTTCGTCTTTCTCTGCCCTTCCCCTGCTCGCTCACTCAGTCTCTCTCTCTCTCTCCCAAAAATAAATAAACATTAAATTAAAAAAAAAAAACAAGTTTACAGTTGGTCTCTCCTTTCTCATTTCCCACTTGATGACCAATCATTGACATTTTTCCCCATTACTCTACTGGAAGTCTTTTAGATACATCCACCAATGATCTCCATATTGATATACACAATCCACATTTTTAAAACTAGACATTTTTGGTAATGTTTAATGTAATCAACTGCTTTTTCTATCCCTGAAATTCTATATTCCCTTGCTTACTTTACACATAATTCTTTTGGCTCCCTCCCGAATTTTAGGTCATTTATTTTCAATTTCCTTGGGTCGTCCTTCCTCCTTCATGCTGGATATTGATCGCATTCTTAAGCCCCTTCCTGTGGCTGCCTTCTGCCTCACATTAGTCGCAGTTACTGAGAGTTGTTTGGGAATTTTCTTTTTATATGGGCCATCTCATCCTAAGGAGTAAATGTTTCTCATTACTGTAGCTGAGGCCTTTCTCACATGTTTACATTTCACAGCATCTTCAAGATATTGATAACATAAAAAAATGTATTGATCATCTTAAGGGCCCCCCAGAGTTCAGAGACAGGTAAAGGAAATGTCTTCCACCTTCAAACAGTCTTTGGTGTTCACTAGGGGAACAAAATGACTTGCTGAGATGAAGTGGGAATGACAAGGTGTGTCAAAAATGATGTGATGTTTGCAGAGAAAAGATTGTGGTAGAATCAATACGAGAGTCATTTCTATGGATTTGTGTTACTTGGAGGGGGCTTTAGAAATAGCAATAGGAAGAAAAAAGCAGTGCTTCTTAGTTAAAAAAAAAAAAAGATGCTTATATCATTGAAAAACAATACCTTTTAAAAAGGATGGGAAAATCCATAAAATAAAAATTCAGGGTATTTTGAACTTTCTTCTGAGGCCAGAGTAATCAGAACTAATGCTCTTTTGCAAAGATCAACCTACTTAAGTAAAAATTTAGGGAGTAGAGAGTCTGGTTATTATTTTTCATGATTGTGAAGAAGTGTGGGAACAGTGAAAGAATACTTTACACACATAGTAAGATGAAAATCTGATGTTATAAAAATTAGCCAGATTTAGAACTTTTTTCATACCCAAAGAAGAGATCAGAAATTAGGTTTCTTCTGTTGTCTTGAATTTTCAGCACTGGCTCTAAGGCTGTGAACTAGACTAAGGAGACCCCCACATTCTAGCTCTGGGTGCAACTCTACCAACATTACCCAGTTATCTACCTCAGGTGACATAAGAGAAGCTTGAAAATTCCTGGAGAAGTCCAAGGGGCCAGTGGGAAAGATTTATTTGCAGAGTTATTAGCATATTCTATCTGCCCCTAACCATCACACCATTATGAGAGTGGGAAGGGGGGACTTGAGGGTCATGAATCAGAAAGCTTGCCCTGTGTCTGGTGGAGTTAAAAATGATGGCATCAACTCACATCAGCCTGGAGGACCCGCTGCCTGACTTTAAGGGGAGTGGACACGGCCATGTTGTCAGTAGCTTCCCCTTTCATCCCCCAGTGCATTGTGGGCCAGAGAACCTAAGGGATGAAGCCAGCCATGCAAAATCTTGAAAGGAACCCACCCCAGGGCCATCGAGCGGAGAGAGAGACTACAGATGATCACACAGAAGCAGAGGGGGACATCAGTGATTCAATACAAGTGCCATTCTGATTTGTGCATTTGTCTATTAGTTACAAATAAACTTCAGGAACACTGAGGGAACCCAGAGTATTCACCCTGAGTTTTAAAGATCTGTGAGGCTTGTACAAGTGAAGTCTTTCCCACTGACTACTTTTGAGATGCCAAGAGTTGACCATTAACTGCTGGAGATGGAAATACATGGAAATGTAAGTGGATTACACATGAAGCACCCCCTCCTTGCTAATCATATAATCATTATACAATGTTAGGCACAGTTTTCAAAAACATAAGGAGCCCTTGCTTAAGGGAAATATGAGTGTAGGTAGACAAAGTAAACAGTCCCAACTAGTCCCTGATCTGGTGAGATAATTTTCCTATGTGATAAAAACATAGATCTGCATTTCATTTATAGACAAACAATTGAAATTATTCTTAGCGGAATTTGAGAAATGTAAACATGTAAACATACACACAGGTAAAAATATAAACATACATTAAATTCTGGAATGGTGGAAATTCATCACTTTTTCCTGGTGCATTCACTAATTAGTTAAATAGCTTAGACCAGGCATGATTGTATTCTACATCTGTTACCTCGTCTGAAAAATAAGATTGATGACTAGAGCTCCCAAAACATAGGCTGGATACTAGTATTGATAGTTTCTGGGGAAACTACATAGAACCACAAAGTCCTACCCTCAAAGGCTGTGAATGACCTCACCCCTTGAAAAACAGACCCAACATTTATTATGCTTTATGTCACACATTTAAGTTAGCCAGACTCATCCAAACGAGTATTACCTGTTGTTCTAGAATTATAAAACAAGCAAGCAAATGTTAAGTAGTATCAGATAACTACAGAGGAGGAACAAAAAATTTCCTCTACTTATCATAGGTTGTCCAGTTGGGGTCTTGTAAATGACACTGTCCAGAGACAGATTAGCAAGAGAAAAACAAAGAGAAGTTTAGTAACATGTGCATGATGCATATTCACATGGGACCACCCAACAATGAATAACCCAAAAAGATGGCTAGAACTTGTATACCATCTTAAGCCAAAGGACAAGGGCATTTTGACTACTGGGTGGGAGGCAGGTCATGAAAAGGGACCAGGGAAGTATGGTAAGCAAGAGTTGTTTAGCGAGATTTATTCTGCAGGTTCTTCTCCATAGAAAAGAATTTTTGAGAGTCCTTATTTTAGGTACAGGAGAGGGAGACCTCTCTGCAAATGGAAATTTATTTTCCAAAAGGAAAACTTCTGCCTTTTTTAGACATTTTCCTGTTTTACTAATCTCAGTGGTCTTAAATTCAAAACAATCTGTATGCCAAAGGGCCATATTTTGGAGCTGCATGTTCTGATACCTTTCAGAACCAAGGTATCATAACCTATCTTTATAAAGAAACAACAGCTCGGATAAATTTAACAGCTTGCTCTCTATATAGAAGAGTTGAATTAGTACTACAGTCTTTAAGATCTCATTCTTTCCACTATATTAATTATATATGAGTCTTTGAATTGAATACTACTTTCTAAAGAAAAAACAAAACATCATTTAGAGGAAAGGAATAATAAAAGTGTTTCAAGAGCATTCCAGGCACTCCCATTATGAGAAGCGTTTTCTTTCTCATCTTTCACCATTGATAGTAAGCACATACTAATTACTATTTTAGGGTTGTGCCTAGCTACCTTCTATTCATGTATTTATTCAATCATAAAACATATGGAGTGAGCTACTTTGGGGTGCCTACTAGTATTTGGTTTATAAAGTTGCAGGAGACAATATATATGGCCTCCAGGAACTTGCATTCCAGAAGGAAAATCAAAGAAGAACATTTTGCATAGAATCCTGAAATGGTTACTAAGGGTTTTCTTAGAGATTCGAGACTGAAGAGATAATTGTCTTGCATTTATAAAAGGCCTAAGCTATTCCCCCTGAAAAGAAGTAATTGAATCTGTAATTACTTTCATTTCATAGGGGACATAGACATGGATTCTAAAGATCTAATTGTGATGGTTGTTTTCTTAATTACTCTAATTGCTTTGTAGAGAACACTACCTTTCATCCATTGAGGAAACTCAATAGTCAATAGTGACTGAGGACACCATTAGAAGTATTTTAAAAGTTCTACTTTACTGTGTATCAGACTGTTCTTTTGTTTATTTCAGCTTCTGATGATCCATCCATGCTGAGATAGCCCCCACGTGTTCTAAGAACAAAGGCATTGACTTCTGGCCATGATTTTTGTAAATGAGCATAAAAGAACTGGCAGGCCTGCTCCATGCTGACAGTGGGGCTGCCCTTCTAAGAACATGCCTTCACCTCCACATAATCACTTCAATTCCTTCCTCTCTCCAGTCCAGTCTCCACGATTCATAGAGATCTGGTTTCTGGGAACAGCCCTTTGTATCATTTGGGCATGGCTTCTATTAAAAATGGATGGAAACAATCATTTGTTACATTATTCCTGAAAGCACATTTTAATAGGGGCCAGGACAGAGGAAGAATGAGAGCATTAATTTCCTCTTGAGGGAAAGGCAGTGGGGTGCATCCCCTGGCAGAGAAGATGTCCAAAGATGGAGTTGATGACAAAAAGGAAAGACAAAGAATAAACATTCTCATTTAACTTCAAAAAGATGTTCTAACTAGAACTGGCCTTGACTTAAGTTTATAGGTTTCCCATATTTCTTATGTACAATAGGTATGAACTAGTAAACAGTTAGGTAGCATTTGTAATTATACCCTGAAGAAGCATCTCATTCCTGGGTAGAATCGCTTGGTATATTGGATGTGTTCTGAATAGTTATTTGGGAATCAAAATGTGTCAGGTTCAACTGTATGTATCTCCCTATTTCCTTGCACTTCCAAAGTCACAAGGATTAAATGAGAACATCCATGGGAAAACACCTAAATAATTTAAAACTATACAACTGTAAGTTATGTATGTGCTTTTTGATCAAGAGATGGAAAGAATAAGAATGCAAAGATTTTTTCATAAAAATGACTACTTCTGGATCTAACACTTTTAGTGGAACTTATTCATAGAGTATTAGCTTTCCAGGAAAACTCGGGAAAATTCTTATAGAGTTTTACCTTCTGACCTACTCTTTTTCTGAATACTTACTATGAAAAAGGTAACGTGTCTGGGGATACCTATTAGGAGGCAGAAAGGATAGAAAGATACAAAGACGCGTAGAAAATATGAACAGTTTAGAAACAGTTCTTGAGATGAAGATATGCTAAATGCACCGGCATTTACAGGATATCGCAATTGCAGATGGTGCCAGCTGAACAGAACGTTATCATTAGGCATGTGCTGGAAAACCAAGGATGTTTGGTTTTTTGATGAATGAAGTACAGTTCCTATTTTAAAGATAGTTTGGCAAAGTGACGGGCATCTCAGGCTGGGGTAAATTCTGAAGAAACACTGAAGATGAGGCTCAAACATGGGTAGAATGTTCTGTGCCATTTTAATCTCAACTGTTAAAGAGTGCTAGTGAAAGTCAAGGGTGAGGACAAAACAGACTGAATGTTCTGGGAAGGGGTGTCCTGAGATCCTATTTAGGAAGCAAGGTTAGTGGAATATGTCAATGTTGATACAGGGTGAGGCCCCTAAAAGAAGGAGTTGGTAGAGATTCTGTAGTTCCAGGTACAGAGTCACAAAACCAGGATTATACCATTTCCTAATTCCATGGACCAGAGCTCTTCCGGTGAGACGCGTAGAAAGGAAATGTCTTCCCCATTGAAAGCTGGGATTCACATCGATCATCTTTTTTTAATGACTATTGAAATATAATTTGTATACCCTAAGATTTAATCATTTTAATTATGTAATTCAAGGAATTTTAGTAAGTTCACAGAACTGTGCAAAAAAATCACTTCAGTCCAGATTTAGGACATTTTCATGACCCCTAGAAGATTTCTGTTTTCCTTGTTTCATACTCATCCCGATAAAGACACTAATGTAGTTTCTGTCTCTGTAGATTGGCCTTCTCTGGACAATTTGTATAAATTAAGTTATAGAATATATGGTCTGTTGTATCTGGCTTATTGAACTTAGTATGATGTTTTTGACGTTTATTCATTTTGTGCATTTCATTTCTTTTATTGCTGAATAATGTTCCATTGGATGCATATACAACACTTTGTTTATCCATTCACTGTTTGATGGACATTTGGGTTGTTTTCACTTTGAGGCCATTGTGACTAAAGCTGCTATGAACGTCTACCTGAAAGTCCTTGTGTGGTTGTGTGCTTTCATTTCTCTTGCATAATAATAATAATTCCAGGAATGGAATTATTGAATCATATGGGAAATCTATGCTTCGCTTTTAAGAAACTACCAAACTTTTTCAAAAGCAGCTGTACCAGTTGACAACCCCACCAGCGACGTATGATGATTCCAGTGTCTTCCAATCCTCGTCAACACTTGTTATTGCCTGTCTTTTTATTTTATTATTATAGCTATTCTCGTAGGAAGAATGTGTAGTCTTAATGGCATTTCTCTAGTGATTAATAATCCTAAGTATCTTCTCATGTCTTTGTTTTTCATTTCTGCATCTCTTTTTGAGACATCCGTGTAACTAAAACTTTGACTTTCCTGGATCCTTCCCAAAATTTCTAGCTTAGATGATGCTGCGATGGAAATGCATAAAGCTCACTGACTATAATTCTGGTTGTTGTTGTTGTTGTTGTTGTTGCTGTTGTTTTAAGTAGACAGGTACTTCTAAAACTTAACAAAGGAGAAGTCATTCTTCTCTGCTAAAATTATAGGATAGATTCATAGTGTGGTAACTCCTGTAACATCCAGAAGAAAATCAAGCTTGCAATTGCAAAAGTTTGGGATGTCTCTTTTTCTTTAGGGTTTCCTTTTTCTTTTTCTTTTCTTTTGTTTCCACTGAGCTAAGGGCAAAACCAAATGGCCTAGAGTCTTGTTTGCTTTCTCAGCAGGATAAGAAAAGAAGACAAAGGAAGAACCGCCAACAGAGTAAGACAGAATTCCTCAGGAAAATAGCAGCCAAATAGCAGTTAAGGCCAGGTTAGAGAAGCAAAATCCATAGAATCAAGTTTTACTTTAATAATGATACTGATAGAAATGTTATGCAAGAGTCTGAGTTCAGGGCCTTCTTGAAATGCATGACAGAATTTTTCTAATGTACAAGCCCAGTAACAGATGTAATTAGATTATGCTAACATGATAAATAGTTACTGAATATCTCCCTAAATTAGATTGACCTCCATCGGTAAAGATCATAACTTTCAGTAAAGGCTCATTTTGCTCACTAAATAATTTTCATACAGGTACTAAGATAGAAGTCTTGGTGTATTGGTGGGTCCCTCTCCAGATCTCAGTGTATTTTCTTTTCACCTGCATGTCTTTTTGAAAGTGGGTTGTGCTTCTTAAAACAGAATACAGGAGTGCCTGGGTGGCTCAGTTGGTTAAGCGGCCGACTTCGGCTCAGGTCATGATCTCGCGGTCCGTGGGTTCGAGCCCTGTGTCGGGCTCTGGGCTGACAGCTCAGAGCCTGGAGCGTGTTTCAGATTCTGTGTCTCCCTCTCTCTGACCCTCCCCCATTCATGCTCTGTCTCTTTCTGTCTCAAAAATAAATAAACGTTAAAAAAAAACAAAACAAAAACAGGATACATATTCTTTTCAAGTGCACATGGGACATTCTCCAGAATAGCTCACCTATTAGGTCACAAATTAGGCCTCAACAAATACAAAAAGATTGAAATCATGCCATGCACCTTTTCTGACCACAGCACCATGAAACTGGAAGTTAACCGCAAGAGGAAATTTGTAAAGACCGCAAATACATGGAAGTTAAATAACATGCTACTAAACAGTGAATGGGCCAACCAGAAAATAAAAAAAGAATTAAAAATACATGGAAACAAATGAAAATAAAACACAATGGTTCAAAACTTTTCGGATTCAGCATAAGTGGTCCTAATTGGGAAGTATATAGCAATACAGGCCTACATCAAGAAGCAAGAAAAATCTCCAATAAAATAACCCACACCTAAAGGATCTAGAAAAAGAACATCAAACGAAGCCTAAAGCCAGCAGAAGAAAGGAAATAATAAATATTAGAGCAGAAACAAATGATATAGAAACTATAAAAACAAACAATAGAACAGATCAATGGAACCAGGAACTGGTTCTTTGGAAAAAAAAAAATTGATCAACTTCTATCCAGATTTATCAAAAAGAGAAACTACCCAAATAAATAAAATCACAAATGAGGGAGGAAAAATAACAAATGCCACAGAAATACAAATAATCATAAGAGAATATTATGGCCATATACAAAAAAAAAAAAAAAAAAACCCCACTGCTAATATCATCCTCAGTGGGGAATAACCGAGAGCTTTTCTTCATAGTCAGGAACAAGATTGGGATGTCCACTCACCACTTTTATTCACCACATAGTACTGGAAGTCCTAGCCACAGTAATCATACAACAAAAAGAAATAAAAGGAATCCAAATTAGCAGGAAGTAAAACTCTCATTATTTGCGGATGACATGATACTCTATATAGAAAACCCAAAAGACTCCATCCAACAACTGCTAGAACCCACAAACAAATTCAGTAAAGTCTCAGGATACAAAATCAACATACAGAAATCTGTTGCGTATCTATACACCAATAATGAAGCAGCAGAAAGAGAAATTAAGGAATCAATCGCATTTACAACTGCACCAAAAACAGTGAGATACCTGGGAATAAACCTAACCAAAGAGGTGAAAGACCTATACTCTGAAAACTATAAAACACTGATGAAAGAAACTGAGGATGCCACAAAGAAATGGAAAGACATTCCATGCTCATGGGTTAGAAGAACAGATACTGTCAAAATGTCTATAACGGCCCAAACCAATCTATGCATTTAATGCAATCTCTATCAAAATATAACCAGCATTTTTCATAAAGCTGAAAAAAAATTGTTTTTAATTTGAATGGAACAACAAAAGACCTAGAATAGACAAAGCAGTCTTAAAACAGAAAAGCAAACCTGGACACATCAAAATTCTGGACTTCAAGTTATATTACAAAACTGTAGTGATTAAAACAGTATGACACAAAATAGACACAGATCAATAGAACAGAATAGAAAACCCAGAAATGAGCCCACAACTTTATGGTAAGTTAATCTTTGACAAAAGAGGCAAGAATATATAATGGGGAAAAAACAATCTATTTAACAAATGGTGTTGAGAAAACTGGACAGCTATGTGCAGAAGAATGAAACTGGACCACTTTCTTACACCGGACGCAAAAATAAATTCAAAATGGATTAAGAACCTAAATGTCAGACCTGAAACCATAAGAATCCTAGAGGAGAACACAGGCAATAATCTCTTTGACATCAGCCATAGCAACCTTTCTCTAGATAGGTCTCCTGAGGCAAGAGAAACAAAAGCAAAAATAAACTTATTGAGACTTCCTCAAAATAAAAAGCTTCTGCACAGCAAGGGGAACAATCAACAAAATTAAAAGTCAACCTATGGAATAGAAGATATTTGCAAATGATGTATCTGATAAAGAGTTGGTATCCACAATACATAAAGAACTTACAAAACTCAACATCCAAAAAACGAATAATCAAATTAAAAAATGGGCAAAAGATGGAGTACCTGGGTGGCTCAGTTGGTTAAGCATCCGACTTTGGCTCAGGTCATGATCTCACATTTCGTGGGTATGATCCCTGCTTCAGATTCTGTGTCTCCCTGTCTCTCTTCCCTTCCCCCACTCACGCTTGCTCTCTCTCTCTCTCTCAAAAATAAATCAATATTAAAAAAAATTTTGGGGGGCGCCTGGGTGTCTCAGTCGGTTAAGCGTCCGACTTCAGCTCAGGTCATGATCTCGCAGTCTGTGGGTTCGAGCCCCATGTCGGGCTCTGTGCTGACAGCTCAGAGCCCGGAGCCTGTTTCAGATGCCGTGTCTCCCTCTTTCTCTGACCCTCCACTGTTCATGCTCTCTCTCTCTCTCTGTCTCAAAAATAAATAAACATTAAAAAAAAAGTAAAAAAAAATTTTTAATGGGCCAAAGACGTAGGTAGACATTTTTCCAAAGAAGACATACAGGTGTCCAACAGACACATGAAAAGATGCTTAACATTACTGGTCATTAGGGAAAAAGAATTCAAAACTACAATGAGATATCACCTCATACCTGTCACAATGGCTAAAGTCAACAACACAAGACACAATAGATGTTGACAAGGGTATGGAAAAAGGGGAATCCTCTTGTACTGTTGGTGGGCATGCAAACTGGTGTAGGCCACTCTGGGAAGTAGTATGGAGATTCCTCAAAAAGCTGTAAAATAAAACTATCCTACAATCCAACAATTGCACTACTAGGTGCTTACCCAAAGACTACAAGAACACTAATTCAAAGGGATACATGTACCCTAATTTATAGTAGAATTATCTATAATAGCCAAACTATGGAAACAGCCCAAGTGGTGTCCATCAACTAATGAATGGATAAAGAAGTGTATATAATGTAACTTCAAGGTATATTACAAATCTCTATACAAAGTTATATATATATATATATATATATATATATATATAATATATATATAATATATTTTTATATATTTAAATATTTATTATATATTATATATATTATTTATTTATATAAATATAATTCATGCCAAGTATTGATACGTGTCTCTTACATGGCTGCCTGCCATAGTGTGCAATCAAAATATTAATTATTAATAAATTTTAAATTATTTTTCACTATTAGATTAAGTGAGTTTTGTCTTAAATGTTTCTTTTCCCACCTCAGAGATATCCCTGTGTCTCTTCCCTATCCCCACACTCAACTGTGGGGACAAGTTGTGGGACAGTCCACCATGATAGTCAGTGAAGTATTTGCTCAATAAATTCCCAAAGGAAAAATGGATACTGATGGTTAAGAGCAGGAGTTGGCACACATTTTCTATAAAAGGCCAGATAATAAAATTTTAGGCTTCAAAGGCCATATGGTCTCTGTCAACTACTCAACTCTTCCATTATAGTGTGGTAGCACCATAGACCATATGTTAGAAAAAATATGGCCATATTTCAGTAAAACTGTATTTATGGACGCTGAATTTTGAATTTCATGTAATTTTTCCCATGACACAAAGTATGATTCTGCTTTTGATTTTTTTTTCAACCCTTTAAAATGTAAAAATCATTCTTGGCTCATGGGCCATAAGAGAACAGGCAACAAGATGAATGGTTGTCAGCACTTAGTTTGCAGACTCCTGATTTAGAATCATGTAATTCTAAGTGGTAATGAACTGTGGAGAGTATGAGCCTGAAATTCCACAGGAATACACTTCATTCCTAGTGGGTTGTCAAATTCCAGTGTGTTGAAGGGTGTTTTCATTTATTGTTACTTTAATAAACTGCATATCAAGTTTAACGGCAAACATTTTGTTCCCCCTGTAATGTGATTTTAATTGATAGAAATTCTAATAAAAGAATTTGGGTTTGCAAAAGAGTCCATTGAGGTATTTGAGGCTAAGTCATCAGTTGATACAGTATCAGTAAGAATCACAGTGCTTTTCTGCATGATCTTAGTTCTCACTTGATAAACAAATTTTTAAAAAAGAAACTTTATTTGGGGAACTCAAGGGCAACGAATAAATTAAGGGAGTATAAAATACATTTGTTTGAAGCCCACTGGCTGAATTCTGTGACTCCTTTCTGTGTTTCTGTGGGCCCTGACACATGAGTGAATGTGTGTTCACTGACATTCCAGAAGGTCAGAGAGATAAGTAACTATCCCTAACAGCATAGCATTTAAAAGACAGGCTTCCAGGGGCACCTGGGTGGCTCAGTCAGTTGAGTGTCCAACTTCAGTTCAGGTCATGATCCCACAGTCTGTGAGTTCAAGCCCCGCGTCAGGCTCTGTGCTGATAGCTCAGAGCCTGGATCCTGCTTCGGATTCTGTCTCCCTCTCTCTCTGCCCCTCCCCTGCTCATGTTCTGTCTCTCTCTGTCTCAAAAAAAAAAAAAGAAAAAGAAAAAAAAAATTCAGGCTTCCAAGTTGGTTCCCCTCAATTCCCTGAACTATTTGCTAAGAGATAGGAAAGACAAATCTTTAACGTGATTATTGAACTGTCTCTCTCTCTCTCTCTCTCATTCTACTATCCTCCAAAAATCAGTTTTCTGTTATCAGTTATATATACAATTTCAAAAATTGCTATTTATGTTCAGACTATACAAGTGCAAAAAAAATCATACAAAAGGGTAAGTTTGCAGAATGACTTTATAATGATTTGTGGCCCCCCACCCCTCCGGCCCCAAATGAGGGCATTTCTCAGCCACAGCAGCACGAAAAGAGGATGAGGGGGCAGGAATTTCTTCTGAAGATGAATTCTGTGCTGCACCATAACTCACCTTGGGCCCATCCCCAAGAACCTCTCCTGGATTTCTGTGCTTTTCTTTTATGGAGGATGGGTACGAGGTAGAGTTGGGAGACCTGAAACAAGATAAGTATAGGGTAAGCAGGAAAACAAGTCTAAGACAAAAACCAGACTGGGCTTGAATCTTCACTCCATGTGTCATTATAGATGGAAATAGACTCTTGGTGGGCACCTACTCCATGTTGGAAACTTCTCATGGACTCAGTTGTTCAAATAAGTGAAAAACGAGGAACGAAAGATGTCCCTTACTTAGCTGATGCACCGCAGGGAAGAAAACCTCTGAAGGAACTACTTCAAAGCAATTAAGGAGACAGAGTGTTTGTGTTTGTGTTTTTGTTTTTGTTTTTGTTTTTATTTTTTAAAAAAAATTTTTTTCAACTTATTTATTTTTGGGACAGAGAGAGACAGAACATGAACGGGGGAGGGGCAGAGAGAGAGGGAGACACAGAATCGGAAACAGGCTCCAGGCTCTGAGCCATCAGCCCAGAGCCTGACGCGGGGCTCGAACTCACGGACCGCGAGATCGTGACCTGGCTGAAGTCGGACGCTTAACCGACTGCGCCACCCAGGCGCCCCATGTTTTTGTTTTAAGAGTTTTGTTTCCTATATTATCCAAGCGATCTGGTTGACTTCATTGCGCTCTGATTCCTGACAACAGCAAACTGCTTGTGTGCCCAGTGTCTGGTGTGTGTTTTTCAAGCGGTGTGGTCGTCTACTCCCACACCGACATAGGATGCAACACGCTGGTTGTGACTCTCTGGAAATTGGGGTGTCAGTTCCGTTTTCCAGAAGGTAATGATGTCACAGTTGCTTCTGAGTAATATGCTGTGTGACCACTGGATGGAAGAGAGAGAACATCTCTTTAACTGTGGTTCTACGTAGTGAACCTCTGAGCATTTATTGGAAGGTGGTCAATTATTAGGCAATTTAAAGTTATCAGGAAAAACATGTTTCTAATTCAGCCTCCTCATCCTTTTATTTTTTTTTTCTTCCCTGTGATTCAGGAGGAAGGATGCTGGCTTCTTATCCTACAAAGATCACCTGCCAGTAAGCCAGGTGGTAGTTGGAGATACTGACCGGCAAGGCTCAGAAGCCAAACTGAGCGTGGGCCCCCTGCGCTGCCAAGGAGACAGTAAGTTTGCCCAGAAGCTGTGGCTTTTGCACTTTCTTACCAGTTTTAAACCGTGTTTCCCAGAGACGTCAGAGGGTGGCAAGAAACAGGCTTGCTCTTCTGTAACCCCTGAAGAAACGTCACATGACGAAAACAGAACCAAACGGAGAGCGAGATAGACCTTAATACAGACAGGAGAGCGACAGCCGTAAAGCCTCCAGGACAGGAACCTAGATTTGGGCATACAATGTGGATATCCGTCTTCCTTGTATATTCATATCTAACAAGTTTGACGACCTAAGTTTATGGTGATATAAATAGCAACGCTAATAGCATACAAGTGGCAGTCAACAGCTGTGATTCCACTGAGTGCTGCTGTTAATGCCATTAGCGTGACTATTTATATCACCATAACTCAGTTTATGGTGATATAAATAGCATTATGGCTTAATGTATCATTGTAAACTTGGATTACGGTCATACGAAGTTTGACATTATTGCTATCACATCTCATCATCATCAGAGCTGGAGAGTCCCTTGTAAGCCCACGGTTGTTTCTGTCACTACGTCTTGCTTTCAGGATTCGGCACCACAGAGAGGCATTTGGGGCTGCTGGCTTGGACTGTGGGAGGGCAGGGAGTTCGAGCGATGATCCCGCCTAATTAAGGGCACCATTAGGATTTTATGTTGTTGGATACCCTTCAGTGTGCTTTATGTGGAGTCGGAGAGAAATGGTGCCAGGCTGCCATGGGGATTCTGCAATGAACATCCTGGGTGTCATTTCCCTTCTTCTTGTCTATGCGCGTGGTTTCGGCAAGTCCCCCAAGGGTTCTGTGCTTTTTGTGATTGTGTGCTAGGCATCAGGAGACCCCAGATTCTGCTCCTTGAATAACTGACTTTCCAGGAGACCTCAGGCAAACCCCTCCACTTTCTCGGCTCTGGTAATGAGAATATCACCCGCGTCCCAACTCCTCCTGGGGAGGCCATAAAGATTTTAGTGCCTGGATCCGGATTCCTCCTAGCAGAGCATTCTGTGCGATGGAATATTATTACCACTTCCATAAATCAAGGGAGAATTAGACCTACCCGATGTAATAAATTATTGCATCAACTCCAAGAGGTGTCCTAAGAAATGTAATGGTGCATGCTTGAATGTTTACTACTTAGTAAATGGGGACTGTTGGCAATTAAACAAGGCAATGTTCCTGATACAAAAGAGAGACCGAGTTTATGCTGATTTGTCTCTCTTTAGTTAGTTTAAAACTGAGACTGGTCAAAGAGCTTTATCATGCATTTGTTGAACGATAATACTTTATTTGTTGAGCCAGGCTTAGGAGGACTCCACAGTCAGAAATTTGATTTCAACTGTTTAAGAAAACGATATTGACACAAAATAATAGCGAGTATGCATTTTTAAAAATATTTTGAGGGATTGATGTGCGATAGGATGACTCTCAAAATAGGCAGATTCTCATGTGTTGTCCGATGAAAATCCGTTTCATTATGTCATGATTCTTCATTCATCTACAAAGGTAAAATATTTCTCGCTTACCGATGCTAATTCTGGAGCAAGCTATGAATTAAACAAAGGGCTCCCCATGAAGTCATTGGTTAACTTGGTAAAGTTATAAAAATCCCACTTCTGCAAACTTGTTACCTTCCTTACAGAGAGGATTTCAGCCACATTACATAGTATATGTAGAAGTGTGTTAACAGTTTATAGTTACTATTAGCTTGTTTCCCTTAATCAATAAATCAGTCTTCAAGAAAAATTTCTGACATGTCTGCTATGTGTCTAGCACTTTACCAGACACTCTGAGAAATAAGAAACAGAAGCTGAAACCGCATTTTGAGAAACGCACATGAAAAAAATGCTGGAAGACAAAATGTCATATCAGATTTTGCAATACAATATTATTGCAACTGCTGCTCAAGAAAGGAGTGATATAGTGTATTTCAGCCAGACTTCGTATTTAAAAAGAGAAAACAGGAAAGTCGTGGTGGCCAGTGTTTATTTGCATTTCTTTTCCAAGGCTGTTGTTCTTAGAGACATTTTTAGGACCCCTTATAAGACAAAGAGCTGTCTTAATCATGGGCACGGTGTGAGCTCAGTATTCTTACAGCACTACAGCTTAAGAGAGACTGTTTCAATCCATATTTTGCCTGCTACTTCATAAACCAAGAGCACAGTCCATATTCAATTGCAATTATACGGAACGCTTTTGTGTCTGAGAGGGAGAAAGTGAAGGCTTCCTTTTTTGCAGGCAACTGAGAACATCATACCTTGGACCTGAATTGCCGGGTAGCAGCTTTATCTACCTTCCTTTAAGAATGTTCTAACATGGGCACAGTAATGAGAAAATGTTCCACATCATGTCACTTTCCAGTTTTTAACATGTTTGATTTGCTCAGATACTCACAGCCCCCAATAAGGTGGGTGAGGTTAAGTATTAGCCTTTCTGTTTACAAATGAACAAAATATTTCTTTTAAAATGTCACCGACACTACAAATTTCTGTATACCCTTGTAGCCTCTGGGAGGCTTCAGGAGGAAAGGCAGAGCAGAGAACATAAACAGCTTTCTCTGTACAAGGTCGAGGTGGTTTCCCTGAGTCAGTCGATGATTGAATGAAATCATTAAAAAAAAAAAAAATAGCCATTTGGGTCTTATCCCCACCACTCCCCCACCCACCCACCCACATCCAGTTACCAATATAGCATGAATGTTTCAGGGATTAAATTTCAATCCTTGTGATGTAAAAAGTGTTACAGTGCATTTATTCTGTTGTTCATAGAGATTAACTTACTTTGTATCATTTACTGAAGTCCGTACAAAGCTACGGTTTAAAAAACCAAATCCGTCATGAAAAAATGTCTTTCTCTGTTCGGGGAGTCTTAGTGATGCCAGCCCTGGAAAGCTGTGTCTTGAATTAGGTCCCCGTTCTATCCCCCAGTCTTAGAGCATGAAACAATTTTTGTAGGCTCTGACCAACCGTTTCAGTGGTTTCGGTTGGCTCCATCATCCCTGCTGAGTTTCATTTTGACTTTGACTCATCCGAACTCATAGGCCCATAAAATCCAAATGCTAAAGAAAACCGGTGAATTCCACTCAGGTCTGCTGCATTTCCCATAGAGTGCTGAAAATGCTTATGATCTTATAGTTTAGTTTTCTATGGGGGTATTAGTGTTATTGGTGGGGGTAGGTTTTGTTTTGTTTTGTTTTGTTTTGTTTTTCCAGACACGTTCAAACGGAAACCTCAAATCTAAATGAGACCCAGAGTACGACTAGTGATGGGTGGTTAGTCCTCCATACCCATCACCCACCCTCCCCTCCCTCCCAAAAGAGCTACTTTAGAGGATCAGCCACTCATAGGTAGAAATTGTTTTCACACTGTAAATGTATCATCATTCTTGCAGAGAGCTGCTAAACTTTTGTGGAAGCAGGACCGAAATAAACATTTTTTTTTTTTTTTTTTTGGTTTTGGAGGTGGAAGTCTTCTTTGTACCATATGTGGTGAATATAATTAATTATAGAAATAAAGTATGTGCCAGATAATTGCTTTATTCTCGGCTTTATGAGCTAACAATTTCCCATATCTTCTCTAGGGATTCAGAGACTTTAAACAATTAATTAGGAGCAAGTTTGCTACAAAAGCAAGTGTTTTCAGTACACGTGGGCAGAAGCCATTCACGAAAACGTGTTACTCAAGGACCTCTTCTCCGTTCTTTCCAGAAACCCGCTCTGGCTGTAAAACAGAGTCACGCTGGATGTCTAAAATGCCAAGTCAGTTTCTCAGGAACCCGAAATATTTTATTTATTTCTGCCCTGAGTCCACAAAAGTTTCGCAACTTTCTGCAAGCAGGATGATACATTTACATGTGAAAACAGTTTCTCCCTACCAGTAGCTGCTCCTCTAAAGTAGCTCAGGGAGGCCAAGAAGACAGGGTGAGGAAGGAGGCAACAAATCCGGCCCCGGAACACAGGGCAGAGACAAAGCCAAGGGTGAAATAAGATGGTGATGGAGTTTCACCCAGACGATAGCGGACCTCTGTTTTCTGGGAATGGAATCGTACGTACCAGCAGGAGTCTTATAAGCCACAAGCATAAGCAGCCATTCCCTTGCCGAGAGAGGCAAGGGAATGACAGTATCCACACCTCGTTTCTCCACAGATAAGACATGTCCAATGGGAATGCAAATGAGTATCATCCTCCAGGAGTCGTTATTCCCTCAGAAGATGCTCCACATTCTTCTCCCTTCCCCCTTTCTTCCCACAACGTGTAGCCATGGACCCTTGCTTCAAGCATAGCTAGAAGCAAAAACAAAGAATCACAGTGTTCTCATGGTTGAAGACTCTCAGAGATCAAAGAGTGCCGACCGCTCACGTTCCAGACGAGGGACCTTGGGTCTAGGGAGGTTAAGTGACCGGCCCACGGTCTCCCAGCGGGGATAAGGCAGAGCACGTTGAGACAGTTTGACGTGAGCTTTCATCTTTAGTAATTTCCCAAAGCCGAGATGAATGTTGAGATCCAAAGAGGGAGCTCTGACCTGGAACTCTGACCTTGGGTCCCTGCCTCCCGTCAGCTGAGCTGTGTAATAATGTGGTGCTGGCACGCTTACTCTCGCCCTACTGTGAGATCAGCCATCTGGAAAGCCTGATGGAAAACCCACAACCACAGGGATGAAGGGTCAGTGGCAGAAAGTTGGTAACTTTTGTGTTTTGTTTTGTTCTGTTCTGTTTTTGTTTTACTTCGACTTTAGGTAGTTTTTTGGTTGATAGCAGAAGGCAGGGGGAAAAAAAGTCTAGAATGATGTGTAGAAATGATTAACCTCTATTTTTTTCTTAATGTCCCAGCCTTTGCTGCTATTGCCCTGGGCTGCTACCAGCTGAGAAACAGGAGTAGCTCTAAGAACAAGCAGAAATAGTGAAATTTTCAGGATCAAAACGGGGGCTGATTCCCATTAAAGGATTGAGCCCTCTGGGCATATCGGAGAGCAGGTCCGATTACAAAGCAGCAGACTTAGAAAGAAGGAAGGCTTGCTTAGCTTTGGTCTTCCAGACTCCAGAGTGGCTTTGAACAATTAGAAGTGGACAACTCCCTGGGAAGCATCAGCTCTTTAATACTAGATGGCCATTCAACGTTAGCCACAGATGCACTTCGGAAATGGGAAGTAAATTTACTTCGAGTTTGGGGGAGAGGGACGGTATTTGTGTTTTACAGTACATACGGTGTTTGTGTGCGTGTGACTGACTTTCCTGCCTGTCCTTTCAAATACCGCTCACGTTTGGAGGAATCATCCCATCCCACAGAGGAGATGCGTCTGGCTATGTTTTTGCCCCCTTCCCTGGGTGCCCGTCCCTTCCCTAACCTTGGCACTTCGCAGAAGAGACAGGATCCCAGATCCGGGAGGGGCTTTGTTCTGTAAGTTGAATCCCCACGGCTGGGTTCCCCTGCTAAACTTTCCAGGTGATCTCTCTAAACCATTTGCAGGAGAGAGGCTGGTTCTGACTGTCTGAAAGTGTATCTGCAATCCTGTCGCTAACTGCTCAGAGTTAGCACAGGTTTCGCGGTCCCCAACAAGGCTGCCTTCACTTCGGACATGGGCCACAAGTCTGGGGCTCCCAGGCCATCCTGCCCCCCCGACCCACTGATACAAGTTTGGGGGTGCCCACTATGCCTTAGGGATCAGTAATGCACCAGAATGACTCAAAGAACCCAGGAAAGCACTGAATTTAAGATTGAAGTCTTATTATGAAAGATACAAATCAAGACCAGCTGACTGGAAAGGTACACAGGGTGAGGTCTGGTGAGGTGGGTCTCCGACACGAAGCTCCCTTGTCCTCTCCTGGTGGAAGGAGGACACGTGACCCTCCCCCCAACCTGCACACATCAATGCGTGCCGCCAGCCCGCTCGCCAGGTTTTGGGTGTCCACAGTTTTTACTGAGTTTCATATGTAGACGCGATTGACTAAGTCATTGGCCACATTATGGAATTTAGACTCCAGCATGTCTCCCTTCTCCTCCCTGGAGCTGGGAGCTGATATCTCCTGGCTTCAAGCCCCACCCCTCAAATCCCACAGTTGGTCGTTCTGGTAGGACCGGCCCCCATCTTGAAACTCTGTAAGATCCACCAGGAGTCACCCCCTAAGCATAAACCGTCAGGGCCTACCATGAATGACAAAGACATTCCTACCACTCAGGAAACTTTAAGAGGCTCAAAGCTCCATTCCAGGAACCTGGGATGAAATGACAGAGAAATGACAATCACATCACAATCTGTTTTCTCTCTTTGTTTGCATTATTAGTATGTTCACCCCCAACAATGGATGGCAACGTAGGGAGAGATCCATATCCCAGTGCCCAGGGAAATGCCTGCCACATTGAGTCCCTCAAATAGGTGTTCATTAAATGAACATGAATCGTTAAATAACCTCAAAAGATTTAAATAAGCATTTCAGACTAACAATGGAGGCAGTGCCACGAGGCAATGCATGATGAATTGCAGAGAACTTACACGGACAATAATTGCTATACAGATCCAAGAGAGGCCCTATCGCTTGATTTATATGCACGACTATTTTTAACCTCAACAAGGTTTTTTCGCACATTTATTCTCCTTAACTAAGTAAAAACTTTTATTCTTTTGTACCTTGAAAATCCCTTGAATCTGATGATTATCTTCAAATTAAGGATTAAAAAAAGAACGCTTTTGCTAAGTTTTTATATTTTCCCTGACACTTCTAAATTAAGATGCCCATGAGGTATTACATTTATAGAACTCATTGTTTAATCTAAATTAGATTATCCCCCCCCCCCCCCGGCCCTTCAGAGACCCGAGCAGACTGTTCCACACTTTTGTTTATCCATGTCTCAAGGTTATTACTGACAAAATTACAATTAGTACTTCGAACTTATTGTTAGGGTGCTAAACTGTGAGCTGTAAACTACCTCACTCTGGCATAATTAAAACCGTGTTCCAGTTCACCTGCTTTATGGTACCTGCTCGGCTTTTCATGCAGCTTCTTTTCACAGTCCTAACTGCATGCAGGCCTTGGAAACTCAGAAAGTTCACTGAAGAAAACTGTTAAAATCGCCTCTTCTTGAAGTTTGCTGACCGTTCCAAAGTAGCAATCTTACTACAGTCATCGGGATAAAAAAAAAATTGTTCTAAACTCTGGCAAGCATTATGTAAGATCTGTATTACTATCTTTAGAATATATCCCAGTTCAGGGACGTCTGGTTGGCTCAGTCGGTTAAGTGTCCGACCAGCTCGGGTCACGATCTCGCGGTTCCTGGGTCTGAGCCCCGCGTCAGGCTCTGTGCTGACAGCTCAGAGCCTGGAGCCTGCTTCAGATTCCACGTCTCCCCATCTCTCGGCCTCTCCCCCATTCATACTCTCTCTCTCTCTCTCTCTCTCTCTCAAAAATAGACAAACATTCAAAAACTTCAGTATATATATTTTAATATACATTTATATATTTCAGTTTATATATTTAATTTATATTTGACATATATTTTAATGTAAGTTTTAATATGTATTTGAATATATAAAATATATCCCAATTCAAAATCCACAGGATATGTGCATAGAAAGCAGGGCAGTTGGATATGTGTCCACCTGTTGGCCTGGTAGGCTGCTCCATGAACTGTGTGTGCAGTCCCAAATTGAAAAGAAGAGGAAGTCATGTCCCATTTTAACATTTTATCTTTGAGCCAGCCCCTGAGTCATTTGTCTTTGGTTCCTAGACCAACGCTTAATTGAGAATCTCTCTCAGTCCTTAAAGTGTGAGTAGAAAAACCAGACTCAGCAAGGGTAGCTTGGTCTTTTGATGAAGGAGAGGTCCTTTGCCCTTTAAGATTCTATCTGTGCCTCTTCTGTTCAGGGTTTTTCTGGACTTAAGCTTTAGACAATGAAGTAGCCTGACAGTCTTGTCTCTAATCCCTGTGTCTGATGCTTTAAGTATTCCTTAGTTCCATTCCAATAGATTATCCTAATCAGTTTTGTTTTATGATATTCAGACCTCTAGAATTTAATTCTCTCATACTGAGTAGGATGCAAATTGGGCTTGAGCTTAAAATATGGCCTGTTATGTAACAGAACCGTTCGCTGGTTTTCACCGAGTTTGCACCTCGACATAAAGACCTCAAAGATTCCTCTCTGGTTTCCTTCCCATTATCATACCTGAGATAATAGTGTGACTGACTCAAGAAGTAAAGAGCGCCATGGGATAACCTCATTTACTTTGGGTGCTTGGTTTATGCTTCAGTTTGGCCGGAGATAGCAATTTGGCCCAACTGCCTCAGCTTTCGGCTTTTAAAAAACAAAAAACAAAAAAACGTGCATAAATCAAAAAGCTAGTACTTTTTTATAAATAACCTAACACTTTAGAACCGGATTTGTAAAAAGAGAACTTGACCCAAGAGGCAGAACTGAGAAGATACTCTGATGCATTTTATTTCTTACACATCTCTATTTGTTCTTTACATATATATTTCAAGGAGATAACGTCTTCATTTCAATCCTTCAAATTTACATGTGGAAAAATGCATCTGTTATTGTTTAAGTATAACGATAGTCTGATGCACCCGAATTAAGTGTGATTGTTTCTTTGCCTACAGAACTGACAGTTTTTGTGGCTTTATGCTGATGTCCCCCAAAAGAGGTTGCTCTTGAACGTGTATAAGAAATAAGACAATGGTTCGAGGCAGCATCTGTAATAAAGCCAACTTTACAGCTTCTCTTTGGGATTAAGGAGAGAGACTGAGCTACTGATTCCACCCTGGGCCGTAGGTGGCCATGTCATTTAACTGAAACTGGTCATTTATTGGTGAGCAGTGTCCAGACTTTATCTTCGGATGCAACAAATAAGTGACTTATGTTTAATCTGGGAAGAGAAACCAACAAAAGTAGTTCTGGTTGGAACATCGATTCTGTGCGGCCACACCTCAGCAGACTCTAAGCCTAAGATGGGTGATAGTCCACTGAGGCCAAAAAAAAAAAAAAGACCTGAGATAGCGATGGAGATACAGGTTTGTTGGGGGAACTTACGTACAGGGAGGCTGGGAGTGGCCGACTAGACAAAGCGTCTGCTGTTGGGATGTGCGTGCAGCAAGGTTTTATGCCGTAGCAACTTCCCCTAACAACGCTCAGTGGTCCTTCCCCTCCTTACTCAGCCGGGGTTTCCAAGGGGATCCAGACCCGCCATCTGGACACTCTTTGTTACTAGGGAGATGCTCCGAGTTGCCCACCCCGAGAGCCCTGAACTTTGAACATGGAACAGCACATTCTTCCACACATTCTGCCTGATGGGAATTCAGAGGGAGGACAAGATCTCTACTTTCTCAGGAGAGTGATTAACAGGTGCATTCAGCGTGTGTTTGGACAATCTGGCTATCGAGCACATACCATACAGATGCATAGCACTTTTTATTTCTGAGAAGACTCCTATTTTTCTAACTCTTCTTAGCCCAAAAGCTGGGCCTCCTTCCTACCTGTTTATATCCCTTTTCAAGGACCACCTATTAGAGAATCAAGAAACAACTGGATGACACTTATATTTAGGATAAAGTAATAGAGTGTCTACCATTTCTGTTTCATACAGATATTCCCTCCCCTCCGGCACTTTCATACATGCACACACACATGCGCGCATGCACACACGCGCGCGCACACACACACACACACACACACACACACACATAATTCTCTTACCCTGAGAATTTAGCATTTGTACTTAGTGCTGGTCTAGTCACCTCCATCTTGAACCTACCTTAATCCCATGGTAGCCCCAACTGGGGGCTCAAAACTACTTGAGATTAAGGTAGTTGGAGGAACTCTTGTTAGACATGGGGAAGAAGACAAAACGGGATTAGAAGTCAGAACACGTCTTTGCCATGCGCCCTAGCAGCAGCTGGACTGTGGATATGGGAGTGCACTGTAGGCAGCACCAGGGATGCTCTGTGTCCCAGCCAGTTTAGAGCCATCCCAGGCTTACACCCATGGCTTAGGGCTTTGTCCTAAGGGGGAAAAAAATCACCTTTCTCATTTAAAAGTTGAAACACTGACTTCATGATGAACTAATCCTTAATTCAGAACAATTCGACGTAGGTATGGTAAGAGAGTTCAATATAAATTTGGGTCTGTGGCCTTTTGTGCTAGTGTTTTAAGAATCAGTTCATGCCATTTCACCCGAAAAGCCGTAAAGAAGTTAAGACTAGCTGTTCTCTCTGAAAGTAGTTCTCCAGTGGGGGAGAACTAAGGAGGACGCAAAGGAGCCAGAGCTTTATTTGTTTTGTTGGCCTGTTGCTTAGCTTTCTAGAGTAGTGCTACCCAATGGTGGTTTTCAGTGATGATGGAAATGTTCTTTAACCTGTGTTATCCATATGGTAGACACAGGTGGCCACTGAGCATTTGAAATGTGACTAGTGTGACCAAGGATCTGAATTTTTAACTCTACTTAATTTTAGTTAGCTCAAATTTAAATAGCCACATGTGGCTGGTGGTTGCCATATTGGACCACATAGCTTGAGCACACTGGTGAGAGGCCACTTTAGAGAACCCGTCCCCACCTGGAATTCAGTCTTCCTTGTGGCTACAAGTTGACCTGCTGTGATTCTTTCTGGAGTAATAAGAGGTTAAACATGAAGAAAGAGAAAAGGTGGGTTTTGCCATGATTCAACCTAATGCCAGAAAGGTCCAAAAAGTACCTGGGATGCATATCACTGCCTGGAAGATACTTGGAACATTTTCTTAGCTTCTCCATAAAATTCTCCGTGTATCAGCCAGGAAGATGGGGCAGAATGTAACATAATAAATGTAGAATAAGTATATTTTTTATGATGAGAGTTTTCATTTCATTTATGGCTTCTACTCTTTGAATAATTCGTCTGCATAGTAGAGTGTGTTTCGAGGCTTCCTTCATTGGTTTCAATCTTTTCCATTTTTATTTTCGCTTTAGATTATATTTTGAAATGCCACACGGTCTCCATTTTGCCTACTAACGAAAAAACTGAAATAACAGCACTTCAAACAGAGGTATGGTTGCGTTACCTCAAGCATGACATACTTTACAAAATAAATTAGCAAGTCTCGGGTAGACCTGCCTCCCTGGGTCTTCATACATCCTCACACAAGACCTACACTTAACTAGTGGGGACTGCAACGTAGATGCCTGCCCCGAGATCTCATGAGTGACGCATTCACTTCCCGACCCTTTTTGCTGCCACTCAAAACCATGTCTCCTTGCTAGTTCACCAGTAAGTGTCACCATGTGTAATTTGGGGATACATATTGATCATTCAAGGGAGGTAGCAGGAGAGAGCCTTACGGAACTGTAGCTGCTAAGGACTAGTTTGAGCCATTTGAGGCAAGGTTGGGATGTGGAAGACAAGTGCTATAGGTCAAATGTCAGGGCCCCCCTATCCAAGTGTAGAAATCCCAACCCCCGAAGTGATTGTATCAGGAGGTGGGGCCTTTGGGAGGCCATCAGGCCATGAGGATGGAATGGGATTAGTGCCTTCATAAAAGCGGCCCAACGGAACCACCTTCTGCCTTATCAGGACACATGCCAACGAGAGAGCTCATTAGAGACTCAGGTTTTTATCGGCGGTGGTTCGGTGGGCAGCCCCTGCCTGGCATGGACCCAAATTCCAGACTCCCAGAAGGAAAGCAGGTGTTCAGCACATTACACCAACACATTAGGCACAGTGAGGCACCCTTATTAGGTGCTAGCTAGCCTTGCTGGAATCCAGCCATCAGCCAGCCTCACAAATAGCCTTTTCAAGGAGAAACAGTCCGACGGACTATGTTAACTCTTTGCTGCGTGGGAGTCCTCTCCCTTTTGCCCCATCCATGAACACAAAGCTTCTTGGGCCTACAAAGCTGCCCCTCCCCTTTCTCATCTACTTCCTGCCTCCTTGTCCAGGTACAGAACCCCATCTCTTCCCTCTACCTTCCAGAAGAGGCTTAGCCCCACATCCAGATCTTTGACTTCACACCTTGCTTCGCACTCCACTTCACACCCTGACTTCTCCCCACCTCAGACAGCCCCTGCCCCAAATCTTAAAGCCAAAGAGAAGGAGAAGAGCAAAGACGGTGCTGTTTTCCCTTGAGTAGGTCATTTGTATCTCGTGACCTAGGGTCTCTGGTACATTAGGTTCCAGAGCAAGACCAGCTAAGTGATTGACAAAGCCTGGTGCAAAACGAAAACACGGAACCCCTTGTTAAGAAATACTAAGAACTTCAGAATAACGGCAGCAGAACATTAAACCAAGTGTGAGACCCTCGTCAACCTGCATAGGTCACGCACCCATGTTCCTGAGGCTTGGGCAGAGGGCAAGGTCGACCCAAGACCCTGGGTATACCTGGGGTGGAGCAGACCTGCAGGAATGGACCTGTAGGCCTTGTTTCTCTCATCAGTGTGAACCTCAAGGAACATTTGTGTTCTTTGAAGCTGTGACGAAAATCAAACCCTATATAGGAAAGTGTTCAACACAGGAACTTACAAGTACCGGTGAGCCATACTGAGCTGTCGAGATGTTTCCTAAATTTGTCTGACCGCACAAACTCCCTAAGATGCTTGTCAAGATGCAGATCCCCAGCTTCTTTCCCCAGAGATTTTGATTCAGAATTCTAGAGTGGAGCCCCAGACTCTGTTTTTAAGAAGTTTTCTAAAAGGTTTCTGTGACAGGGAAATTATAGAAATTCTAAGAACACGTTTGGGGGCAGGCAGACCTAGGCTCAAATTCTTCATTTATCAGCAGTGTGACATTGGGAAACTTGTTTAATTTCACTAAGCTTCAATTTCCTCATCTGTAAAATAGAGATAATTATGCTTTAGTACAAAAGGTTGCTATGGGGATGAAATGAGACAAGTGTATGTAAAGAGCTCTAACAGTGACTGGTGCAGTTAAGTTCTCCATAATGGTAGTAATACATATTATACAAAAAGAATGAAACTTCTTCAAACCCCTCGGTTTTGTAAAACTAATATGAATTAAGCATAAATGCCAATTGCTAAATGCAACCGTTATTATTTCCGTCAAGTCCCTCAGAAATAATGAATTACAATCTAAGGTGAACAAAAGAATCAATCCTCAGACTGTATTTTGAGCACCAGCTGTATACAAGGCATTGTGACAGGCCGCCGATGGTTTTGGCAGTTGAGGATTTTGTAACCTAGTTCAGAATGAGATGGAGAGATGAAACGATGCATCTCTTTTACAAGGAAGCCCAGATAGGTAAAAGCAGAAGGTTCAGGAACCACCTGGAGAAAGATCTTGAAGGAAAGGAGGAAGGAATGAGTAGAGGTCCTTGCACGTGGGGCTGTACAGGGGGCAGAAGGCTTCAGCCGGAATGTATGTGACCAAACCGATGGAAGCAACAGGTTCCTGTAGAAAAATACACATGCGAGGGGCACATGGGTGGCTCAGTCGGTTAAGATAGGTTCTGACTTACTGGGGCGCCTGGGTGGCGCAGTCGGTTAAGCGTCCGACTTCAGCCAGGTCAGGATCTCGCGGTCCGTGAGTTCGAGCCCCGCGTCAGGCTCTGGGCTGATGGCTCGGAGCCTGGAGCCTGTTTCCGATTCTGTGTCTCCCTCTCTCTCTGCCCCTCTCCCATTCATGCTCTGTCTCTCTCTGTCCCAGAAATAAATAAACGTTGAAAAAAAAAAATTTAAAAAAAAGATAGGTTCTGACTTTGGCTCAGGTCATGTTCTCGTGGTTTGTGGGTCTGAGCCCCACGTCAGGCTCTGTGCTGACAGCTTAGAGCCTGGAGCCCACTTCTGATTCTGTGTGTGTGTGTGTGTGTGTGTGTGTGTGTGTGTGTGTGTCTGCCTCTCCCCCATTCTCTCTCTCTCTCTCTCTCAAAAATAAATAAACATTTTAAAAAGTTTAAAAAAAAAAATAGACATGCGACACATAGCAAGCATTTCGATAAGTACTCAAATGAGAAAATGAGACCCAACTTGGAATCAGAGGAACCTGCAAATGCTAAGCCAAGAGCTGAACATATTCTGTAGGCGGCAGAGTCTGTGAGCCAGAAAGAAGAGGGGGTGAGTAATCTTTTGAAGGTTTAATTTAATTAAAATAGTAAACTCTTCGCTTACATTTAGTTTCAAAGACCTGGGTTAATGCAGTTTATCTTTGTCAAATATGTCATTTAAAAAAACTAAAAGGAACATTGTTAATAGAGGAAATGAGGACATTCAATAAAGGGGTGACAAGAGTTCCACATCCAACAATGATATAACATAAACACACATTTGAAACTTATTGTCAGATTCTCATAAGAGCAGGCTTCCCTTTTAAGACGTTTTAAAGCTACCAAATTTAGATAAGCCTTTCTTAATTGTGTGAAAACTTTCAGGAAAAGGTAGTGTTTTGATATTTTTAGTAAATCTGTAAAAAATTGTCGGTGACTGCTGACTTTTGTTTTGCTTCATGTGTATAGGGTGACAGCTGTGGGTTGAATGACGTTCCCCCCCCCAAAAAAAAGGTATGTTGGAGTCCTAACCCCCCAGTTCCTGTGATTGTTGACCTTATTTGGAAATAGGTCTTTGCAGATGATCAAGTCAAGATGAAGTCCCCCCAGAACCAGGTGGGCCCTCATCCTGTGTGACTGGTGTCCTTAATAGAGAAGACAGAGTCACAAACACACACACGGAGGAGATAGGAGTTGCCCCGACACAGGAAGGAATGTGAAGGGTTGCCACCATGAGTTAAAGCAGCCACGAAACAGACTCTCCCTCCGAACCTTCAGAAGGAACCAGCCCTTCCAACCCTGGGATTTAGAACTTCTCGTCTCCAGAAGCTAAGAGAATAAACTCCCGTTGTTTTAGGCACACGGTCTGTGGTGCTTTGCTACGGCAGCCCTGAAAACCTAACGTGGTGACTGGCCCCCTAATCCCAGGCCCAATCCAGGTAGAGTAGTCACAGAAAAGATTGCTAAGAATTGTTGAAACGATAGAGGCGAAGACGCTCAAATTTATTGTGAAGTCTGCACCCTGCAGAGCAGTTCATCGGAGAGGAGAGAGTTCTCTTCACAGGAAAACAAAGCTCGCTTCCCAGCACTGGGCAAGGCTCACCCTGTGCCCTCCCGAGGAAGCCTTTGTGGCAAAACCTAGGAATGAGCAGTTAGCACGCAATACAGTTGTAGAATAGTGATTATAGATGACATTTATTGAGTATCTCCCACGTGTCAGGTATAGTTTAAACACTTCACAGGTCGACACGTTTAATCCCCACAAGTATTCTATAAAGAAGGTAATAGTCTAGGGGCGCCTGGGTGGCTCAGTCAGTCGAGCATCCGACTTCAGCTCAGGTCACGATCTCACGGTTCGTGAGTTCGAGCCCCGTGTCAGGCTCTGTGCTGACAGCTCGGAACCTGGAGACCGCTTCCGATTCTGTGTGTGTCTCTCTCTCTGTCCCTCTCCCCCTCACTCTCTGTCTCTTTCTCTCAAAAATAAATAAACATTAAAAAAATTAAAAAGGAAGATAATAGTCTATTGCTGGTTTGCAGATGGGAAAACCAAGACAGAGAGATGGACCTGCAGTCATATGCTTCAAGTCACACAGTAAACGACAGAGCTGGAATCCGACCCAGGCAGACTGGCTCCAAAGCCCTGTCTGAGCCTTTACAGTTTAGCAAGGCTTTCCTATGCCAAAAAAAAACAAAAAACAAAAAAAAAAACCCTAGTCTTTCTGCATAGCGAGAGAAAGATTCCCTGGATCTAGATTCCAGAGCTCTGTGGAGAGCTGAGGACTGACAACACATATGTAAGGTAACCGCTCACGGGTTTCCTAGAGCTGCCTTAAGAAATTGTCACTAGCTTGGTGGCTTAAGACAGCAGAATGTGACTCTCTCATAGTTCTGGAAACCACAAGTCCAAAATCAAGGCATTGGCAGGGGCCATGATCCCCCAGAAGGCTCTCAAGAAGGCTCCTTTTGTGCCTTTGCCAGATTCTCATGACTCCGGGCATTTCTTGGTTTGTGGCAGCATAATTCCAATCTCTGCCTCTACCTTCGCCTGGTCTTCTGCCTTCTCCATGTGTCTTCGTGTTCTTTTCTGTCTCTCGTAAGGACACCCTCATTGGATTTGGGCCCCGTATCCCAGCATGATCTCATCTTGATCCTTATCTTCACTGTATCTGCAAAGACCCTTTTTCCAAGTAAAGTCACATTCTGAGGTTCTGGATGGGCATGGATTTGGGAGCAACACGAGGAGTCAACCTGCTACAATGATCGAGAAACTTCTAGCTAGTTCAGCAGGAAGCATATCTCCTGCAGAGCCCCTCAGCCCCTTGAGCTCCAGGACTTTGTCCCATGAACCTCCGCCTTTCAACCAAGGACTCAGCACAGATCTTTCCATATAACAAGGCTCTAAGTCCTGTTGTATGGATTTTACGGCAAAGACTCACCCTAGCAGAGGGTACAGAACAACCTACCCGGAAGATCCCAGCACATGGTTGTCATCGCTGACACCACATTCATTAGTATTAAACGTCATTTTTTCATATCTTGTGGTCAGTGTGCTTTGCAGCATAAGAGAACTTGGTGGCTAATGTCACAATGGCAGTAATTAGAGTCACCGGTTCAAGAATGGCATGACCTAAAAGAATCGGGACTCTTCTTATTCTTAGCTAAATTGAAACATCTATATGCTTCAGTGGTAGAAAAGTTGTACATTAACGTGAGGATTTGTTCTCCTTTGATAAGCGAGAATACCTACTGAACCATCTAGGTATTAGTTGTGAGAAAGATTTTTCAAATGAAGTGTTTTTTTATTGGAGCATATAGAAGAGTTACACAATATTTCTGTAGGATTCTCTGATCTATGTTTTTTCAAATTGGCATTTTTAATAGTTTAGCTGTTAAATAAAGTTCGTGCATTAGTTGGTGTTCAGAAATAATCTTAATTATTCATTAATTCACACCTTTATATTCATGGCTTTCCAAAGGGTGGCATTTTCTATGTCTGTACATTTTTAAAAATTTTTTTTAAGTTTATTTATTTAAAGAAGTGATTTTGGGGTGCCTGGATGGCTCAGTCGGTTGAGTGTCCGACCTCAGCTCAGGACACGATCTCACGGCATGAGGGCTCGAGCCCCGCATCGGCTCTGTGCTGACAGCTTGGAGCCTGGAGCCTGCTTCTGTGTCTGTGTCTCCCTCTCTCTCTGTCCCTCCCCTGCTCACACTCTGTCTCACTCTCAAAAATAAATAAACATGAAAAAAAAATTTCTTAATGATTTGCTGCCACAAAAGACCATTACATTCACAAAATCTGTCTCTGTGACTTGATTCTGTCTTTCTGCACTGTAATTAGCTGCCTGTATAGTTAGTTATCATGAGAAAAGAAGAGCATCTCCAAATTTCTACCAGATATTTAGAATTTGATAGTTTGTGTTCTCTCCTTCACTTCCCACATCCACTCCCAGCCACATACATCTTCTCCTGGTGGGAAGGCAATAAACATCCTTTTTCTCAAATGAGAGCAAAATATGCATCAAGAATTTCACATAGCTTTGCTAGACTGGACATGTGTTTAGAACAAGCATTTCAATGGATCTTTACTTTTTTTTTTTTGAATGAAGAATTCCCTTATTTATGATCCCCCCTGCTGGAAAAATACATCTTTTGATATGCATGCAAAATTTTTCATGTAATTTCAGAGAGAGGGGAAACACTTTGAAGGTCCTGTGTCAACCCTGGGCTAAGAATGCCAGCTCTGGAGACCAACATTTATTGTCCATTTATGATAATTAATCATTTCTCTTGGTACAAAATAATTTATTAGCCAGTACGATTTATTTAAATGACACACTCACTTTTGGCCCAAATCTTGATTTTTTAGAGGAAAAAATTGATTTAAAAAAAATGTTTATTTATTTACTTTGAGAGAAAGAGAGTGAGCAGAGGAGGGGCAGAGAGAGAGGAGAAAGAGAATCCCAAGCAGGCTCTGTGCTGTCAACTCGGAGCCCAATGTGGGGCTTGATCTTATGACCATGAGATCACAACCTAAGCCAAAATCAAGAGTCGGACACTTAACCCAACTGAACCACCCGGTGCCCCAAGAAGAGAAATGATTTTGAAAATGCGTTAGTAAAGCTCAGTATCTTTATATGGTCATATTGAATTCATTATCTTGGTTTGTCTTTAGTGGCTTTTGTTCCTTCACTGGAATGTAAGTGTTTTTGAGTCCTGGACCCATTCTTGTTCTTCCCTGTAGCTACAGCAGAGCTTGACATACATGGAGTTCAAGTAGTATTACTGTTGCTGTTATTTAACTTTTTTTAAAAAATGGGAGGGCTTGTAAAAATTTAAGTACATGCTACCAAAAAAAAAGTCATCTGTGTTTATGGGGCACCTGGGTGGCTCCGTCGGTTGAGCGTCTGACTTTGGCTCAGGTCATGATCTCGCAGTGTGAGTTCGAGTCCTGCATCAGGCTGACCCTGGAGAGAAAGATGAAAGGCATATTTGAGTGAAACACGGAGGAGATGTCAGTGGGCCTGACTCCCTTCCTACAAGAAATGCAGGGAAAGGCAGTTGGGAAATTTTTGCCTTGACAGAGAATGTTCTACTTTATGGACGAAGCAAGCAAAGAAGGCACAATGCTCCTAAAATGAGTTGTCAAGGAGCCCCAGCTTCCATGTCTCTTTCCCAAGAAAGGAACAGACCCTAACTTGGAGGTGTGCAATACGCAGTGCACAGATTCTTCTAACCATTTCTCCTTCCCACTTACCCTGAAGGCATGAGATCAGAAGTCCTAAGGACAGAATTTTATAAGTGGGACGAATATGCTTCCGGAATACTTTGTCCAATCATTAATGCCTCCTATCTGGTTCCTAATGCCTGAAATCTCTGTAGCATATAAAAAGTTTTCGATTCTAGGGGAGCCTGGGTGGCTCAGTTGGTTAAGCGTCCGACTTCAGCTCAGGTCATGATCTCACAATCCATGAGTTTGAGCCCCGTGTCAGGCTCTGTGCTGACAGCTAAGAGCCTGGAGCCTGCTTCAGATTCTGTGTCTCCCTCTCTCTCTGCCCCTCCCCTGCTCATGCTCTGTCTCTGTCTCAAAAAATAAATAAAAACATTAAAAATTTAAAAAAAAAGTTCTCGATTCTAATACTAAACAAGAAATTTTATAGACATACCCACTGAAATTGATTCATCCTAAATTTACTCCCAAACACAATGAGAGTCATCATACCTCCTCTCTGGCTCCATTAATGAGGAGAGGCGTCAAGAAGACAAAGTCAGGGAAGGAGTTACCACTGAAAATTGGCAGGACCCCCGGAAGTTGAGTTTGGGGAAAAAGACATTCCGTCCTTCCCTAGGATTGTCGGTGTTGCCAATCCCATCAGATGAGTGCATGTAGAAACCTTGTGTAAAACAAAAAAAAATTGTTTTATATGGTTAGCCAATGTCCTTCATAGAACTTTATCATTTATTGAACTTGTAGATAATGGTTTCTCCCCTTGCTTGATTAGTTTCCTTATAAAGAGAGTCCATTCGTAGGAGTTCCACTAAGATAATAGCTAGACAATTAGCTTCTTGGCAGCAAAAACTACTTCTAATTTATCCCTGGATCCCCAATGCCTAAGACAGTACCTGGCATAAATGTTGTGCTCAATCAAGAGGATTATATGCAAATTTCTTGAATGAAGGCGATAAAAATATCTATTACAAATCCAAGTGATTTATTAGTTGATTCTCTAAAAGAATTCATGGTAGTGTAGAAAAATTCAGTCTTTCATCAAATATTAAAGTTACTGCAAAAGCGAATTAGAAGTAGAGCAGATGAAATGATGGTATTTAACTTATAAACACATCTGTCTCACTTTTCACATTGTCTACTTGTGCGCTGCTCTTTTAAACCACGAGGAAGCAAATATTCCAATATTCCAAATCCTTCATTATGTCGACCCTAGAACATAATTTCTAGTATGTGATTATGTCTTATATTTTTAATAAGGTATTTCTCAACTGACTGCTTTACATAAATCGTATCGTTGTTCATGAGAATTATGACCGCTGAAAATTTTCTTAGTTTATGATAGAATTAAAATAGCCTTTTGAGTCCTAAAAACGTGAACAAGAAAAGCTCGATTATATGAACTCAGCTAATAATACCTCACGTTCACTCTGGCAGTTATTGTGCAGAGTTTCCAATGAATAAGAGTACCTTTTATAAAATATGAGAAACTTCATTCATTTGCCCTTTCGATGCAGGTACCTTAGTTTCCGACACCAGTTGTGGGGTTTCGTTACATTATTCTTTCAGGTGGAACCTCTTCCGGCAAGCTCTCGTAAGACAACAGATGACCCAGTGAAGTCTCCATTGAAAATGTTATAAACACATAGGTCTTCTCTCTTGGCTCCTGTTCTTTAAAATTTAATTGAAACGCTTCATCTTTCATCGCAGAAATGTTTTCTGTTCTAACCTTGTAGCCTTGTTCTTAGTTACTGTTTGGTTAGATTTTTCAGTAGAACTCAAATTTTTTTCAGCGTTTCCAACAGGAAGAAATAGTACCACGTGGAGTGCCTGTCAGTCTGTCCCGGGAAGGGATTTTTTCATTGAACATCTATCTCCCCATCTTCAGCTAATCCCGACAGCTTATGAAGCAAGTCTCTGCGAGTTACTGAGATGATGTACTCCCCTCTCCTGTCCTGAAGAAAGCGTTTCTGACTGGACTCAATTCTGTTCTTCCTTGGGTATATTCCCAGTTGCAGATTTTCTTGGTAACTTACCATCCTCACGGTGATTTCTGTATGCAAACGAGTGCCTTCCACTTCTGTATGGGAAATCTAACCTTCAAAAATGGGCCTGAACCTTTGCAAGCCTTCTCCATGAAGGATGCCTGGAGATGCCATGGTCCTCCCTGGCTCCTGTCATCATGGCGCCTCATAAAGCGCAAACAAAGGCGCCATCATGTCTTCCCGAAGGCTTGCTGTTCGCTTTGCTCACGTCCCCCACGTGCACTCAAGGAAGAAGCAGATGCTGGAGGGCATCGGTGTAGCTAAATGGCATGAGAGGAACGTGCAGATGTCATAAACTGGAAAATTGGGGCTAAAGGCGAAGCAGTATCTTACAAATGTCTTCCCTCAAAAAGCTCAATCTTATTTAAGAAATACTTGATCCATGGAGGACTTTATCATAAAATGATCTGAACGAGCCAATAAGCTTCTGAGGGTTCTGCTTCAGTGGGCCGGCGTGTCTTAGAAGGATTATTGCTTACTTACTTACTTAAGAGACCTTTGTTTTGATTCAGTTGTTCCCTAATATTGTTTGACCTGAGTTCACTCTGATTTGGTAGAATTCTATACGGGTGTTTCTCCTGGGTTCCATGTTCCCCTGGGAAGCCAGCGCTTTCAGTAGTCTGACTTGGTATCTGTATGACTTTTAAAAATCCTGCACGCGTTTGTGATCTTGGGAAAAAATGAACACAGTATGGAGCACAGAAAGATGGGCATGTTATTAACAAATCTCCACATATCGGTTGTATCTAAATCACTTGTCTCTGTGCACAAAGGCTGGTGAAAGCACTCAGGCCCAGGCACTGAGAGAATAGTGTTACCAACAGCTGAAAGCAGTGATACTGACAAAGCCAGACAAAAATTCTAGGGGCTCCTGGGTGGCTCAGTCGGCTAAGCGCCAGACTTTGGCTCAGGTCACGATCTCCTGATTCATGGGTTCGAGCCCCGTGCCGGGCTCTGCACGGACAGCCCGGAGCCTGGAGCCTGCTTCGGATTCTGTGTCTTCCTCCCTCTCTGCCCTTCCCCGACTCGTGCTCACTTGTGCACACTCTCTAGCTCTCAAAAATAAATTTAAAAATTAAAAAAAAAATTCTTCTTTTGCCAATAAGCTCAAGAGGAACTTGTATGTTCCCAGGGCAGTAGGACGGGGAGGAGAAAAGGCCCTGATGAGGTGTCTAGATTTGACACCAGGTGGCTAATTCTAAAGACTTTTATTTAGTTTTTTAATCTTTGGTTTGTTTGTTTTAACATGTGCTTAGAGGAAACAGAAAAAGAATTCATGGGAGGACTCCAGTCCAAAATCTGTTATTTCATGTAAGTGGACAATTCAAGTTCTCTCAATTTTTGAGTAGACGTCCGCAGTAATTTGTACATTCAAGTTGGGGTTAAGCTTCACTGAGCACCAGATCCTTTTCTCATAAGAATATATAGAACATTCCAGCAAATATTTCTTCAGCTCTTACGTCTCTGGCTCACACACTTGTGAAGACTCATCCGTATCTCTGATTTGCCTTGTGTAAACAGAAGGAGAGGTCATTTCTGAGAGCAGTTTTTACAGACACACTTACCGGGAAACAACGGAGAGCTAAATGGTTCAGGGGCTCTTGCAACATCGGTGGCAGTCGCGACATGCGGCACACGTGCTCTCTACATTTCATTATGTAATCTCTTTTCTTTATGAGTTTATTGATGGAAGATGGCGCCTTCTATTAAGTAAACACATATTTCAAAAGACAGCTAAATGCTCCCGACAAAACGGAGCAAATCCAGAAAATATAGGGCTTTTTCATTGGACTTGGGGGATTACTTCAATTGCCTCGAAAGTCTACCAGAGGCAAAATATCATATTCTTTAAAGTTCAGACAAATAAATTGTTCTGTTTATGGAGGAAGTATGATATTGTCCATTGTAAGCAGCCTGGTACATTGACAATATAGAAATAATCTGTCTCATTATAAACTAGACTCCACCTAAAGCCCTGAAACTAGAGATTTATGTGTGCTTATAGCTGAAAATAATATTGAAATGTGAAAATGAAACCTGCCACCAAATCCCTGGATGTGTAGATTTGAGACTGGCTTTAGTACAGCAGAAAGTTCATTTATTCCCCAATGTAGACGGAGCTCCGTAAGAACTGACCGTGAGACATGACTGAGTTTGTGCTCTAGGGCTGATGACATTGGTGCTAGGAATGTGATAATAGTGATTGCACTTCTGTGGATACTCTGTTTTAGGGTGCGATTCTAGCTTCCTTGGTATCATCACTCACAACGTCCAAGAATATCAGTGAGAGTGATTTCCAACCCAGAGTTTACTTGCACTCTAAAATCATTATTAAATCCATGACACCATAAAATGTCTGAGTCTTGTGCTGGGATCTAGAATTCCTCTACAACAGGTAAAACGAAAACATGTGTGTGGCAGGAAGAATAATGCCCTCCACCCAAAGAGATCCACGTCCTAATCTTCAGAACTTGTGACTATGTTACCTTATGTGGCAAAGGGACTTTGTTGTACATCTTCAAATGGGGAGATTATCCTGGATTACCCGAGTAGGTCCAATCTAATCCTCTGGGTACATAAAAGTAGAAGAGGGAGACAGAAGAGAAGAGGAAGGCAGATATGATATGAGGGCTCCATTTACTCTTCTTGGCTTTGAACATGGAGGCAAGAAGCCATGAGCCACGAAATGCAGGTGGTCTCCAGAAGGTAGAAAAGGCAAAGACAATGGATTCTCCCCAGAGTAGGGCAGTGTTGCCAGCACCCATGACTTGCGCCCCATGAGACCCGTGTCAGACTTCTGACTCACAGAACTGGAAGATACTAAATTTATATTGTTTCAAGCCACTGACTCTATGGTAATTTGTTCCAGCACCAACAGGAAACTAATACCACATCCAACAATTTGTTTTACTAGATTGGTAAGAAAAGAACCATGCTAACATGTTTCTTACAACAATGGGAACTTGCCATTCTTAGTGCATAAACCGAGAAGTTTTAAAGTACAAAGGCAGGCTTTGGTTCTCATATCTGAGATTCCCTATAACTTTCTCATTACCTAGCGACAGGGCACGGACATCTTTCTACTGCCCTCACAGGACACTTCTTCGTGGCAAACATCTTAACGACCATAGAATCTGACGTGCTTTCGGAGTGCTTCTGAGTTAAACCAGACAGTTAGTTGAGTCAAATAACAGCCTGTAAATTGGATATAAGGGGTTAGGTGAACATGTACAGTTTTATTTCCTCACCACGTATTAGCAACTTATAATCAAAGAAACAGTTAGCTTCCTAGAAACTCCTATTTTTCCTTAAAGACTTTACACTGCATTTGTAGGACTGACAACCCAAGTCAAGGGGCTTGTTATATTTTCCAGGGCTCCTTTTATTGCTTGTATTTTCTAGAAAGCATTAATCCTCTGCGATGTGGTTATTTCTTTTTCTTCTAATCAAGGACTTGAGACTTCTAGAAAGGCACAAAGTAATCAAATAATTTTCAGATAGCCACTGTGAGATAAAATATTTAAAACGTTACAAATACAGTTGAAGCGGGTGCCTGGGTGGCTCAGTTGGTTGAATGTCCAGCTTCAGCTCAGGTCAAGATCTAGAGGTTTGTGAGTTCGAGCCCCACATCAGGCTCAGTGCTGACGGCTCAGAGTCTGGAGCATGCTTCAGATTCTGTGTCTCCCTCTCTCTCTGCCCCTCCCCCACTCGTTCTCACTCTCTCTCTCTCTCTCTCTCTCTCTCAAAAATAAACTTTAAAAAATTAAAAAAAACAAATACAGAAGCTCACTGTGGGTCTATTATCAATCATATTTCCTTTTCCATTCATTCCAAAAGGGAGTATGCTGAACTTGTTATATATCATTACCTTGCATATCTTACATGTTTATATTTATCACATATATGTGTATATGGGCAGCCTTCCCTTTGTACACTGGCGGGACATAAAAACGTGCTAGCTGAAACCATTCAAGGCAGTATTTATAAGCAATGGCAGACGTGACAGTTTTCCATAACCTTTAAGAATTTTTATCAAAGAATTTAAAATATTTAAAAACTCTTACTAATGAATGTATAAGAAAAAACCTGATAAAACTAATATTTAGAATGCTGCCATTTATTTTTTTTAAAGTTCATTTATTTATTTTGAGAGAGAGAGCAAGGGCATGAAAGTAGGGGAGGGACAGAGAGAGGAGAGAGAATCCCGCAGAGTCCGGCACGGGGCGCGATACCACGAACTGTGAGGTCATGACCTGAGCCAAAATCAAGGGTCTGATGCTCAACTGACTGAGCCACCCAGGCGCCCCGAGTAAGTATGCTGTCATTTAAGGCGTTAGACATATGGCAGATTAAGGTGTTTTTATTTCTTTGCCAAGAAAAAAACCTATCAAGAGTTGTTCAAATCGGTGCTTCCTTTGTTTCTCAGTGTATAACTAAAGATGTGGACCACGCCCGTTTTTCTAGTCCTGTTCCTTTCCGAGTTCAAAGCAGCTTCCAGCATTTAACTTTTGTTCTTTCCGTGGCACGAAGTATCCCTGCCATGTATTCCTTTCATGTGAACGTTTCTGCTGGTGTCGCTTCCTCCACAATACCTTCATCCCTTTCTTTGGTCGCGACCACATCCTCATCTCCGCAGATAAGTTGGCTTCACCAAGTTCCCCCAGCCGCTTAGCTGGAGTCTCTCAGACAGGGACACAGCCACTGACGTCTTCTGTAACTCCGCTCGTGTTCAGTTCACAGTTCCTTTCCAGCGTCCATTGCTTCCCGTTCTGGTGACCAAATCCCTCCTCCCAGCAGCCGTTTTGTGAATTTCTGCAGGCATTTACCACTGGGAGACAAGGAGGCCACACAGTTGCACGCTTTGCTGTCTGTGGGTGAAAAGAGTCACAGACATGCGGTGACCAAGCATCGACAGACTTTGAAAGATGGGACAGGATTGCTCAGTGATTGTGGTAACGCATCTGTCAGTCATGTGGTGTCTGTGGGCAGAAGAGCCACCAGTGAAACTTGAACACGATGCACTGCGTAAAGAAATGGGTGTATAATGCAGTTAATTACTCATACTTAATATACCATAGTAACTGAACTTTGGGAGACTGGTGTATTGAACTGATAGTGACTGAACCATAGTAACTGAAATTTATTGCATCGGAGACCATGCAAAGCAAAGACTGCCTGTGCATGTGTGTGTATGTGTGTGCGTGCGCATGTGTGTGTGTGTGTGTGTATGGGAGAATGTGTTACATTTTTTAAACTTTAAATAAATACCATCATATAATACATATCTTTTCACAAACTTGCTTTTTCATTCAATTGTATGTTTCTGTGAACTATTTAAATTGATGTATGTGACTGTAGTTAATTACCTTTTTCTGTTTAACTGTATTCCATTCGCATGACTCTACTGCAATTTATTTGTATGTTCTTTCATGAAAATTTAGATTGCTTCTAGTTTTTTATTACCGCAAATATTACCCCTCTGAGGGTTCCTTTACTGCTTCTGTGTAGTTAAATGCGGGTTTCTCTAAGGTAGCTGTATCTCAGAGTGGAATTACAGGGTTTTAAACATTTTCTTAGATATTTCCAAATCATTCTACCAACTTATAGTCCCAAGTAAGTTTCTAAAGGTTGTTTTGGCTCAACTCGCTCCGTAATGGTTACTGTGGGCAAATTTAGTTTTACCAATTCGATCCTATAAACTGATGAGGATAAACTAATTTAATTTGAATTATTCCTGATTAATGATAAGACTGAACATATTTTCATGTTTTTTCAGTATTGTCTGTTTACATTTCTGACAATTATACTGATTTCTGTTGACTTATAGTGACCAGATATTAACTCTTGTATACATCACGGTGATCATTTCCTAGTCTTGGTCTTGTCTTTTCATTTGGGTTATGATATATTTTGATGTACAGATTTTAATTTGAATAGAGTAGAATTTATTAGGGTTTCTTTTACTTTTAATTTTGTGTCATAAGAACTTTCTCTTTTGTGTTTCATGCCATAGAGATAATAATGTCTTTTTTTTCCTTCTAAAAGTTCAAATTTTTCTCTATATTTAGGCCATTCATATATATGGAACTCATTTTTTGATATCCAGTTTCTTATTTTTGCCGTATCAACAACCAAATTTTCTACCATCATAATGGGGAAAAAAATACTCCTTTCTCTACTGGCCTGTAAAGCCGCCATTGCCATACATCGAGGTTATTTTTAGACTTTATTTTTTAGAAAGGTTTTAGGTTCACAGCAAAATTGAGCAGAAGGCACAGAGATCTCCCGTATGCCCTCTGCCCCCGCACATGCATAGCCTCTCATTATCAACATACATTATACCAGCATTTCTTTTGCGACTCTGTTTTGTTCCCTTGGTCATATTGTGAAATCTGAACAAATCTCATTCTGTATTGATACAGCTTTTTTTTAAGCTTATTTATTTTGAGAGAGAGAGCAAGAGAGCACGAGCAGGGGAGAGGCAGAGAAAGAGGGAGTCACAGAATCCAAAGCAGGCTCCAGGCTCTGAGCTGTCAGCAGAGAGCCCGAGGCGGGGCTCAAACCCCAGAACCACAAGATCATGATGACCCAAGGCGAAGTCAGACCCTTAACCGACAGAGCCACCCTGGCACCCCAAAGGTCAAAGTATGAATTCTTTGTGGCTGGCCTCTTTCACTCAACATTATGTTTCTGAGATTCTTTCAAGTTATGTGTCATTGTGTCCATTTATTTTTATTTCTGTAGAGTATTCCATTGTATAAATGGCTCACCATTCATATGTCCAGTTTCAAGGCTTGGGTATTACTGATTATACTTTTTGTTTCTAGAATTTCCTTTTGGTTCATTTTAAATCTTCCCAACTTTCTAGATGGTATTTTATTCTTTTCTCACATTTTCAGATTCTTATTATCTGTATTATAAGACATATATATGTGTGTGATATGTACACATACATATATATGTATGTATGTGTCTTATATGTATATATGTAAGACATATACATATATGTATATGTATATACACATTGGTTTTATATCTTGTTTATTCTGTTATGTTGACGGTCTAGGGCATTTTTTACTGACCCTTTTTAAAACAATTTTTTTTAATGTCTATTTATTTTTGAGAGACAGAGACATAGCACAAGTGGGGGAGGGGCAGAGAGATAGGGAGACAGAGAATCCGAAGCAGGCTCCAGGCTCCGAGCTGTCAGCACAGAGCCCGACGCAGGGCTCGAACCCACAAGCTGTGAGATCAAGACCTGAGCCAAAGTCGGACTCTCAGCTGACTGAGCCAGCCCGGAGCCCCTTTCTGACACTTTTAACAATGACTTCCTTCTTTTTGATATGTCAATTTTGGTTATCCTTTGTCTTATTCTTTGCACTTTGCAATTTCTAGGCAGATGTCCTATTGGGTTGATGTTGATTTTTGTCCTGGGAAGATCTGAGTTTGCTTCTGCTAGGTGCCTTGGTACGTAGTCTCAGTCAACTTTATGTTTATTTCTTAGCTGGGGATTTCCCGGACACTCAAATAGTGGAAATTCAAATGGTAAACCTATGTGAGGGCAGGCTTGTGATCGTGAATTTTCAGAAGAAAGTTTTTTTTTTAGTAATCCTGTATCCTGACCAAGACAAGTGACTCATCACCATTTCCCATGGCCGGTAGTCACGGGTGTTTCCTCGCCTAGCTTATTATTGGAGATAGAGCCTTGAGGGGTTTCAGCTCTGCGAAGCTTCTAGATTCCAACACTTCTCCCTGTGAGAGCCCAGTGCATTCCTCCACCCCTGGAAGGCTTTGCGCACTGGATGCCCTTGTTTCCCAAGATAAGGAAATGACCCCTGGGAAGCGCCCGCTCACCACTTTGCCCGTTACCGCACTCTCCCCTTTATGCCTTTGGGACTTCTTTCTTTCTCAACTGCTCAGCGATCCATTAAAAGGACACTTGTTCTATTTTAGGCAGCATGTATAGGAATTAATTTGGAGATTTTCAGAACTGCCAGATTTTCCGTCTGTCATAACACCAGAAATGGAAAGTGGTTATATCGTCCTCAAAGAATCGAAGACCGTCTTCTGAATAAAAACAAAACACAACCTGATAAATGTGTTCGTAGTTGCCTAGTGAAGTGTGCCGCACTAAGAAGTATGAAATAGTCACACTCATTACTCTGTTTCGATTTCAAGAATTAATTAAGCTTTTGTTTTCTTCCACGGATTTCAAGTTCCTGATCTCTACCTTCCAAAGGTAAAAGTAATGTTATCTTTAAATAGCGGAGTATCATCAGTGACTCTTGTACCATTATACGTAGCACTACAATAATACCCTTGTACATACTTGGTGGATGTGTAAAGCCTGGCTTAGGAATCATTCCTGGAAATGGAATTTCTAGGCTAAGGTTTAGAAATACTTGAGTTTTGGGGCGCCTGGGTGGCTCAGTTGGTCAAGTGTCCTACTTCGGCTCAGGTCATGATCTTGTGGTTTGTGAGTTCAAGCCCCGCGTCGGGTCAGGCTCTGCACTGACAGCTCAGAGCCTGGAGCCTGCTTCGGATTCTGTGTCTCCCTCACTTTCTGCCCCTCCCCCATTCATTCATATTCTCTCTCTCTCTCTCTCTCTCTCTCTCTCTCTCTCTCCCCTTCCCTCTCTCCTCCCCCCGCCAAAAATAATTAAGCATTTAAAAACATTAAGAAATATTTTAGATTTTTAAGATTTTTACAAAACACCCTTGAAAAATTCATACCGATTTAGTCTCCCACGAGAGGATTATAACAATGCCTGTTTTCCCACAGACCAGCCTACAGACTGCCTGCCCCCTCGTGCTTCTCTTTGACAATGCACTTAAGAAGAAAATGGCACCTCATTATAGTTTAAATTTACTCATAGTATGTATGAGTGATGAGGTAAAGGAACATATAGCTGATATTCTGGGAGTCTTTACGATGACGAAAGTATCTGGTGTAGATTCTTTCCAGGAGAAGATTGTGAAATGTACTTTCCATTTTTTCCACCTTCATCCCAACATGCTGACGATAGAAACTCATTCTCAAACTGACCTTATTCAAGGTAAGAGAGGTATTGTTCCAGTGTGTTGGTTTCGAGGATTTTCCTCCATGCGGAATAAATAGTGGAAATGAAATATCCCTAAAGCTCTAAGTAAGCAGATTATGTGCTGTCCACAGTGAATGCCCAATATATCGACAGTGCAAGAACTTAAATAGATATTAACTGTCATCATATTTAAGGAAGGAGAAAATCTTTTGCTCACAGCATATTCTTTAAATATCTACAAAGCACTAACCCCATGCCACCCCTTCTTACAAAATGGCTGCCATAGTTCCAGGCATCACATATAGATAGGCAACATCCAGCAAAAAGAGATTATTACTGTATTTTATTAATATGTTCGAATAAAAAAACACTTTCTTAAAAATTTTTGTTTTTTTTAATTTTTTTTATGTTTACTTATTTTTAAGAGAGAGAGAGAGACAGAGTGTGAGCAGGCGAGGGGCAGAGAAAGAGGGAGACACAGAATCCAAAACAGGCTCCATCCAGGCTCTGAGCTGCAGCACAGAGCCCGACGCGGGGCTCAAACCCACAAACTGTGAGATCATGACCTGAGCCGAAGTCAGCCACCCAGACGCCCCACTTTCTTAAAAATTAAGTGGACCTCCACTTTGGTATCACTGACCAGAATCGAATCATTGAATCATATGCTGATCCCTAAGTCAATTATTGGCATGATGAATAGAATTTCCCTAATTGCCTTAATCTGTTTGTATCCATGATGTATAGACCCTGCAGTAAAGGAAAATATGAGAATAGCTATTGGTTAGGTACACAAATGCAGAGTCATATATATTTGGTTGTGTGTGTGCGTGTGTGTGTGTGTGTGTGTGTGTGTGTGTGTGTAATTTATAATAAAATTAAGTAACATCATGAGTAAAATAGACCCATGTGGTTTATTTTCAGCTGCAAAATGAAGGACCATGATCATGGAAACAAAATAGGGTTAGCTGATACAGCTCAGTACTAGGAAATTAACCATAGTTTAGTTTTTGAACCATATATATGATGATACTCAGAAATATATATAATAATGCAATTCTCCTGAATGATTGCAGTGCTGAATCCTCCGCCTGAATTATTTCATTTTCTCTCAGTTGGTATGAAAGCTATTAAAGTCCTCATTTGGAACTCAAATCACTATAGCATTTATGGGAAAATGGGCTCTGAATTCCAAGCAACAAGCTCATACAGGTAAATTTGCAACTGAACCCATTCACCACCTAGCACCTGCCCAATAGTACTACGTTTTAAACTTGATACATGAACATGAATTTTAAAAAGGAATAAAAGTAAGTATGAAAGAACCCCACCTCTCTTTGATAGAGTCTTTGTAATGAGCTTAAGAACGGAATACAGTTTCATTTCACATAACAACCACCATCACAAAACTTCCCAAGTGCATCTGCTGAGAAAGGGCATTTGAGGAATGAAATCTATTATTCTTTATTGTAGTTATTTGCTAGATATCTGGCAGAGATCGTAATCACCATTTCACCATAATGGTCGGGTTCCCTGAACCCACAGCATCAGACTCTGCTGATAAACTAGAAAACCTTAGCCAACATGGAAGCCATCTTTCCCACCACTGCCCCTTGTGGGTACAAAGAGCTCCAAAGACTGCTTTTGAAACCTTTTAGTGAAACGCTGAAAGCCCGTTCAGCACAGTTTAGAGATCTCAACAGAGATCCTAATTAGAGAAAGAAAGGCTCCGGGTTAAGAGAAAGCTAACACTCTGGTGGAACTAACCTGGAAATATCAGCTGACGGTAGACTGCGGCGCTGGGCAGGAATTAGGGCAGACCGCGGTCGAAAGCCTGCTGCCTTAATTGAAGGAAACCCAACTGAGAGAGGAAGTTTGAGGAGAGAAAATTAGAGAAAGTTTGTTGTTGTTTTTTTTAAAGTGAAGTTCTTGTGCGGAGAATGTTAACACATTCTGTCATTATTACTGTTGAGCCCCACAACCATGCCTTGGAGTTTTTGTGGCCCAGCTACCATTTTTTTTTTCCTGGAAGTAAACACTTTATTTGTAACAGCATTGTCCAAGCCTGCTTGATGAAAAAAATCCCTGGCCATTAGCATAAAGGGAATCCACATTTTCACCTCCTTAGTTTGTAGGACATCAGGTGGTATTTATTTTTTTAAAAATCGATGCAAACAGCAATCTTGTTCTTTTGTGGTTAAAGAGCTTTCATCGAATTTTTAGTGTATCAAATGTATAAGTGCTATGTCCTTGCTGAACTGACTCCCCTGGTTTGCTAGGGCTCTTTTGTGTCACATCCAACATTCACCTCCATAAACAGAGCAAACAGCTCCCCTACAGTAAAAGTGGCTCAGTAGAGCCCGCTTATAAACCCAAGGACAGAGAAACTGTCCCTGGTAAGGAACACCCAAATCTCGGGGGCACTTATGAAGCCCAGGTACGTAACTTTCTGTTGCTTCTGTTTTGTGCATGTAATCACAGATCAGATGTCCCACGTGATTTTGAACTTCCACACTATTTAGCATCACTTAATTTTTAAAAAAATTTTTTTTAATGTTTATTTATTTTTGAGAGACACAGAGATAGGATGCGAGTAGGTTAGGGGCAGAGAGAGAGGGAGACACAGAATCCAAAGCAGGCTCCAGGCTCCGAGCCTTCAGCACAGAGCCTGATGCGGGGCTCAAACTCACGAGCTGTGAGATCATGACCTGAGCCGAAGTTGGATGCTCAACCGACTGAGCCACCCAGGCGCCCCTAGCATCACTTAATTTTGCAGCCAACATGCTAACTGACTTGAAAACATCAGAACCCCGTTTCCAACTTTCCCTCAAACATCCCCGGGTCCAAACACATGCCTCTTTCATCCTGAGATGGGTATTTCAATTCACAGACAGATATTTCTGCACATTATTTTGCCTTGATGCTGGCAAGAAAGTCGGTTTGGTTTTTTTTTTTTCAGGATTCCTATTTAGAATCCACAGAGATTAATAAGCAGCTTTAAAAATGAAAGTTTCCAGGTGGGAGATTTCATCACTGTTTTGTAGATTTGATGGATTAGGGTACATATTTTCAGTATTTTAGGATCTCAAACCCTAATCTTTTCCAACCCACCAACTCACTTTATCCAAAAACATGGTGTCAGAACCTAATGAAAGGGCCCATCTGCTTCCGATTTCAATTTTCCCTTACAACCACATTGACTAGACAGCTTTTTTTGAAGCCAAGGAAATTGACAAGCCCTGTGACTGAGCTGTACGTGTTCTCTTTACTTTTTTCTCCAAATGTAAAAAGCACACACACGCATCTGTGATTCGGGCACCAGTTGGGAATTAAGAAGTCCAGTCTCTTGGAACTACCAGTGTACCTTCGTGTCATCTACAGAGAAACCAGGGGGGGGCCTGTCTCCACCTAAGCAAAGGTCTGATTATACTGTGGACCCCTGACCTCCGCCAGAGATGGTGCTGGCCGTGACACATGGGTCCCCTTGTGCCAACCCTGGAGCCAGATTTGTGATGTTTGAATTATTCTGTTGACTTTGGCATGGCCTTCCTGAGGGTGCCACCCACCGCAGTGGCCACCCGTTGCCATCTGTCGACTCCACAGTCACTCAGGGGCCTCCGTGAAGCCACCTTGTGTATGTGATGCGTCTTTAGTAGCGAGTGCTCTCATCGAACTGTGCACGTCTGAAAAGCAGTTGAAGAGAGGCAGAGCCATAAGGCTTCATGAGAGAAACTGCTTGCTTAAAGGGAATATCTGGTTTTCAGATGATAAAAGTCATGTATGCTCATTGTAAGAATTTTGGCAGACCCAGAGACTTGTAAGAAGGAAAAAGTTCCCATCATCATCATAGTACCGAGCTAACATGTTGATGTATTTGTAGTAGGGAAATTTCTGGCTGCCAGGTAGGAAGGTATCTTTTCCCTAATCCCACAGATTTTTAACTAATCATAAGTGCTGAGTTATGGCATTTACAAGGGAAACTTCCAAGAAGAAGAAAGCTTCCAAGTTTTTCTGAAATACCACTCCTTCCCTTTCTTCAACAGATCTGCCCAGTTACTCAGCTTTCTTGACTAAATGGATGAGGATAGCGTATCCCCTTTCCAAAAGTCTCAGAGAAGGCTTACTCGTTTCTGGATTTGAAGAGAAATATCCAGGGAGGATATTTCTTCAAACCCAATTCATCTCTCATGCTTTGTAATGATGCCGAGACACCAAACATGAGATCCCTTGATAGATGATCAGAATAAATTACACTGACAATGTTCATTCAGCAGAGGTCCTGCCTCAAACCCACTGTCTATGCTTCTCATCTGCCTAAGGTTGCCCGACTTGGTCCCAGAAACGTACGAAAGGAAAATGAACATTTTCCCTGAACAATGAAATCCTTTCCCAAATCTATCAGCATGTTATGAAACTAATTGCTGTTATCACAGTTCATTTGATAAACAAAGAAACTCCATTTTAGCAAATAATTCAAATTGAAGCAGATATAATGGAGGTAATAAAAATTCTTGGAGTTGTGGAAATGTTTTCACTTCTATTATATAAAAAGGCCGCTTACGACAAAAATTGATAGCACCTAAAGAGATAATAGTAAAAGAATATTAATAATATGAATTAAAATGGAATGTCAGGTTGGTTCTGCAAACTGTCAAACAACTAGAATCTGTTCTGCACACGTGTTCTAGTTTTAGAATTTCAACTAGAACATAACTAGTCTCTAACTAGTAACGTAGTTAAGTAGTTGATCTGCACTGGTTGAGATTCGAAAACCATTGCAACACTACTCAGTCAGAAGAGCATTGCCAAGGCCTCCTGCCATAGAGGTTAATAAGGAAGGCCCGTGTGTGTTAGGCTGATTTGGAAACTGACAGTAAGTAGAGTGTATTCTGGTGAATGACATAGTGATCGTCCACTTAGCCCCCTTCCCAACAGACATGCTTCTTGTGAAAAATGTTGCTTCAGAACAGGTAATAGAATGCCTGGTCAAAATACGGTTGAGTATGCACAGTTCTAACGCTCAGGCTTTTTTGTTGTGATGAAAGGCAGTGATTGACGTTTTTCATCTTCCTGTGCAAGATTTCATAGGACACAAATGCTTCCTGTTAAAATTCCCTGGAAAGATGGAGGAAAGCATCTGCCGATGCACACAGATCCCACGAACTCTCTCAGAGCATCCTACGAGCTCTTGATGCTCCCCAGAACCTGTGTGTTTCATCATGTGAAAAATTACATGATTGGTACCCGCAGTCTCTGACACCAATCTCACATCTAATCTCGGAGGCTTTATGAATATCTACAAGAGACCCAAGGTCTAATTGCAACTGCGGCTAACTATTGATTTATTGAGCCGTTGGTACCAGGTAGTTTATGAGGGCTCTGTAAATATGGGCTGATGATAGTAATGGTCAAGTTCCCATAATTTCTTAATGTCCGTTTATTTATTTGTGATATTTATGGTTGCGAGATAGAATCTAGTGATTATCTGCGCTAGGGGGCGGAAAATTCATTTCTAAAGGATGACAGTAAATATAAGCATGTTGCTGGTTGAATTTTCCAAAACATATTCAAGAACCAAGTACTAGCAACTAAGGGGAAAAGAGTCACACAAGGAGCTAGAATCGTATGGAACAAGGAGCAAAGAGAAAACGTGAGGGTTTGAGGAATTGACGTTGTAGTTGAGACTCCATTGAGCATTCAAGCTGCGGGGGAAGAGGAGAGTTGGGACATCTTATTACTCAGTACACAAAATGACCAAGATCAGTGACTGCCAGGATCCAGGAGCATCCTCCACAATGGCTCCCAACCCAGACCTTTGTCTCACAAATGTGTGACGGCTACTTTCATCTGTGCGGTAGATAGAGTTTGACTCTCACTACAGAATAGCATCAGGTGCTGTCTGAGGCCAGGCTTGCATCGCACAAAGCGTTTGTATATTTGGCTTGTTTTCCTGAACTGAAAAGTTGTTGGGGAACATAGGTCCAGGGTCCTTTTCCTCTAAATTGGTCCAGGTCTCCTAGGAATGTGAAGACCAGTCACTGGTCTTCTTGCCCTAAACCCAAAGTCTCTGCAACCTTAGGGTTTTGTGAAATCACTATTTGAAATCTTTGGCATCGTCTTGGGTGCCAAGTATCTGTTCCTTGCTTAGCTATCCTCCTTGCCTTCCCTCCAGCCTGGTGCCATCTGCAACACAGTTGGGCTGTGATTGTTTCTGGATGTAGCATGTTGGTGCACGTATTAACTTTTTATTGGAGTGAACATAATTTGCCAAAAAATCGCCGAGGCCTTTTCTTCAGCACGGCACCCATAGTCCTCCTTGACGTGGCCCCAGATCCCCCCTGGCCTCCTTCTAGTTTCCTCAGAATGAATCTTCCAGCACCACACTAGGAATTCTCGATTTTCAGGGACCCTGGACTCGGACCATCCAGTATCCTTCCGATTTGTGAGTGTGGGATGTTGTTACTTCCTCTTCTTGACTACTGAAATGTCACTGATTCTTCGCCGCCTAATTTTGATCTACCTCTTTCTGAGTATTCTTGATGGACTTCTCCAAACAACAAAAAGCCAAAGGGTATCGCTTCACCCTTAGCTGCCCTGTGATTGAGACTTACGTTCTAGTTAGTAGTTTGTCTGTCTGTTTTCCACACTGGATACAACAACTCCTTGAAGGCAGGGGCTCCTTGGGTTCTTCTTTTAAGCTTCGTGCTAAACTAATGGAAAGAAAGTTCTGCATACTGCATGCACTCAGGACTGTGACCTGCCATTCACATTTTCTTAACCAAAACAAAACAAAAAGCAATAGCAATTCATCCTACTCTTATCACTAGTCTCACACTAACTACATTTTTTTACGATATATTCAGTCTAGGCAGGCATATCTTCCCCAGAACATATGAAAGAGGGGAGGAAAGTTCAGGTTATGATTTGTGAAGTAAATGACTGAACTTTTCATTTTTTCCCTATCTGAGTCTCACACTAATGATAAATTCCCTTTGCCTTAAATTCTCTTTGCCGGAGAATTCATACTCCTTTCAGCCGAGAAATACTCTAGTTAAAGACATTGAGTTATTTTTATTCATTCATTGCTCGTTACGTTGGAAGGACTAAGTGATTAAAGCAGGAGTTTTACGATAGTATACCCCACCGTTGGAGGAAAACAGTATTTTTTTTCTTTTGATATATTTATTATCTGCCTTAAAATCACAGATTCTGGCTTAAGCTAAAGCAACTATATTTTTCTTTTTTACAATAAACACCTTTAATTACCTTTCTTCAAACTACTTTGTTGAAACACACAATGTATTTGTCTCCTGAGGTGAGCGTGAAAAAGAAGCCCAGCAGGACCGAATTCTGCCATAATTAAAGAAAAACTGAAAAGGTCAGATACTAGGATGGGGTAAATCTCAGGCAGCTCCTGGGAGCAGGTGCCAATCTGCACTGAGACTGTCAATCACCGAATCGGTTTTCGAATAATTTCATGTGTGTCCTCTTCTCGAGCTTGCACCCATGTGAAGCAGGAAATGCATTGCACCTTCAAAGAGCACCTGTTTTATTTCTCTGTTTTCTGTAGACCGTTGACTGTCGAATGTATAACAATAAAGCCAAAAAGGGAATAGTGCCAAGACAGCGGGGCAAGCAGTTTCAGAATCAGGGCAAGGTGGCTTTTTTGTTTTTTGTTTTTTTTTTTTTTGGACTTGGTCTCCCACTGAGTCAACTCAATGCAATTCATCAAATACACATGAAACATCTATTATGCACCAGCGAGTCAGCTTAAACTGGGTGTTAGGGACATAAAAGAACGAGACATGCTCTCTGCGCCCCCCCCCAACGGGTTTAGCAAGAACAATGTTGTAAATAGGTAAGTGAAATATATTGTGAACTGTTGCCATGCTGGACATCAATACAGTGTACCCCAAGTGGACCATGGCACCCATCAGGGAGGGCTTTCTAGAAGCGGTGCCCCCAACCCTGAGTCCTGAAAGATGAGAAGGGTTTCTGGGAGTCCAGTGATGGAGGAAGCACCCGTCTTGCAAAATTGAGGACCTCCTTTTTGGTTCAAATGAACAAATATCATTGAGCATCCCTGGGGGCCAGCAAGTGAGCTGGCCCTGGGGACACAATGATGATCTGAGAAGTCACTGTGAGCATTTTTCAGGGCTGAAGTAGGGAATACAGACAAGGGAACAACCCAGTGCCCATGGTGCAGGACAATGGCGGCTCACAGAGAAGGCACCTGGCTCAGACCTGGGAAGTGAGGGCACTGCCCCCGCCCCCAGAGACCCAGGCAATGACCCTGAAGCTCTGCAGAGTTAGGCCCGGAGGACAGGGGTGAGGAAGGGCATCATACTACCTTCTGCTCTAGTTTTCTCCCTATTCTGTTGTCGCATGAGGCACTTCACTGCCTTCACCTCCTTTGTGGGTGGGAAAGGTTGGTTCGAAGGCAAAGAACACTGTGGCTGCTCCCTAGGGCTTTGAACGCCTTCCCTCACTTCCCTTCCCTCCTGCCTTTCCTGTTCCTGCACGTTGTCCTGGATGCTCTCTTCCCTTCCTGCTTCAAGTACCTCTGCCCCAACCCAATCCAAGTATTATTTATAAACGCGTCATGAGGGTTCTTTAAATCAGAGCTTCGTGATGACAACAGAGGAGTTTTTTTGTTTGTAACTGATGGAGCACATGTTCTAAATAATAATGATGTTTCACTGACTGTATGTCATATCCAAGAATCCTCAAGGGATGTCCAGCATTGCTTCTGCCTCGGAGACTGTGGTTGTGGGAACACGTGGCCCTGTTGGTGTGCCCCATGTTGTCTCTGAACTCTGAGAGTGGTTGCCTTATGCTCTCATCTCCCTGACCAGAGACCATCACTGTCAACCACACTCTTGCCAGCTCATCAGTGTGATGGAAGCAATGATGGGAACAGAGTCTGGAAATCCCTGTTGTCAGGAGAGCTTCTTCATGCTTGAAATGTGAACCTAAAATAGATTCCACTGAAGTGGGACACTGGGCACTGCATAGGCAGTGGCACTGAGTTCCCCACAGGCAGTCATAGACTAAGACTGTTGTGTCTAGTCACTTGTTCAGCCTCCGCATGTCACATCCCGTCCCCGCCACCACCATCCTCACACAGCACTGCTATAAGGATGTTAGAAGGTTGAGACAAGTTGTCCCAATGACATCTTTGCTCCACAATGCCTCAAAATTACCCATCCCCCACTCTCCATTTCCCTACCCAAAGATGAAGAGCGGAGACAAGAGTTTCTCGCGGAATGCGGAAAATACATCATGAACTTGGGAATCATCAACATTAACCCCAATCAGTAGAGAGAGATGCACTGTGACTGAGTTTTACTGAATTTTAATGGCATAATTTTTAGCCCAGAAAACACGCTTATGTGTGCCAGAGTGATTAATGATACAGTTTATGCAGCTCATTGGTCATACTTAAATTAGTTTAAATATTCATCTGTTGTGCTGTTATGATGAATCTCTGTGTTTCTTTTTATTTATTTCTCCTTGAGTATTTCTTCTTGTCTGATAAGAAAATGTTTGCCTGAATTTGGGAAGACATGCCCAGTGACCTTCTAGGTAACACGGGTTCCCAGGTGTCCAAGGTGGGAGAAGACAAGGCATCAAGAACATTTTATTTTGTGCTGTGAAATTCACACACAACTCTACCATCTTTCTGGGGTGAGATGTCTTAGTGGAGTCAGTAGCTACCAGCTTAGTTAGAGGTTCTGTTTTCTGATCTGTGACAGATGAAACCACTAGGTAGACTTGGAGGTGGTTTAATGGCCAAGGGGCTTCCTTGAAAATTTGTTCATTGATCTTTTAACACCAGCCTCCTGTAAGTTCTCCCTCTTTCGTGTATATTCACAATTTAAATTTTGAGTTGGAAATTCCAGATGCTCTGCCTTCTGGAATTTTATCAATGTTCTTCCCTAATAGGAAACTTGTCAGACATTGAAATTGCACCTGTAGTGAAGCAAGGAAAGACCATGACTTCAGTGAGATGTTTTTATAACAAAGTCTAAGGTCTTATTAAAATAAAGGAGTACCTGCAGTGGACACAGTCCTGAAGATGACAACACCCAGATGTAGAAAATGCTGCCTTTTTAATCTGTGGCCTTGAGAGTGCAACTTGCCAAATAGTCTATTCGGTATTTCTTCCACTTATGGACCACCCTATATAATCAACCTGTACACAAGCCTTTAAAACGTAAGAAATTACTTCTTTATTCCCTGAGAATTGGCCCTTGGAGAGCTAACTGGATGTAGAATGGAAAATTCCAGATATCAAGGATAGTTAGAGCTCGGCCTCACAGATAAACCTGTTTATTTGGAAGCTGTGACTTCCGTACCAGCCAGGCCTGTTTCTTCATCTATTATTCTTCTCCCTTATCTCCCAGCTCAGATCGGAGAAAACAAGGTGTGGTTTATGACCTCTAGTCATAAAAGAACCTTTGCATGATGCTGGAACCGTAGTGTCTCTAAATTTTCTAGCCTCGGAGGCCACCCGTTCAATTAACATGTAAATAAAGGACCGCAATCCTGCATGACACATTATAGTAGGAAATACAGCTTGTTCTCAGTATTATCAGTGATTCCTGGGAGTGTGTGGGGAGTAGATATATTCTCGTAGGGGTCCAGTCTCCCTCTTATTCCCAGCTTTTTAACACTCGCTGCTGAACTTGTCACCCTCATGCCTGTAAGGATTGGCTTTTTTCTACGTTACCTGGCCCTGAATATACTATAATCCAACTCGTATACTTCTTTTTTATTTTTTTTATTTTTTTTAAGGCTTTTTTTTTTTTTAACGTTTATTTATTTTTGGGACAGAGAGAGACAGAGCATGAACGGGGGAGGGGCAGAGAGAGAGGGAGACACAGAATCGGAAACAGGCTCCAGGCTCTGAGCCATCAGCCCAGAGCCTGACGCGGGGCTCGAACTCACGGACCGCGAGATCGTGACCTGGCTGAAGTCGGATGCTTAACCGACTGCGCCACCCAGGCGCCCCCCAACTCGTATACTTCTAACAGGTTATAGGTTATTATTACTAAAGCTGAGAATCAGTAAATAGCATGTAGGATATTAAAGTTTATCGTCCTTGATGGTAAAGACGTTCTTCACAGGCAACCTCTCTTTCCTTGGGCCACGCCATCAAACCCTGCTCTTAGGACTCATTCTAGTGCCTTCTCCTTTCCCCAAGCTCCAGGGGCTCAGCCTCATATATTTGAGGCAACCCAAGGAGGAGGCAAACACTTCCTGCCACCATAGTACAACAACCCTGGGTTCCTCTTACCAACCTCTGCTCTTTCTAGACTACTTAATCTCTGTTATCTTTTTTACACTTACTTCCTTGTCATTCTCTGCAGTCCTTTGTTTGATATCCTCATCATTGTAATTAAAGTGTGGTAATCCATTCTGTATTATTTTAATTCCAATGAATGTGGGTTTATAATTACTCGCAACGAGAGAAAAACAGCAGCACCTTTTTCATAAAGAAATGTTTGAAAGCCAACCCTTTTGGAAATTACATCAAAATGCACCTTGCGGCTGTAGGACAGAGTCGAATACCGCTAGTAGGTCGGTATGTGACAGCCTCCTTCCTAGAGTCACAACAGGCCTCTGCTTTGCCACGGAATGTGTAGGACTCTCTGGCCTGGGGAGGGGGAGGTGAGGCAGGGGCAGAGCCCCAAGTGCCTGTCCCTCAGCACAAAGACAGGCAGGCTCAGCCACCACCTTCTAGGAAATGGTGGCTCAGCCCACAAAATAGAGAAAATGTTTCCAGTGTAGGAAAACCAGACTGCGTGGAGAGAGTAAAGTGAGCAGCGGCTGGAGTAGTGGAATGGCCACTGACTCTGGGCTCTCGTCTTACCTCTGCTCGTCTCCCCACCTGGGGAAAGTTAGTTACATCCTCCGCATTAGAGATTTCTCCTGTTTTCAAACCCAAGAGCGTGTGGACCGGATGCCCTCCAGCACCTTCTGACTCTCCTGGGGACTCTCACAGCTCTAGCACCCTGTCAGACGACTGTGTCGGACTGCCACATTGCGATAAAAGCTAGAACCCTCACCGTGATGCCACAGGCCAGCGAGACTTCACTTTCGGAAGCAATGACTCGACGCATCAGTACCTGGGGCTTCCCGAGAGCAAAACCCGTCAAAACGAAATCGCTGTAGAGCTATTTGAAACTGACCACAACGCTCTCCCCTCTCGTTGATGTCAACACACAGCGTCTGAGCTGGGACAGCACCCTCTGTTCCTTGAGCTTTCGCACATATTAATGAGGGCTTTGATGCAAAGTGTAGGGCAGCTATTGACTCAATGGGCTTTGGGCTAACAAACCTCACCGCAGCCCTAAATATTCTCTCTGGGTTTCCGCGCGTCTCTGTGGGAGAAAAGAGATTTCAGATCTTACCAAGGTCCGCTAGAAGAACTGATGAGAACGTTAGGAGCGTGGTCCGCAGAACAGCCTGAATCAGCACCGTCTGAAAGATCTCTCTTTCTGCAAAGGCCCATCCAGGTTAATATCTAATTTTCTCTACATTACAGCATATGAGGAGGTTGCCATGGTAACCGGGTGAAAAGTTTAGCCAGTAGAATCTATGTAGCACTTTCAGTCTTCCCCAGCTCTCGTTGTTGGTGGTTTTTTTTTTTCTGAATCCTTTTTCTCTCAAATCTAGTCTACCGATTTTTCTTTTTCTTTTTTTTTCTTTACTTCTTTAGTTTAGTTTAGTTGTGATCTGTTTACCAGACAGGAAAAGATTTCCCTCTTATTAAGGGTACATCTGGTGTGGACAACGATGATGGATTTGTGGAATGTTATAACTGGAAGAGATTATGGGTGTCAACTGTTTCTTTATTTTCCTATTTAGCTAATAAGAACACTTGCTTATATCAACTGTTATCAAAGTAATCACGTTTTCCAGAATCCTCCAAATGAAAGAATGGGCCAAGAGCCCACTGATAAACATGGAGTCTTAGTCTTTGAATCAGACTATTGAATCAGAACCTCATGAGAGACCAGAGAATCTGTATTTTAAAATTTTTTCAAGTTTACTTATATATTTTGAGAGAGAGACAGAGAGTGAGCAGGGGAGGGGCAGAGAGAGAAGGAGAGAGAGAGAATCCCAAGCAGCCTCGGTGCTGACAGGTGCCGAGCCTGACTTGAGGCTCAATCTCATGAACCTTGAGATCATGACCTGAGAGAAACCAAGAGTCAGATGCTTAACCTACTGAGCCACCCAGGGACCCTGAGAATCTATATTTTTAACAGACATTCCGGTTAATCATATCATCAAGACAGTTTGGGAAACATTGGTCTAATCATATCATTTCCCTTTGTAGATAGCTGATGTTCATTTTGGTTACACATGCACCATATGAAAATAGAAGAAAGGGTCGCATGGTCTTAACAGGATTAATGGCCTGACAGAATTTGAAAATTATTCCTGATGTAGCTGAAACACTCAGCTTGGGCCCTTTTAGCCTCCAGAACTCTCGACTTTGCTGAACTCAGAATGGCAGATATTCCATTAATCACAGAAGTTGCCTTCCACACTCTGCCAACCTCAGTGACACTCTCTACACAGATAGCCATTGACAAGGATTGTGCTCCCCCAGGGACATTTGGATTTTCTTTGGGGCTGCACACTTACTCTTTTAGGAGATGTTAATTTGAGTGGGTTTTTATCATTCTATTTGCTGCATTCATAAATTTTCTCCTTTGATTATTCTAGTCAGGTAATGATGAGCTCAGCAAAGTAAACAAAATGTACAACTCCGAAGTTCTGCACTTCATGTCAGTTATAAATTTCACCAAGCAGCTAGAAAAGCCAGCCTTAATAAGGAATATTCTAATTAGTCTTAGAGGCATTATGCTGCAGAAAATATGGGATTTTTTTTCCTTGGCAGAGTTTGCTAATTGCCCTCAACAATAGGTATGAATCTCTCTTGTTACACTTGCCGAAAATATATGGCTTTGGCTTCCAGCTGGGACACTCTGGAGATATGAAGGAAGTTGCAAAAAAAAAAAAATTATTGTTTTGAGCAGCTAGAGAGAACAGTTACATGACTGCTAAAGCGAAAATACATAACAGTATTCTGTCTACATACACACTCTAAAAACGCTTTGGCGTCAGTGGAGACACTGTTCCCACTCTACAGTTGATGGCTTCCATCAATATCAGTGCGGCATCTAAACTTTATCTTAATTGCAAGTTTAAATATGCAAATGTAATACCTAGGCAGACTGTAATTTTAAGGAATGCACGGTCATATTTTATTCCCGGTCACGTTTATAGAATAAATTTTTGAGCAGTGCTGTGAAGACTATCCAACTGCTTGGTGATAGACTTTGAGAAGCTGTCCTAATGACCAAACACTGAAAATAAGACCAATTATCTGCATACAATCCCCAAGGAATATTTGCTGTGCTGTTTTATTCTGGCAAAGCTGTGTTCGGGAGGAAGAGAGAGAAGTTCTGAGCGCTTGGAATTATTTTTGCATCCCAGAATGGATGTTCTCTTAATCTCATAATACTTTCTGATTGGCAATCCTCAGATCCTCGTAGGACAGACACCTGGTGAATGGCCCCTAACTACCGGCTAACCCGTGTGACTGTGCGGGGGGTGGGGGGTAAACAGTACCTTTCAGGGACTGGTCAAGGGCTTCGAGTTTGCCTGTGTTGCTTCCCAGCGGCTGGACCGTAGCCCAATGAATGAGTCCTGCTGGTCCTTCTGGAGTTTTTCTTAATCCTCTTTAGACGTCTCTAATTTGAATTATGCTGTGGCATCAACAAAGATTTGACAGAGTGGGGCCTCAGTGAAATCAGAACCTAGAATTGCAATTAGAGTCTCGTAATCATCATGCATATTGCATTGCTACATTGGGAAAATATTAGAATCTAATTAAAAGGAAGGGGAATTGTTCCTTTGCTGAACATGTCACTATTTTTTTCCCTTAAAATATCAAATTAAAGAAAAGCTTGATTATCTTTGATAGTTGTGGTTGTCTACCAGTGGGGACTACTGAATATACATGATGCAAAAATCCAATGTCAAGAAATAATATATGCTTAAACAAAGTATAATTACCGTGAGATTTACAGGATTAGGAATCTAAGTGGGTTTTTTAAAATATTTTTAGTTTTCCTGGCTCTTGGCCCATTCTTTTATTTGTAGAATTATGGAAAACGTGATTACTTTGATAACAATTTTCTTTACCCAACTCTTTTTCAGCAGATGGTAAAGCTTATTCTTGTAATTTATGTGAAATATACAGTGCAATTTCATTTATATGAAGTTCCAACACACACACACACACACACACACACACACACACACACACTCAAACTAAACAACCAAATGGTTTAAGGCTACATGTGATCAAGTCTCAAGAAGATCGAAGGGCTAATGAACCCCAAATCCAGGGGAGTAGTTTCATCTGCATCAGGTGGAAGGGGGTGGGATCAGGTCGGGGCACATGGTGTAAAATAAAAATTATACCAGATGCTCATTAAAAATTGCAAGCTTTTGGGGCGCCTGGGTGGCTCAGTCGGTTAAGTGGCCGACTTCGGCTCAGGTCATGATCTCACGGTCCGTGAGTTCGAGCCCCGCATCGGGCTCTGTGCTGACAGCTCAGAGCCTGGAGCCTGTTTCAGATTCTGTGTCTCCCTCTCTCTGACCCTCCCCTGTTCACGTTCTGTCTCTCTCTGTCTCAAAAATAAATAAACGTTAAAAAAAATTTTTTTTTAAATGGCAAGCTTTTAGTGAAGACTACTGCAATAGAGTTGAGATTGTTGGAATCAGAGAGAGAGGGTGAACTCAACTTCATTGACCCAAAGGCTGGAGAGTCTGTAATCACCGGGGTGAACCGGTGAAAATGCACAGGAGTACCTGAGGTCAGTGTGATTAGCCCATCAGTTTGCTGTTTGGCCCCCTGACCCAGACTGGGAGGTAGGGGGCCCTGTCTTTCTTGATGGTTACATTGCAAAGAAATGGTTCCTGGGTCCTTGAGAAAGACATTCCTGGGTTGTGGCTTTTGTCTTTCCAGGTGTTTATTTCCTCTTTGTGGGTGTACAGAGGTTAGTAGTAGTTTCATTATTATTCTTTTACTATCATTTTAATGGAGGCTGCGGAAGGAGAAGACGTGTCTTCTCTAAGAAAAGAGAGGTCAGGGGCCGAGCCAAGAAGAGGCCTGTCTATAAAACTTAGTCAAGCTGAGGAGGCTTCTGAGGTAATGATGAAGTTCTTTTTCCTAAAATTAGATATGCAGCTGTTCACTGAGTCATGAGTCTCTGTACCTTACATATACTTATGCCTTTTCTTTAGTATTTAGGAGAATCAGGAAAGGTACTGAATAATGCTAAAGAGAAGTATTAAGAGCATTGGCTAAAAGCAGAAACGGCCGTGTGCTTCACCCAAGGTCCGTGGTGGCGGCCAGTGTGGCAGCCTCACAGGCTACCACGGGGAGAGACTGCTGGATGGACAAATGCATTTCTGTGTGTTGGGTGTCATGGCGCTCCTCTGTCGTTTTCACTGGCTATACTCCATCTCTCCAAAGTAAAGGGCGGTATTTTACCCTTGATTTACTCAGGAGGAGACTCAGGCAGAGAGGGCATTAATTGTTTCTTTCTAATATCACAATAAACCCTCATTCCCTAAGGCTACGTCCCCGCCGCCCCCCCCCCCAGAACTAAGTTAGCTACTTAGGGAAGATCATTCAACACTTTCAGGTCTCCAGGGTAACATTGCCAGCTTTATTGTTGCAAGCCGACAAATCGCCTCCCATCTGTCTACGTTGACTGCGTTACTGCAGCAGCATGCCCTAGATGTTTCCCTGGTGGTCCAAAAGAATTAATGTTCCTCCCTAAGCATCCAACTTAATGCTAAGGAGGGGCTTGGGCGCTGGGGAAGATCTACCTGGCAAAGAAGTTCTGGAATGACATTGGCAGTCCATCTAAGTCTTACTGAAAGATCTTAGTGATGCCCGCAGAAGCTACTGGGAAGCTAACGTTTTGAGAAAATAATGAACCAGCAGGCCTCAGTGGTGCCCCAGACAGACCCTCTGGGCCCTGCATGAAGCTTGACATCACAGCGTCAGCATCTGAGGTCGGCGTGAGACGGAGGGCAGAAGCCAGCCGGAGGAAGCTCTTGTGCAGGAGACCAAGTGAGAGGTGCCTGGAGAATTCTCAGCAGCTGTGCTCAGATCTCTCAAGGTCAGAGGAAATGCAGAAGAGCCAGCCAAACAAAGATTAGAGAAGTGACACCTCAAGGGAGATACTCAGGAGACGCATGCTGGGTCCCAACGTGACACCTGACTTGCAGAACATCCCCCAAAAACAAGTGTCCTGCACCCTCTCTTTCCTTCTTATCATCAGCCAACCCACAGGAGCAGCGGCACTTGAGCACAGAGCAGGAGAGAGGACCACTGAGCGGCCGTTCTCTCCACCCACTGATATGGGGCCTGCCTGCCAGTTTAAGGACTTCCCATGCCGATGACCTCTTTAACCATCTCTAATGGTCTTTAATGAGATCCCATATTGCCCGTCCAAACATTTGGACCTTGGCTCCTGTCTGTTATTTTGCTCTGTTTTAGTCCCCGAGTGCATGCCAGGCATGTGGTAGCCCAGTGTCAAACTCCAGCCAAGGTCTGTGCAACAAGGGACTACTGAATCCCAGCACTGAGTGTCCCTCCCATTGACCAAGCTCCCGATGCAGTCCAGAAGGACTGCAAGCTAAGTGGTCTTCATGTGTGTATCTGCTTGCCTGCCAGCCTCCTTCCTCTTCTGTCTCCTTGCTAAAAGACTTTAAAGTTATTTCTAAGTCTACAATGATTAAATAATAGGATAAAATAAGGAATTTTCCATAGCTGAGATGGAAGATGTTTCCCTCAGGCTTTCTTCCAACTCCACCCCCAGCCTCCAGAAGGACAGTTGCACCACTAAGGTTCTGAGCAAGATAAAATCATCCTGGATGTCTGTTTCCCAGAATGTTACAGTCTGCTAGATTTTAAAACCTACATATGCGTTTTAAAAATTAGAATGTAACCTTAACATGTCCAGTTTGTTTTAACCATAATCTCTCCGTTAATTATATCAGATTGCATAATATCATATTTGATGGTGTGTGTGTGTGTGTGTGTGTGTGTGTGTGTGTGTGTGTGTGTACGTACACAGAGAAATTCTTTAAAGATAGTGGATTGCCCACATCTGTTTAAGTTTCTTCCCTTGGCAGTCTCCATTAAAATGATACTAAAAGAATGAAGAAACAAAAACCATAAACACACAAGGACAGAATAAAGCAGATGTATGATTTCAATTCATTTTTAGGAAGATGGAAAGCTGATGTAGAAGAGACATTGATTTAGCAAGACAGAGAGAACTATGGCAGAAAGAGCCCCACAGAAGGGCTTACAAAAAAAATCATCCATGGGCCTTCTAGCCTGAAGGCTCCAGACATGGGATACCAGGCAGTTTGGAGACAGAGCATGGACAGAAGCTGAACAAAGGCAAGTTGAAGGTCAGCATGTCAGGTGCCCGGTATCTTCCTGTTCTCATACAACCAAGCAACTAAGCTTTCCCTCCAAAGAAGGGATGGTTAAAACTTGAAGAACCTGAATAGGGAGACCCACATCTTAAGGACACTAGTGCCAGCTGAAAATGAGAAGATCCAGTGGAAGTCTGCTTAAGTCTCCTTTACTTCTAGAAAACCAGCAGCCATACAAATTACCTCTCCCATCTATGCTCCTGCCAGCCAGAAAACTAGAGAAGTCTTTCATGGGGGAACAAATCATCAAAGATTATCCAGCAATGGGACAAAACCATTCACTATGGTCGGGGAAGAAAAAAAAAAGAAATACTTTTTAAAATTGGGATAAACAGAGATAAAGCAGGAACCAGAAGAAAGCCCTCCATTGAACAATGCTGTCCTGCCTGCCCCAGTATCATTGTCAGCAAAGGAGTCAAAATAAGGCATTTTAATGTATATTATATGATACAATAACTATATTATCACATTGATGGAGAAATAAAGTGAATGAATCTCAAGTGATAGAATTTCTTTTTTTCAGTTTTTATTTAAATTCCAGTTAGTCAATATACAGTGTAATATGAGTTTCAGGTGCACGATTCAGTGATTCAGCACCTTCCATACAGCACATCACAACAAGTGCCCTCCTTAATCCCCGTCACCTGTGTAATCCGTCCCCCCACCCACCTCCCCATCTTACCCCTCTGGTAACGATCAGTTCAGTTCTGTATAGCTAAGAGTCTGTAGAATTTCTAATGTGTGGCATCCATGTCAGAGGTTATAAGAGGTTAAAATTTCAAGTAAATTTGGAGTTACCCAGTTTAATGTCTTCATTAGCAGTTATGTGATTTTTCCCATGATCATTTTATAGATTAGCTGCAGAATCAAGTTTAGAATGCAGATTCCTAATTTGCAGCCCAATCTGCTTTCTACTATTACCTATCTCTACAAAGTGGGTGTAAATATCTGATTAAGGGATTTGAAAGTTCCACAGAAGAAGCATGTAAGACATGTATAGATGTATAGTCAACCTTATGACTTTTTTGAATATTAAACCCAATAGCCAAAAATTGTAATAATTCAGACCACTTTGTTTTTCGAATTTAGAAACGCTATTTGGAGATGATTTGCTAGGCTTCTTTAAAAATTTAGCTGGTGGGGGGGAGGGTGGAGCGGGGCGCCTGGGTGGCTCAGTCAGTTAAACTTCCGACTTTGGCTCAGGTCATGATCTCAGCATTCATGAGTTTGAGCCCAGTGTTGGGCTCTGTGCTGACACCTCAGAGGCTAGAGTCTGCTTTGGATTCTGTGCGTCCCTCTCTCTGTGTCCCTCCCTTGCTCTCTCTCTCTCTCTCTCTCCCCCCCCTCTCTCAAAAATAAAGAAAAATTAAAGAAAAATTTTAATTACCCTAGGAAGTTTGAATAGGGGCTTTAATTTTTCTTCATTAAGTTTTCTCAAACTTGACATCCAATATGGTCCACTGATCGTTATTGTTAAAGACAGATGGTGTAGCATCCTAATATTTGAACACATTACTAAGGCTTTGTCTTGTGAATAGTTGGAAGAAGTCACTTATAACTGGCCTCCCACTCCCCTTTTACTTCAAATTACAATCCATTCAAAATGGCAGCCTTAGTGTATAAAAGTGGGTTAAAAGGATCAGCCTTATCTCTCTGACTTCATATGGTGGGAAGAGACTCTAAGGCAGAGAAGTCTGTGCATCAGACTCCCTGGGCCTTGCTCTCTACCCCCCATTATAGAATTGAGAAAACTTGGAATTCCCCATATAAGAACCAGAATCGAGCGTTCAGTGTCTGGCTGGAAAAGGAGGTGACTTCAGTATTGTATACATTCTCAGGTGCCTTTCCTGAAACATCTTTTTCTCTAAAACCATTTTCCTAAAATCTCACTCATCTGCCCTCCTCTCCTCGTCTTCACTGGAAACCTTTCCATCTTGCCCCCCTGTTGCTACTCTGGCTTTCTGAACACAAGTGTCAAAATCACAATTATCATGAGGGAAAGAGGAAAACAAAAAGTAGGCTGTCTTCCTATTATTATAGTTCCTGTATATGAAGACTCAATCATGGCATTCTCCTGTCACTACCTTTCAATTCTTGTTATTTGCTGTAAAATATCATCCAAGGTGTAGAGCATGATCTTTGAAGGTATTGGATAGCCTGATGCCTCAGTCTGCCTTACCTATTATGACTTCACTTCAATCCCAAACACCAGTCGCTCCAGATCATTGGGACCCCCTTGATCATTCTATGTATCTCCTTCATCTGTGTATTTCCCCAGTGCCCTCTGCCAGTTGAAACATTCTGATCCTTCAGGACTCATTTCAAGTATCTGGAATCCTGTGGAACCTTTCCCATACCTCCCTGTGCTGCCTCAGATCCCATCAGAGGCCACTGCCCCTTCCACATTAAAGTCCCCCAGTCCCTTAGTGGTGTCTTTCTTAGAGCATTTTTCACTGTCACACTTTCTTCAGTATGCCTGTCGCCCTCTCCAAGTGGTGAATTGTTGGACAGAGTCAAGGAGCACGTCATAATTTTCTTGTGTTCTGGAAGTTTAATGAGTATCAAACATGTGGAAGGCCTAGGTTAAATGTTTCTTTAATTGGGCTTATAGAAGAACTCAAGAGTGGTTTCTGTTATTCCATTTGAGGCTTGTAGCAACCCCATTAACTGTTATGCCCAGAATTCGTGATCCCCAAAGACCACTAGGGAGCCGAGTCCGATGCAAAAGCAAAGAGCCTTTATTCGAGCTAGCTCGAGCTCAATCCCCTACCTGCACCGATGCAGCGGTGAGATACCAGGGAAAGAGAGCGAGTTTCAAAAGGACAAAGGTTTTATTGGGGCCTAGGGGCAGTTGGTGAGGTAATGGCTGTGGCCTCAGCTGATTGGCTGGGGAAGGGTCCTGGGGAAGGGTCCGAGTCCTGTTAGGCAGGTGAGGGGGGGTTACTCAAGGGGAGGAGGTGTGGTCAAGGTGAAGGACACAGAACAAGATGGAGTTGGCTGGCGTAGGCCCACCCTTTCATAACCAGGATGAATAAGTATCTATAGTTAACTCCCTTTGAGCCAATAAGACAACAGAGCATCAAAGCGAGATAAGTGATTGGCCTCCAGGTCATGTGGTCAATCAAAAGCTGGGCCAATACTGACACCCAGGTTTTCCAACCTCCAGTTTTGTGGTCTACACCATCATTGGGTAACATCCACGGAAGAGCAGGGACATGATGAAGAGAGAAGGATACTTGGAGCCCAATACTTGTATCGGCCTTTGCAGCGAAGCAGCGCTCGTGCACACGTCTTCACGAGTGACACGCAGGGACTTTTTGGGTCTCTTTCTTCCAAAGTCTCAGAGGTGCCCAAGCAGCAGAATGCCAGACCCTTTTCATTTGTAACGCGTTTGCTCACACACTGATTCAAAAAATCTGACTACCATGGCTGCTTCCTGAATTAATAAACAGAGGCTTTATTAGGAAGGATTCTCTGTTCTTTCTACCAAAGCCGCTTTGTTCCTTGGGCGTAAACAAAACTATCCCTTCTCTCTCTAAATTGGCCAGAGAGCCAACCTTGTATAAATAAGGACTTCTCAGCTTTGGTTTCAGATGTCAGCTCTTTCTCTTGAGGTTTTTACCTACTTAAAATTCACCCGTTGCCCTTGAAATTCGCATGTAGCTTAAGGCAAATGTTTGAATTTCCAAAATGAAACCATGTGCCCAAGATATGCTTAGGGGGAACGAAAATAAGGCAAATAAATGTAAAATCCTCCAAAATAAGCAAAAGCATTAAAACGATAATGCTCTAACTTTCTGAACTAACTTAAAAATGATGTATGTTCGAGAAAAACTTAAAACTATGGAGACACTTGCCTCCATAAAGCCTTATAGAAAAAAAGCAGAAAGTTGCCTCAGATAAAAGTTCATCATATGTCATTTCTCTTCCCAGGATCCCGCCTTAGATATTCTGACTTAATTGCTCTAGAAGGGAGCCCCGGCATCAGTGTTTTTTAACTTCCTAGGTGATCTGAATGCGCACCAGGATTAAGAAACCCACATGAACAATAACTTGGAAACTGTCCACACAGATGTTTGCTGTATGCCTCCCCTCTCTACAAACCCTACCACACAACCTGCCCCTTCCTGAAAACATACACACGGAACATGAGCACACACACACCACGTTTCACTCATTTGTCTGTTTGTTTAATCAACCACTTGACTGTTGGCTTTGTGTAAGGAGCCACGTTTCTGTCCCCATGAAGCTCCTAGTCCTGGTGGGGAGAATATGTAAGAGGTTTGTGGAGACAGGGGCAACTCTTGGGATGGTGGGGGGACAAATGGAAAGTGAGAAGAAAGAAAGAAAAGAAAAGAAAAGAAAAGAAAAGAAAAGAAAAGAAAGGAAGGAATTGTTTTTTTAAAGAGATCATTTCTGATTCTCTCTCAGTTCTGATTTTTCTCTATGCTGCCATGCGACCCTGGATTGGCTCATATTGTGTGTGAGAAAGAATGATGGAAGCACATTCCTAGCAGTTTTAGATAATCGTACCTTCTGGACATGCACTTTTTACCATGACTTCTGTTTATAGTTTATGGACGTAACCCCTGAATAAATAGAAATAATTCGCCAATAAGGCAAGTTTCTATGAAGGCATGTGACTCTGTCCAGCCCCACTGTCCTGCCTTACCTACCCTTCTGAGACCCAGCCTGACCCTACTGTGATTACTCTCTGTTTGGAAGGGACATTCATACTTCTGTAGCCAACTACTATGCCTTCAGGCAAACCTCCCCGGGAACAATTCCAGGCAAATGAATATTGGTCTTTCAGAAAAGGCAACTTGCAGACAAGGTAAGATCCAAACTGCAATTAACAGGAAACTGAGCTAATGCAACAGAACAGCAAGCCCCCAAACCCTTAATGGAAGGATTGACCCTTATATGCACACAAAGGAAATAACCTGGAGCCTGGATAAGGCGCCATACAAGACAAACAGGAACAAAAAACAAAAAAGGAAAAATAAAACAATGGTGGATCACAAACAGAGCCTATTTAGAGTGGAGAAGATCAGAGAACAGTGGCATTTCAACTCTAGATTAATCAGAGGCTCCCTTTTGCTGCTGCTACCCAACAAGGAAAAATCTAGAGGGTAAAAAATGTTCCTAAAGTGTAGTATTGTCTCAAGTATTTCCTTTTTTTTCTTTGCCTCAGATTCTAACTCTACAAAGTCAGTACAGATGTGCATCTAAACCTAGGTTATAAGGAATCTCAGAACATAATCTGCGCTTAGGGTAAGAATATCATTAGTATAGTTTCACATAGTTCGTTGTAAATTATCTACAGTTTAAAATAGCACCTATCGGGGTGCCTGGGTGGCTCAGTCACTTAAGTGTATGATTTCATCTCTGGTCATGATCTCACGGTTCGTGGGTTCAAGCCTCACGTCGGGCTCTGTGCTCACAGCTCAGCTTTGTGTCTTCCTCTCTGTCTGCCCCTCCCCTGCTTGTTCGTTCTCTCTCTCTTTGTCTCTCTCTCTCTCTCTCTCTCTCCCTCTCTCTCTCTTTCTCTCTCTCTCTCAAAAATATATAAACATTTAAAAAAATTTTAATAAAATAATATAGCACTATTGAGAACCCGCTTTGGACAAAGTATTATGCTAAGTGCCAGGGTTAAATAAGTAGAATGAGACAGAACCCCTGCTGAATATATACAAATAAAAATTATCCCCCCAAAACTCTAGAATGTACCTTGAAAAGCCTTCTGTATATAGACATTCTGGAGTAATCTGCAATTGTCAAACCAAGTGCCAGGCTCTGTGTATGGTTCCAGAAATATCAAGAAACAATCACAGATGCCACCTATCATTTTGCCAGATATTTAAAATTTTTTCATTATTAAAAAAAAAAAAACACAAAATTTACCATCTTAACCATTTTTTAATTTTATTTTTTATTTTTTAAAATTTACATCCAAATTAGTTAGCATAGAGTGAAACAATGATTTCAGGAGTAGATTCCTTATTGCCCCTTACCCATTTAGCCCCTCCCCCCTCCCACAACCCCTCCCGTAACCCTCTGTTTGTTCTCCATATTTATGAGTCTCTTCTGTTTTGTCCCCCTCCCTGTTTTCATATTATTTTTGTTCCCCTTCCCTTGTGTTCATCTGTTTTGTCTCTTAAAGTCCTCACATGAGTGAAGTCATATGATGTTTGTCTTTCTCTGACTAACTTCACTTAGCATAAGACCCTCCACTTCCATCCACGTAGTTGCAAATGGCAAGATTTCATTCTTTTTGATTGCCGAGTGATACTCCATTGTATGTATATACCACATGTTCTTTATCCATTTGGGTGGATGGCCATTTGGGCTCTTTCCATACTTTGGCTATTGTTGATAGTGCTGCTATAAACATGGGGGTGCATGTGTCCCTTCGAAACAGCACACCTGTATCCCTTGGATAAATGCCTAGTAGTGCAGTTGCTGGGTCGTAGGGTAGTTCTATTTTTAGTTTTTTGAGGAACCTCCCCACTGTTTTCCAGAGTGTCTGCACCAGTTGTATTCCCACCAGTAGTGCAGAAGGGTTCCTCTTTCTCCGCATCCTCGCCAACATCTGTTGTTGCCTGAGTTGTTAATGTTAGCTATTCTGACAGGTGCGAGGTGGTATCTCATGGTGTTTTGATTAGTATTTCCCTGATGATGAGTGATGTGGAGCATCTTTTCATGTGTCAGATGGCCATCTGGATGTCTTCCTTGGAGAAGTGTCTATTCATGTCTTTTGCCCATTTCTTCACTGGATTATTTGTTTTTTGGGTGTTGAGTTTGATAAGTTCTTTATAGATTTTGGATACTAACCCTTTATCTGATATGTCATTTGCAAGTATCTTCTCCCATTCCATTAGTTGCCTTTTAGTTTTGCTGATTGTTTCCTTCACTGTGCGGAAGCTTTTTATTTTGATGAGGTCCCAGTAGTTCATTTTCTATCTTAACCATTTTTAAATGCATAGTTAAGTGGTGTTGAGTACATGCACATTGCTGTATAAGCAGATCTCCAGGACTTTTTCATCTCGTGAAACTGAAACTCCATATCCCTTAAACAGCAACCACGTATGAGTGAGGTATCCAAATAGCTTACATTCACAGAAATGGAAAGTAGAATGATGGTTTCCAGGGGCCAAGGGGAGGAGAAATGGAGAGTTGGTGCCTGATTTTTTTTCTTAAATCTGGGTCTTCCCTGGGGCGCCTGGGTGGCTCAGTCAGTTAAACCTCTGACTTCATCCCAGATCTTGATCTCACAGTTCATTAGTTTGAGCCCCATGTTGGGCTCTGTGCTGACAGCTCAGAGCCTGGAGCCTGCTTCAGATTCTGTGTGTCCCTCTCTCTCTGCCCCTCCCCTGCTTGTTCTCTCTCTCTCTCTCTCTCTCAAAAAAAATGAATAAACATTAAAAAAATTGTTTTTTAAAAATCCAAGTCTTCCCTTGGACTTGTGTGCTAAGCATGTTATCGTCATGGCCATGACGTCACCTGTCACTACCCTAAGGAAAGACGCATTTCCGTCCCTGGAAATGCTGTCTCCTGCCTGCCTGTAAAGGCCCTGCTTCTGCCTGCACCCAAGTTCTACTAGCTTGGATCTATCCCTTGTTCTCTTGCAACCTTTCTATTTTTATGCCCACTCGTGGCCGCTCAGCCAAATGGATTTGTTTGCTGCTTTTCACAAGCACCAGAGTGCACCACCGCTTGGGGATTCATTATCCACACCCGACCTCAACCTCGCTGATTGTTCCACTCTTATCCCAAGCTGGATACAGTGTAGCTTATCTCTTTTCAGGTTCCTCAACAGGACTGCATAATACACAGCCACCCTCCCTTACCGACCCCCACCCCGCCCCAAAATTAACAGGTACAAGTCACTGTGTTTTGGAAAATGCTTAAAACCCCACCTTTAACATTCTGGGAAGCGGGGAACGGTGAATGAATTTGAACCAAATGCAGTCTCAAAAATGTCATGGTTCCCTATCCAATGCACGGGAATCTGATGGTTTCCAGCACATTGCTACTCATACATCACACAAGTGTTCTGTAAATTATTACTGAGAATTATGTGCACATTTAAATGCTCTCTAGACAATTCTAAATATCGGCTTCAATGCAAGACTTTACCTGCTAAAAGCATCTATTTATGGTTTGACACTGGATCTCGGACACTTTGACGTGATCCATATTCCATCAGCCTGATACACGGCCACCTCCCAGTGAGTCACAGCGTCACTAGCTCAGAATTAAATATGTTGCTAAACCACTTTACAGCCCTTGCAAGGCACATAAAGACCGTTTGACAATTACCCCCAGGAAGGCAAATAATCAGCACACCTCTGATTCCCTTATTATTAGCCATTATAAAATCATGTGCTGTGATAAACGTAACCTAACACAGACATTGATTTTTACAAGACTTCCCAAGAAGAAAACACATATATTTGATATAAGAAACCCACAGGGGGGGCCCTCCATTTTCCTTTGTGTCTTCAATTTGCTGGGAGCTACTCTTTGTATGAGCTGCCTTTCACCTGTCAGGTTCAGGCTTTGATTACTGAGTTATGGAAAAATCATTGCCCGTTGCCTTAACTATAATACTAAGGGGTGTCTTACAAAGGAAAATAAATAATTTGGGGGCGGGGGCTGTGTGTAGCGAGAAGACATTTTTAACCCAAAGATTTCAGTTTCTCTTCCTATTTGTCCCTTTCTTCCTGTTCAATTGCAGGTTAGACAAATAAGTAGGTGCCTTGTCTGCACCAAAATGTGCCTGAGGAGGGTCCCTAGCGTTTCTGTTTTGCTTTATTTCTTTATGCCATTGAGACCACTGCGCTGATCATTCTTTCCTTACTTGAAGTGTCTACGCAGTCATTTTTCACCAGTATCCTTCCGACAGGGCCAAATAACCACTTATTTTAGATGCAAAAGATCATTTTCTAAAGAAGTTTCTGAATACATTCATAATCTCTCTTAAGTCGTTAGGGGAGTATATTTGACTGTTGGGCGGCATGTTTGAACTTCATCATTCGTAAGGTATTGTTTTGTGTTCTATATGGTTAAACATCTGTTCCAGTTGAACTTGCAACAAAGAAACGAAAATGACCCACGGTCAGGTTGTCATATTTACAACACCAAACCAAACGAACAGCATAAGGTGACAGCAAAGTAAAACGGAGACGAGCTCAGCCTTCAAGTCCATGGGGATCTGAGTTCCAATCTAATTTGGCTAGCTAACAGCTCACTAGTTACATTGCCTTTGGTGAGGAAATTCTGCTTCGGTCTTCTAAGTTATAAAAACAAGAACTAAATAGTAGCCAGAATTCTTTGAAGTGGGCTAAGTGCTTTATGCATATTAACTCTTTTGACTCTTAATGCTCTCCTGTTCCTGTAGATATTTTCTAGGAAAAGAAAGGCAATCACAGTGCAGCTGCATAATGTGCTCAAGGATGCACAGCTAGTAAGTGGCAGGGCTAGGATTTTGAACCCAGGCATTTTTTCTCCAGAGTCTGGGCTTTAACCACTAGGCAGAGTTCCCTCTCTAAGCATCTCTCATGCGATTCAATGAGGTGATGTGTTAAAGTTCATCTCTGGCAAATTATAGATGTGCATAAGAGTTAATTTCCTCTTTAAAAACAGATAATAGCAGTAATTACACTACAAGAATAATGTTCCTTATACCACTCAATATGCATTCAAAAGATATTCACAAAGGTGCAGAAATAAAGTTTTAGAAAATCATAATTGTTATAGATACCTTTTATTGAGTGCTTATTATATGCATTATCTTATTTAACCTTTACAACCATCATAATAAGTGGGCGTTATTATCATACCTATATTACAGACAAGGATGAAGTTCAGAGCCACATGGCCAATGATAAATACCAAAACCCATGGTAATCATACCATTGCACTATAACATGGATTATCAGAAGGAGAGAGTATGGAGAACATTATCATTATGTTCATTCTGAAGCTAAAATTACGTAATGGTTTTCAGAAAATTATAAATAAAAATTAGCAATTGGTAATTTCCTACCTACTAATGACTTCGGCTGCTGCAACATCTTATTAATTTGAGGGCCACTAGGAAAATCATCTGTATCCTCTGGACTTCAGAGTCCTTATCTAGAAAACAATGTCCCTGTGTTCTTAGACTACCATAGTAAGATGTCACCATAGAGTAATGTGACCAGCTTTTGTAAGTGTTCACATGGAAAGAATAAATGTTTTATGTAAAATATAAAGAATCAGGAAATAGTCTCTAAATGAGACATTTGTTTAATAAATTAAGTCAGTTAATCCTCCTCTGGAGGGCATTTAGTTCTATTATATAAATATTAATTTAGTAACTGCAAGTGCACAATGGCATTTTATTGGGTTTGATGAATGGTAAGCGGTGATACAAGATACGGTCTCTCCCAGGGAGAAGCGCAGAAGGGCAAAGGAAAGTTGTGAGATAAGAACTGGAGTATTAAATGCTATGGCAGAGTAGCATGTTGAGTAAGTATGAATTGTTCAGTTCACCAATTCCTACTTCCTAGCCTGATGAAAACATCACTGTAGGCTGGCATGATCTTTGAAGACACCGTAGAAGATGTGGCACGTATTTGGAAGGAGGAGCCATTTTAATTAGAATCATCAGGAGTATATTCAAAGGACAGTAAAGAGAGGGACCTGCTTGAACCCAGAGATTCATATCCTAGGAAATGGGAAAGAGCTCTAGAAGCTAGTGAGAAGAAATGTTCGGTTATTCTCCTAAGGATTTGCATCTTCTAATAAGAAATTTTCTCAATTTCTACCAATTGAAAATATTGACTTCCATGTTACATTACCCTGGGCGTATCCCAAATTATACCTGACTCCCAGCGGTCTAGCTACCCTCCATTCCTCTCTCCTTCTCAAGGAATCGTGTTGGGTAGATGAGCAAAAAGAGTGACATTATTGTAGAGATTACGACTCTAATTTATTAAAGTTGATCATTGGAGGTCTTAATACTTAGTCATTAATTATTAGCCATCAGTTTGTTGTGAGTCAGATCTCCTGGAACCTGGAGAATGAGGAAGGACAGGCTTGTTAGGAGCCCCTCTTGCTACAAACTAGGCACAAGGATGAGGAGCTATGACGGATGGATCATGGTGGCAGCCAAGATTAGAGAGACAATGAAATGATTCAGGAAACATCTTAAAGGAAGAAAAAATTTCAGAAATTTTTGTTGAGTGACTAGCATGTTGATGAAACTGTAACAGTCACTAAAAGGACTGCACAGAAGGAGAAATAAAACAATTGTGCAATCACACATAATGGTAATGCAAGGCCAACCACATGGAAGAATCCAGCAGACGAACGGGTCATATGCTATAGGATTCAGAAATAAGATGGGTCCAGGGGCCCCTGGGCGGCTCAGCTGGTTAAGCATCCAACTCTTGATCTCGGCTCAGGTCTTGATCTCAGAGTCATGAGTTCAAGCCCTGTGTTGCTGTGTTGGAGCCTACTTCAAAAAATTAAAAAGAAGATGGTTCCAATTTCTCATAAAGTGGTGAAACATATTTGATATTGACATCCTCATAAAATCACCAACACGAGAAGACTAAGTCTTGTGAATGACAATGACATAGTGTTGATTTATATGTAAAAAAATACATGCAATACAGTGTGATCAAAATCTGATACCGGATTGGTGGCCAGGACCCTTTCTCTTTTCTAATACTCTCCTTCAGTGTTAGTTACCCAAACCTAGCACTAGATTTTTATTTAACCATATGAAGTGCAAAATCCATTTTACTACTGAGCAATTGTTGTACTCTATGTATATATGCTAATGACATGCAGATAAGCGATTCACAGGTTATAGTATCCGTAAGTTATAACATTCACCTTGGCATACTTCCCTATATGCTCCTTGTTTTACATTCATTCCTGTTTTACCCTCAAGCCTGGTAAACCTTTAACATAGTTCCTTCTATCTGGTTTCCTAGTTGGACTTGTCATTGCTCCTCTCTGGCCACCTGATATCCCAGGCTAGTTCAGGTGGTTCCATTATTGCCTGGATTTCTGGTTCTTAAACCTCTGAATAACTCAACCTCTAGGGGCCATCCAGCCCAAGAACAAATTCCAACCACATGACTTCTAACTCCAATTTTAAATGGCGTCCCTCTCCTTCCTTTCTTTATTAATTTCTTTTTTATTTGCTAGACATCTTAGTGGATTTTCAGAATCAACCTGCCTTTTCTGCTTCTGGTTTGCCTTTCCAAAATTCAAATTTATGCTAATGAAGCGTTGTGTTTAAATATGATTGTTCTTATCCCGGGCAACATGGGTGTACTTCAAGGAGAGGTTATGTATTTTATCACATGCTTTCACATTAATGAATTTTAATGAATTAGTATTTATAAATTTGAGTCAAAATGCAGAAAATATTTATTCTAATAATACAGTTTTTCTGGTATAGTTCTTTCATCTGTATTAATGTAAGCCAACTGTTTCTGTTTCAATTTGCAATATTTAAGCATAGAAGAATGTGGTTCAGTTCTACATTTGTGAAACTGAAGAGTCTGTTCTTAAAGAATATGTCATATTTTTCATCTTGGGAACATGAGAGCCTTTACAAAATGACTATGCTGATCCTCACATACAAATAGTGTACTGATTCCTTTTCCAGAATGTGCAGGTGGTGTAGTACTGATTCTTTGTCTAGAATTACTATTCCATAGGGCACTTGGCAAATTGGGAATAGACCTAAGTGATGCTTCTCTTTGGACCCCAACCTACCCATGCCTGCCTTCCATGACACCAGGCTATTTCTCTCAGAATCTCTTTCTTTTCTTGAGTCTTTACTTCATGCTACATGATAACTATCTGCCACTGGTCATTAATTATAGTCAATTCTCTTTACTCACAGGAATTATGTTCTATAAAGTCACTACAAACAGTGAATTAGCAAACACTGAACCATTGCTCCTAGGGGAAATACAAAGTTAGGTTCCTACGAACCTCTGTCACTACATTTTCACCAGCCCATCAATACGTGACCTGTTTTATATGTATTTCTGTTGTAAGGCACGTTATTTAATATAAATTTGGGATTCATTAGCATTGAGCTTATGGCCACAGGACTACCACAAATGCCTGAAAGAAACCTATGTAACATACGTATTCTATAAGGCACATCTCAGCCTTCCTGTGCTCAGGACTTAGGCAGCACTCAGCACTGTGCTCACCTGCCATTTTAATCAGCAACATCACCAACAAAAAGCACAAAAATGCAGAAAATGTCGCACTAAATAGACCACGAAAAGGACATTTATTTACCGTATGAGGTCTGAGGCAGGAAGGCAGAGTGTCACCTTGTTGGATTGCAGGTGGGAACCTGTGTGTCAGGCAACTCATATTTTTTGCCATTCTGCACACACGCGTGTCCTTAAACAACCGTAAAAGCACTGTGAGTATTGACCTTTGGGTTACAAGTAAATTTTAGCAAATAGGCAAATTTGCAGACATGGAATCCGCAAATAACGAAGGTCAATTACTCATCTTTTTAAATAAACATGAAAGCCACAACTCAACCTGGGATTGGTGGCAGAAGGTAACTGACATTTATTGAGCCCCCACTATAACCTGAATGTCTTATATTTAGTAACACATTAACCAGGGACCCATAGAGTGTATTTTTATGTGATTTGTCTTCACATAGGACAAATAGCATTTCTGTGTTAAGTTGGCCCGTGTTCTTTTCTCAATAGGTGACCCAAATTAGAGTGTGGTAACATTTGGCACTAAACATAAACAGAAATGAGAGCACTTGTGTTCCTACAGAAGCTGATTGTGAAGTAGACAGTGTCTTTCCATTGTGGGTTTTTTTTTTTTTTAAGATTGCCATGGAAATGAAGGCACAAACTTTGCACCAGCTGATGTTAAAGGGAAACACAAAGTTATCATAATTAAAATAGTATATAACTAGTGTAAGAATAGACAGAAAATATCACTCAAACTGACAAAAGTGTCAAAAATAGGGTTTATATAAGAATTAGTACATACGAAAGCTGCAAATTCAAAATAATGGGGAAAGAAGGCAAATTGTATTAAGAAAATTGTATGACTGTTGTTTTAAAATATTAAACTTCTGGGGCGCCTGGGTGGCGCAGTCGGTTAAGCGTCCGACTTCAGCCAGGTCGCGATCTCGCGGTCCGTGAGTTCGAGCCCCGCGTCGGGCTCTGGGCTGATGGCTCAGAGCCTGGAGCCTGTTTCCGATTCTGTGTCTCCCTCTCTCTCTCTGCCCCTCCCCCGTTCATGCTCTGTCTCTCTCTGTCCCAAAAATAAATAAACGTTGAAAAAAAATAAAAAAATAAAATAAAATAAAATATTAAACTTCTGGGACGCCTGGGTTGTTCAGTGATTTAAGCGTCTGACTTCGGCTCAGGTCATGATCTCACAGTTTGTGAGTTCGAGCCCCATGTCGGGCTCTGTGCTATCAGCACAGAGCCTGCTTTGGATCCTCTGTCCCCCTCTCCATCTGCCCTTCCTCTGCTCACATTCTCTCTCTCTCTCTCTGTAAAGAATAAATAAACATTTAAAAAATTTTAATTAAGTTTCTCCCTTACACAAGATGCTAAAATAAATTCCAAGAAATTAAAGAATTGAATGAGTAAAGAAAAAGGATACTAAAAATATTTTTCTACACTCTAAATGAAAAAATTCTTGTAAGCATAAAGACAGAGGAAAATTGGTAGACAACAAACTACATATAACCATTAAAATTTCACATAGTGAATGAGATACCAGGAAATTAATACAGAAGAGACAAACAAATATATTGACCTAAAAGTCATATATAACATACGTTTTTCAAAACTTTTAAAAATCACCCACAAAAAAGTAAAAGATAACCAGTTCACAGAAGAAGATCTGGAGTTCTTTAGTAAAGGTGTAAAAAAATGTTGAAGTTGTTTCAAACCTAAGAAATACAGACAAAAATAAGATTAAAGCATTTCATCATCTCTGAAATTGGTAAGATTTTGTCTTTTGGTTTTGTACAATGAACAGAAAATAATGGGTCATTTCTGGCAAGCAGTTTTGCAAAACAGATTAATAATCTTAAAAATGTTTGTAGTTCTTGAGCAAGGATTTTCACTTCTAAAATCATGCCTCAAGGAAATAATTATAGATCACACACAAGTTTTTTTAATAAATTTTTTACCCCAAAATGATATATAGTTGTGAATGATGTGAATCAATGAATGACATCTGCCCCTCCCCCAAAAAAGGGAAGAAATAGCTAAAAACATTTGTCAAGGGCACCTGAGTGGCTCAGTCTGTTAAGCATCTGACTTCAGCTCAGGTCATGATCTCATAGTTCGTGGGTTCAAGCCCCGCATTGGGCTCTGTGTTGACAGCTCAGAGCCTGCTTGGGATTCTCTCTCTCTCTCTCTCTCTCTCTCTCTCTCTCTCTCTCTCAAAAATAAATAAACATTGGAAAAAAAAAATTCGTCTAGCCACATGTCACTTCCTAAAAATAAATCCCCTAGAAATGTTTTCGAAGACAATTTACAGGGACACATAATAATGGTGTAATTGAGGTAAGAAGTCATGGTAGGAAACTGATACATTATTATTCCAGTTTTACAAGTATGTATTTTTACATGTCTTTACATGAAACTTGGAGGAAACGTAACAAAAATGTGAACAGATTATTTCTTCTCAGGGAGTTTGTGGGAAATTTATATTTTTTCTTTATGGTTTTCTGTATATTCCAAATATTGTCAAATATATGTTATTCATAAACTTTAAAACTCTGGATCTTACCTACCTCTTTTTGCTTAATTTCCAATTTGTCCTTTTGTAATCCAGTAAATGTTAAGTCTCTCAAAATTGTCAAACTGAATGTTTAACGTTCTGCTGATTAATGGGGGTATTTTTATTCCTAATTTTCTTCCTAGTAATATCGTGTGCTTTTAAATATGGATATATCCTCAGCTCTGACTGTGCCTGTTCAAAACCAAAAATCCTGCCAATTTTTAAAACCTTGAACTCATTATCTATATTTTGGTTCACAGTATGACAGATAAATGTTTTGATGGCACTTCACCCTCTTCAGCCGAAGAAAGGTGATAAAAGAGGGAGCCGATGAAAAGACCAAAAAAGATAGGAGAAAATCTGGGATGCTCTTTGTTTTTATTATTACTCTTTATCACCGTTATGCTCGTGACTTATTTATAATATTGCTACAAAGAATATTCTGAGTAACTCTCAGGTCTTGCTTTCAAAGGATGCGTTGTTTTTCTTTTATCATTCCAAATTTTATGACTTTGTTGGGATTACAGGACAAAAGAGAATTCATTGTATGGGTTGTCAGTTAATTGTCAGAACAATCATGAATTTTCTTTAATTTTCGTGACGGCCTTGGCGAAAGCTGGAATATTTAGGCATTGGGGATGTTTTCTGCTTGCCCACCCGCAAGCGTGTCACTGCTGGTGAGGTGATGGATGGGGCTGGGCCAGGAGCTGGGAAGGCTGACCACAAGGCTTTCGTTTCTCCTCTGATTAGCCCTGGAATTGTGGACAATTTCTCTGAAACTGAGCTTCCCCGTCTGTAAAATAAGAGTGAGTCCAATAGGTATGTGTCTGGTAATCTGATTTAATCACAAAATGGGTCTGGGCCAGGTAGGCCTTAAAGAATCCATCAACATGACTTCTCTCACTGGCCTTTTCTGACAGAGCTCTTTTTTTTTTTTAATTTTTTTTTTCAACGTTTATTTATTTTTGGGACAGAGAGAGACAGAGCATGAACGGGGGAGGGGCAGAGAGAGAGGGAGACACAGAATCGGAAACAGGCTCCAGGCTCTGAGCCATCAGCCCAGAGCCTGACGCGGGGCTCGAACTCACGGACCGCGAGATCGTGACCTGGCTGAAGTCGGACGCTCAACCGACTGCGCCACCCAGGCGCCCCGTGACAGAGCTCTTTAACAAAGAAGTTAAAATTCTATTCTTTTTATTTATTATTTATTTATTTTATTTTATTTTATTTTATTATTTTTTTTTTATTTATTTTTTTTTTTGAGAGAGACAGAGTGTGAGCAGGGGAGGGGTAGAGAGAGAGGGAGACACAGAATCCGAAGCACGCTCCAGGCTCTGAGCTGTCAGCACAGAACCGACGCGGGGCTAGACCACACGAGCCATGAGATGGTGACCTGAGCTGAAGTTTGTCGCTTAACTGACTGGGCGCCCCTAAAATTCCATTCTTAAAAGGAAAACTCCAGCACTAGGCATGCTGAGTGGCTGGTAGAGGGTGTGTATGTAAGACTTCGTAAACACTGCCATTTTTGGAAATTAGCCTATGTTCCCTAACTACAACTTTACCGGAGTAGAGAGGCCAACCTGAGTCCTTTAAGAAATGGCCAGGGATCCCTCCAGGATGTGTCTCCATGCTCAGTAAGATCCATAGTTCTATGCTGACCAGACCCTGAGAAAACTTTCCAAAGTGCATCTGACAAGTTGCAAGCCATTCTGGACAGAAACAAACAGTATCAAAAAAACTCGCAAGTAATCCCTGGTTTTGTGCCGTGTAGAGTCCAGGTAGGCCTGCCAAAGTCGGTTAGGTGCAAAATGTACTCCCAAGGACGTAAAAGAATGAGCGTCTCTTATGGCCTTCATGGGCTTCCTGGAACTGGATTTTGTAGGCTGTCTGTTTGTTTGAAATGTTAATATTCATTTAAATATTCTTCCTGATGATAACTGACTCTTTCCAAGCCACTTTGGATTGGAGCCAGTAAAAATCCTCTCCCAGATGCTTATAGGCTCTTATTCTGCTGTCCGTGAGAGGAGGCCCTGTGTCACGAGTGCCAGTGACACTCTAGATCAAGGCAGGTATCCTGTACCCAACCCCAGCTCTGTCACCAAGTTTGTGACCTCCAGCATACTCTTGAATTTTTACGCCCCTCAACTTCCTCATCTGTAAAATAGTGATGGCACTTATCCTCCAAGAGATTAGGTTCCTAATCCAGTGCCTAGTAAGACCTAAATAAATATGAGCTACATCTATTACGATATTTATAAAAACAGCATATGTCATAATCCTAGTTCACACCATTCAGAACTGTTTTCTGATCCACAGAAGGACTGTTTCAGACACACTTTTAATTCCTGCAAAGTTATTCCATCGCAGTAAAGAAAGTCTCGTATTAGAGAGGGGGGTCCGTGAACATCTGCCTTCACTCTTCCCTTTGCCTGCTACCAAACAAAACAGTCGGAAAGCGGGTCCTTATATTTAGATCACCATATTCTTATCCTACAGGCTCAATCGCCTGGCCACAACTTCTCACACCGGGCCTGGGGTTCATTCCCTCACCAGCTATGCGTAATTTGGCCTAGAGCCCCTTGCCTTCACAGGAGAACTCTGCCGAAATGTCTGCCCTGAATAGCCAAGAACTGATCGACCCCACCTTCTCTCAGTGCCTTTAGATAGATGACCTGCAGATTATAGAACATTCCAAGGTGGAGTCTGGTTCACTCACAAATTTTACTGTACTCACTGAGGAGGGGAGGAGCTTCGGTGGACAGAATGACACAACAGTTTAAAGTTAAACACGGTGGGAAATGTCTTCTCTCCTTCCACTTAGGGCATTTTCCAACCATCTTGTGTTTCAGAGGGCAGCCGATCCAGCCGGTTTCTAGGATGTATTTTGGTCGCTATTACCTTAAAAGGCTTGCAGTTCCCTCTTGTAAAAGTCAAATATGTGACATCACTGATATTTTGGAAATTTTCATAAGACTCTTTAATCCTTCAAAGTTCTCTTAGATCACAGCTTTGCTGGCATCGATACTGCTTTTTAACGACGTCAACCTTGTACGTACGCGGTAATGCTTGCAATGCTCTCTCTTGGTGGAGCAAAGTCTCTGAAATTCTAAATAAACCCAGAGTGGCGTATCTGCTAACCAGATTCTGTGGTTTTCTGCAATGTGCTCACTGAGCACATCACTCCCCCACCACCAGTGAAGATGAGACTTGGACGGGATGTGCGTTCCTCCTTCTCTATCCTGTAGAATCAGCTTTCTGCTGAGCTCAATGTGCTTTAATACTTTTTTGTACCTTGTGGGTCCTAAGCATAAAACCGCTTCTCCTGTTCCCCATCCGAAGGTAGCCTGATCTATTTTGTGCTGAAGTGTGTGTCTCTTTGTGTTAGAGTTCCTGAGAGATATCACGGGTTGTGGTCGTGCAGGGGCGATTTGAGAGACCTCCAATGCAATCATGGCTTTTCCCGGTGTTCCAGTTTGGCACTCGCTTGAGAACCTAATCACTCCATAAGCTCTGATTCCACTAGAATTTTAAAAGCTCCCCCTTTATAGCCAAGCAGCCCTGGGTTTGAATCTTGCTCACATCACTAGCCTGTGTGACTTCAGGGAAGTCGCTCAACTTTTCTGGGTCCCCCATTTTCTCATCTGCGGGCGCTCTATGCTCACTGTGAGCCCCAGGTGGCATTCTGAGCAGTGTCTTTAACCTAGTAGGAGCTCTGCTTTGGTTGACATGGTTCAGAAATTAGAAGACTCCCAAAGAGCAGGAAGAAATCATAAGCCCTGAGGCGGTATTGGTCATCGGAACCAGAAGGCCCGAGGTGGTGAGCAGGGGAATGGGCCGGTAGCTAAGGTTGCCAGCTTTCCACGAAGACCAATGATGCAATTGTTCTGCGTGCAGATAACGCATCGGCAGGAAGTAGAGACTACTCAGTAAAACGGACCTGCAACAATTCTGTTGAAATAGTGTCAAAAGATCCTAACAGTGTTTCATTTCATTTGGGACTTTTCAATCAGCCCAAGAGGAGCTCCAAGGAAAATCGCAGTAATAATACATGCCCCTTTTAACCTGGGTTATCATGAGATTTAAAAGTGTTTATGAATGGGAAGTGATTATGAAATGATAAAGCTCTGTATGCATGTAAGGTGGGAGCAAATTATAAATATTAATAGCATTTGAAGTCAGGACTAATCATTTAGGCGTGTGAATAATAGATAAGAAAAAGACTACAGGCGTGACGGTGCCTCCAGCCCTCAGTTTCAATTTACCCAAGGAACTGAAGGTTGTCAGATCCTTCGTTGTTTTTTTTTTTTTTTTTTTAATGTTTATTCACTTTTCTGAGAGACAGAGGCAGAGCACTTGCAGGGGAGGGGCAGAGAGACAGGGAGGCACAGAATCCAAAGCAGGCTCCAGGCTCTGAGCTGTCAACACAGAGCTCGACACGGGGCTCGAACCCACGAACCGTGAGATCGTGACCCGAGCCGAAGTCAGACATTTAACTGACTGAGCCACCCAGGCGCCCTTCAGATCCTTCATTATTAACCCTTGGATTTCTGCAGCATCTTGGAAGTGTTGCCTAGGGGACAAGCTTGAGTTTTAGAGTTAAACCAACATGGGCTTTCAGTTATAATTCTGCCACTCCCTGGCAGTGAGACCTAGGAGACATTGTTTCACCTCTCTGGGCCTCAAATTCTTTGTCCAAAAAATGTTTCCCCCAAATTGTTAGATGACTGGGGGAAGTCACCTGGTCCCTAGAGGCACTCAGTGAATGGGTGGACGGATCCCTCACAGGATTACAATTCTGAAACAAAGTGATAGACTGAGTGACTGTGTTCCAACTTTAATCCACGTGAAATGTATCTTCTGTGGCTTAAGAGAAGTAAACTACGGGAGTGGCAACAATATGGTCCTTGAAGCCAGTCCGGAAATAAAATACCCAGAAACACCAAGCCGATGATGCGTGCTGTTATTGTCCTGCTGGATTCCACATGATCAGTTATCCCATATGATGAAAGCAAGGTAATAGGGGAGTCAAGCTCATCGGTATAATCCTGGTGAAGTGCTTAAAACAAAAACTAGCCATTCATAAAGCAGCTCCAATGTGTGGCCTCTAGAGTGTGTTGATAATGTATCTGACTATACCAAGCAATAGCACGCAGTTTAATTGCACGGTGCAGGTGAAAGCATCCTTCCAAGCCACATCACAAGCAACAGATTTCCATTAAGAATTGGCATGCTTTCAGTGCTCAGGCTCTCCCAGAGCAAAGAGAACAGGCAGATGCAAATTTGTGCCTGCCCCGGCAGGCAGGCAGGCAGGCAGGCAGGCAGGCAGTGTGTGTTTATGCCAAGGGGGAGAAACCTACCCTTTACACATGGCTAAACAACTCGGCATGTAACCGCACTCCGTGGGGCCTCTTTCCTCGTCTGGAAATGTCCTGGGTGGTTTGGAGCCATTCAGAGCCAGGCTCTAATTCCCATGGCAATACCTGGCTCTTATTATAACCCATATTTTCCCGCCCACTATTCTGTGCACATGGAAATCTTCAGGCAAAAACGCAGCGTGCACAACCAGGTCCACAGATACGAGAGAGCTCATTTCCTTCCAAAGACTATCACTTGAGGTGGGGGGCTAGAGGGGCAGGGGATCAGGTACAAATGGATTGTCATATTTGCGTCTTTCCGTTTAGGTATCACGTAAAATGGGAAGAAGAGGTTCATGACCTCGCGCAAGTTTTAATTTCCATAAAACATGTTTTCAGTAATAGTATGTGCTTAATAGATAAGTAGTTACCCTTGGGGACGGTAGTAAACAAAAGGGGCTTCAGGGCTACTGGTAATGTTCTTTTTCTAGGTCTGGATTTAGGTCACATGGGTATGTTCACTTTATGAGAATTCATCAAGCTGTGTATTTATGATCTGAGCATTTTTCTTCATGTAGGCTGATTATGTAAATTAATTTAAATTGATAAATTCATATAAATTTAAATTAATAATTGACTTAAATTGTATGATAATAATTAAATATACAAACATATTTTTATATGCGTAGTTAGGTATAGGAAAGAAGACAGACAATTTGGTACAAAGTCTACACCAAGTTAGAATATATTTCATAAAAATTAATATTTGGGTGCATCTTAGATACATTGAGTTTTTAAAAATTGGTCAAGAAGTTGAATTGCTTTGGAAGTTATAATAATGTTCCATGTGAAAGAACTATGGTCAGTTTCTATTTTACAGTGTGTTTCCAGAAATATTTATTTTTTCATTCACTCATTATAATGTTTTCAGCATCGCTTACAGAGTATTTGAAATCTAAGCTGTAACCATACATGATAGCACTCATTTCGACTATTTCAACAAAATCTTTCAACTAAGGCATTAATTGGCCTACTGGTTTTGCTCAGTGGAAAAAAAAGTATCGTTTATTTTATAAATACAGCCATGTTGATTTTTTTTAATTTTTTTAAACTTTATTTTTGAGAGAGAGAGAGAGAGACTATGAGCAGGGAAGGGGCAGAGAGAGAGAAAGACACAGAATACGAAGCAGGCTTCAGGCTCTGAGCTGTCAGCACAGATCCCGACACGGGGCTTGAACCCCCAGACGGTGAGATTATGACCTGAACCAAAGTCAGATGCCCAACTGACTGAGCCACCCAGGCGCCCCCAGCCATGTTGATTTCTAAGTCATCTAAAATAAGCCTGTTATTAAAGTAAAATATTTCTAATCTCAAAATAATATGAATCAATATTTTATATTCCTGTCTTCATGCACGACCATGATTTTCCTGTAGAGCATGTGTAGTAGTTAAAAGACAAGGCTACAGAATATCTTCAAAGTGTTAAGAGAAAGATAAACAAAAATTGAGAGAGCTTGAGACCAAAGACTTTCATTAAAGCAACTTTTGACTCCACCAAAATTTAACTAATAGCCTACTGTTGACCAGAAGCCTTACTGATAACATGAACAGTCTATTAACACATATTTCGCATGTTATGTGTATTACATACTGTATTCTTAGAATAAAGTAAGCTAGAGAAGAGAAAATATTAGGAAAATCATAAGGAAGAAAAAATAAATTTATAGTACAGTACTGTATTTATTTTTTAAAAACCCTTATATAAATAGACTCACACAGTTCAAACCTGTGTTCTTCAAGGATTAAGTGTATGTATGTATGTATACATATATATATATATATATATATATGTATACATATATACATATACGTATATATATACCAAACATCAAATCGCCCAAGATCCCATAGCTAGAAAATGGCATGACTCAGATTTCAATCCAGTCTTCTTAACAATAATACTGCCAAGAACATCGGTCTTACCAAGTTTATTTCTCTAGTTTTGAGCTCACGACGTGTTAAAAAGACGATTGTAGGTGCAGATACAACAAAATACAAAGAAAAATAAACACTGGGAAATGTTTTTTTAAAAGGGCAAGAACATAGGAACCTCAGAAATCGGCACTAAACTCGGACGCTCATCGCCAGCACATTAACAAGTGAAGTTTCACGTGATGAACTAGTCATGAAGAGACTTTGACCTATGCTGAGAATTTTTCGTTAGAGTTCTGATTATATGATTTAAAATATCCTACTTTTTAAAAATACAGTTTTAACTGCCTGAATGGTACGCAGACACCAAAAGGATTTTTACCCCCAAATGTGCCATACAAAGGATGTCCGAGAGAGCGCAACTTAACAAAGTTAAGAAAAATACGGAAAATTCATGGCCTGAGCAATGCCAGGAAATATAAACAAAATGTACAAATAAGTTTACCAAAAAATATAGAAAATATTTTTAAATATTATTAAATAATCCTCTCATACCCCCAATGTCCTAAAAAGCAGAGCATGTTTAAATCCTATTTAACCATCTTTTTTTTTTTCTTTCCTCTAAGGTCTCCCCACCCTACCTTTGCCTAGGGTGGATTCGGCCTCTTCTATCTCAAAAATAAAGTATTTCCTACCAACATTCATTGCCAGCTTCTCATGGATCAAATGGAGAACTTCTCACTTCTCCCCCCCAAAACATACCCCAATGTTATGTGACCAAGAGCCAACATCGGCCTGTCCTATGTCACTGGGATAATCTCCCTTCTGCTTAGAACGTGGGTGCAATACCCTAGTGTGAGAGAGGGGGAGGAGGAGAAAGTAGCACCTTATCTTGCTGGAGGCGAGGACCATCTGTCAACGCTCCTAAGAGTAGAGAAGGCTTCCTCGAGGGCAGCCCTGCCTTTCAGTGTCACGGACACAGCTCCTGAAAGGCAAAGAGCAGTACTGTTAACATCACTTCTGAAGGGATGAATTGTGGATTTGGATTCTTTTCCTATAAATACTCACCTTTTGAAAACTGCTCTGCAATCTTGGCTGTCAATAAGTTTTATAAATGCTGTATACAAGTCTTTAATTCACCACTGCCTGCTTGAGGCTTATTTATTTTTTGAAAAAGAGAAGCTGGGAGAGTCATTTGAAAATTCATGGGTAGTTCACTCCTCAAGGCTGGGGTGTGCTCTCGCAATGGCTATAAAAACTTCTGAGACACTGCGCCTTGCCCCTCTCTTTATAACGAATAGCTTTGCTTGTTTGTTATCCGAATAGTGCATTCGTTAATCAAGAAAACAATTATCTGTCTATTCAGATGGCAGTAACGTGTTGCATTTCCCCACCACCACCCCCAACCTCTCGTATATTCATTATCACAGCCTGTTTTTGTAATTGCGTTTCAGGATTCCCTCCTCTCTCCCCTCCCACCTCCACCCCTGAGTTCAGAAAATAATAAAAAAGCACTTTAAATCTCCGAGGGAAGAAAATCGTGCAGGAGTTCAGCTAAAGTCCATCACATCACCTTCCTGAATTCATGATAGTTCATTGCCTATGTCTCTAGAGCAAGGTTCGGCAAACCTTTTCTACTGTAAAGGGCCCGATAGTCAATTTTTCAGGCTTTGTGGGCCAAGTGGTCTCTGTTACAGGTACTTGGCTCTGCCATTGTACTGTGGAAGCAGCCACAGACAATATATGAAAAAAAAAATGGATCTGGCTGTGTTCCAATAAAACTTTATTTATTGACACTAAGTTTTCAATTTCGTATACGTTTCACAGGTCACAGAATAGTATCTTTTTTTCTCTCTTCTTCAAAAATTTAAAAAGGCAGAAACCTGCTTTGGCATGGCCTTCAAGCCATACAAACCAGGCTCCAGGCTGCACTTGACCATGGGCTGTAGTTTGGCAACCCCTTCTCTAGAAGATTAGCCGAATGCATCAGAGGGTTTCCCACCCTCAGCACTACTGAGTGCTGAGTACTGGCTTTGGGCCAGGTAATTAATTCTCTGTGGTGGAAGACTGCCTTGCGTATTTTAGAATGTTCAGCAGCGTCGCTGGCCTCTACCCCCTAGAAGGCAGGAGACACCCCCTCCTAGAATGTCTCCAGACATCGACAAATGTCCCTTGGGGACAAAACTGCCCTGATGGAGAATCACTGGTCTAATACACTGAAAGTTTAGAGGACACCACATGAAATATGAGCTAATCAGCTGCCTAGCACTACCAGGCAGCTTCATGTATCACCTGAGAGATATCCGTGGGATTCTCATGCTTCTAATGTAGAAAAGACAATAGTACTTCCCAGTTCATAGCCACTGAAGAAATCCAAAACCTTAGGTAACCCGTTACATAACTTGGATCCGAGTGTTCAAGGATTTGTGCAAAAAATATCTACTTTGGACTTAGGAACCAGTATTCTCTGCCCCTCTTTATGTCTTTATGTGCTTATTTCCAATCCTATTTCTTTCTGCTCCCTCACACTCAAAGCCTACTATATGAATCTGGCTCTGGACTACGACAATAAATCTCATAGTCCCTTGTTTCATCTATTTGACCAGAACACCAAGACGGCGAAGTGGGAGCTACAGGATACATATTGTATATTAAATTAAGAACCTAAGTTGATTTAAAAGGTACGGCATTGGGAATCCGGCCAGTGGTATGGTGACAGCATTGTATGGTGACAGAAGGTGGCCACACTCGTGGTGATCTTAGCATAATGTACAGAGAAACTGAATCACAACGTGGTACACTTGAAACTAATGTAACATTGCGTGTCGACTATACTTAAATAAAGAAATTTTTTACAGGAGAGCTTAAATGAATTCCTGTAAGTCCCCTTCCTATATACATTTCCCTCCTCTGCAGACTTTTTTCTAATGTGCAAGTTGTGACAGGTATACCCTTAGCTTTTTGGATAGTTATTTGGGCCAAAGACACATAGTAAGTTATGTTCTACACTAATAACACCAAAGCACAAAGATATTCTTATTTTCCCTGACCCTTCTTTCACCTCCAGATTTAAATTATTAGTATAAACCAACTTCTCCTCCTCATAGTAGAGGATATTTTCACCGTTCTTTACCATTCCTCAAAGGAATGGTACTTTTCTGAAAAGTACTAAAAGTTCTTCTATAGAATGCCATATTATATATTCTAAAAATTTTTTTCAAGTTTATTTATTTATTTTGAGAGAGAGAGAGAGAGAGAGAGAGTGAGCAGGGGAGAGGCAGAGAGAGGGGATCCCAAGCAGGCTCCGTGCCGTCAGCACAGAGCCGGACATGGGGGTTCGAACTCACAAACCGTGAGATGGTGACCTGAGCTGAAATCAAGAGTCAGACACTTAACCAACTAAGCCACCCAGGCGCCCCCAGATGATATAGTCTAAAGTCTATTTTCTCCTCTTATTTCTTTAACAGCATGATAAATAACTTTTCATTCATCTTGGGTGTATCATATCCTAATTATGAGTATTTGTGCCTCAACTTCCTGCAAATTCCTCTGGACACTTAATTATCTCATGTCTCAGTGTAAGAAAAAATGGATAATGCTTTTTTTTTTTTTTTTTTGCCTACAATATGAGGTTTCTAGTGAATGAAGGACAGCTTTCTCTGCTGAAGTAAGGTCTCTCAATGAGTAAGAAAGTCCTGTAGGGTGGGTCTGAACAGTTCACTTTTAGATGCACAGAGCAAAAAAATGGAGATTCAGCAGCAACAGCAAAATTGCACCTGGTTAAGAGACAGAACAACAAGGAATCTGAATCTTAGCCTCTGACTGTTATAATTGACTGGACCAGTCTTACCTTCTCTGAACCTCAGTTTTTTCACCGCTCAAATCAAGGGGTTGGATTGTGTAATTTCCAAATTCCCTTGATTTTATGACCTGGTTATAGCTTGAGAAAGCAATCGGACGGTGTCACCGTTACATTCTACAGCTATTTAAATATTGGTGCCAAAGTGGGGCCCAAATTTCAAATCAAATATTTGAAAGAGTTTGGGGACACGTTCAAAATAGTCTGTATGTCTTCTTTGATATTTCTTATCCCCCTCCAACACACACATGTATTTATCTATAAAATGTGGGCCATCAGAACCAATTTAAACGATTAGTCACATAGTTCGATGTAATGAAAGATTTAGGTTATTACAGAAAACCTAGAATTAATTAAATGTAAAAAAGCAATTTCATAAGAAAGACGACAGCTCAGATCTAAGAGCAGCAAAAACTCTCCTAGTGTATCCCCAGTAGTGCTCAACGGTAGGGTGACGATTTTTGCCCTCCAGGAGACGTTTGGCAATGACTGGGAACATTTTTGCTTTGTCACACTGGGTATGGAGGGGTACGGATAGGATGGGCTAATGCCATCTAGTGAATTGAGGCCAGGGGTGCTGTTAAACACCTGTAATGCACAGGTCAGGCTCTCACAACAAAGAATTATCTGGCCTAAAATGTCCACGATGCTAACATCGAGAGACCCTGGTGTAGACCTATTACGGCTCTGATTTCTAAGTAAACTGTGGACATCGATTCTGTACATCTCCTTTCTGCCATCACAGGAGACTTGGCCTCCTCTTGGTTGTTAGTAAACATAGTGAATGTTAGCAGTATATTTAAAACAAAGGTTTTGGCCTAAATCTACCTACATATGTAAAGTTTTGCCAACACAAACTTTATGCCCATGGGGTACACTGGGCCTAACAGAACAACCTGAACCATAATGTCTGATTATCTTCAAGCTTGAGAAAAATTGCAGTAATACGAAAATACTAATTTCTGTTTTGTTAAGGACACATTTGATTTTACGTCTGTAGTTCTAAAAGGTACATTTTAATTTCCCTGGATGATAATTTATGACCCTCTAGTCTCCTTCACCCAGATATTCTGTTTTGCTGCTTGAGAGCAACGTCCCATAGACCATGAATGTTGGCTCTTCCCATTTTGAGAAACACTGTGGACACTCAAATAAATTCAGAAAGCATCAGCAGAGTCTTTCAGGGGCCAGAATTTGCACGTCATTTGTTTATTAAACCTCTCTTTCCTTCGGATGTAACACTACATGCTCAAAATGAAGTGGAGGTAGTCAAGGTACACATTTTGCCTGAATTATCTCATCAGTAAAAGTATCATCTGGGTAATTACATCTCATTAGAACTGGCCCAAAATAGCAAATAAACAAGTGCCTTATCCAAGTATTTTAATTTACTTTACATACTATACAAGGTCCCAATTATTCAATGTACAGTTATTTATTTTAAAATAAAATTCAACAAGCTGTAGGTGATTTACTTTAATCCCGTTTTTCTTATAATGTTAATTGCCAAAATAAATTATTTCTCATACAGAGCCTGGGATCCTACCAGAGAACAGTCCATTTGGGTTCAGCTACAGCATACCTTAGTAAATATGGCTTCACACGTGCAAAAGATCAGCGTACGTAAAAACAAAATAACTTAATGACCTTCCAGCCTTCCATTTGATCCTATCCAAAGCAATAAAGAAAAGGTATCAAATCCTTATTTTTAACATTCTCACCTTGGTTTTGCAAGAAGAAAAACGTACACAATTTTTGTAATATGGCAAATGGATTGAAATCCGGATTTCAAAATAAGTTCGCTTTATCTTACGTTTGTTCACAACTTCAGCAAAATTCAGCAAATATCCGTGTTTTGTAGAAGGGGAGAAATGAGAAGGACAAACGTGTCCAGTGACTGCATGGTAGCACCCACTTGGAGTACTTCCCATCCAATCTCTGGTTTTCGTCCTGTCCACCAGTATTCTGCTTTTCCTCCTTTCAAGGCCAGGGCTGAATTTGTGTGAACTGAAGCCGAATTCCTTGAATCAAAGTTCGGTGTGGCCATGAGACTTGCCTCGGCCTACGATGGGGGAACAGAAATGACAGGCCACTTTTGCATCAGAGCCTTTAAGAGCCGGTGTGAAATTCAGCCTGTTCCCTCCCTCCACCATCACTGCAAATAACCGTCCCCCAGACGGTTGAGGTCCTCTCCGCCTGCAGCCCAGAGTGAGAGTGATATAGAGCAGAGCTGGTCCTGCAGTGAACATGTAACAGATGCAAGGAATGAACATGTGCTGTGGTAAACCACTGAGATGCCAGGGTTGTGTGTTCTGCTGGTCTGTGCTAACTGATGCACCTATCCGTGCAAGCCATCAGCATTTGGCATAAATGCCCCCAAGGAATTGGGTAGTGCCTGGGAGGGGAGTTTGAGTAACTCTCCACCTGTGCCTCCCCAAAGAGATGTACTAATCCAAGATCTATTGAATTTAAACCCTCACTGTACAGAACGTATTTTGTCTAGGGCCACCTTTACTGATATTAGTAATGAAGATGATAGAGCGGGGGAAAAAAGTGAGAAAACAAGTTTCAAGTATCAACCTCCGTGGGGATCTTGGTTGTTTTCTCCCCTACACCCCTTGCTTTGGAGATGAGGGTGAGTTCCCAAAGGCTGTATGAATTGTCCTCACCATAAGGCTATTTTTCTGGTGTGCTTCCACAAAATTGTGTGTGTGGGGGTGGGGGTGTGTTGGGCATGGAATGGGAAGAAGACAGGGGAGTTGGGGCATAGATGGAAACCATGCATGCATACGGTATATGTTTATGTGCTGAGCATTCCTATCACGCATGTGCTACATGCTGGATTCAAAATAAGAATAAGCAACAGGGACTTCCCTAAAGAGACTTCAAAAAATGACAAAAAGAGAAAAAAGAAGAGAGAAACATTTGAAAAAGTCAGTAGCTGAAGTGAAATAATACAGTTAACAGTAGACCAGTGTATATTACAATGGTAGGGGCTGCTGTATTTCAAGGGGTGATTTGGGGTGAGTGACGAGGGACCTAGGAAAGCTTCTGGAGGAGATGACAGCTGAACTAAGCTTTACAGGGTGAGTGTGAGTTGGGGGGCAGGTATGTCAAGGAAACCGGGGCCTGAGAGGGGTGACTTTTCCAAGTATATGGTAAACGAGGTTGGTACTGGAAGATTATATGGCATAAATGTGTGCAGGAAGCGGGCCTCTGGGAGCGGGATTAGAAGATCCAGCCGTGGAAAGAATAACAACCGGTTATAGGCCTACAGATGAAGCAAGCATAAGGAAGGGTATTAGGGTAGGGGGACAGCGAAAGGAGCAGGTACGTGAGGCGCTACAAAAGGGGCATCTCAACAGCAGGTAGAGGTTGAAGGGGTTAAATCAGAGTCGGAACCACAGCGACTAGAGACCAATAACGGTGGGACAGCCCAGATGGTAAGGCCCGAAGGCTCTCTGATGGACATCCAACATGGGCCATGCTGAAGCCCAGGAGAACAGTGAAAGCCAATGAGTGAGCCTCATCGCTCATGAGTTATGGGAGGGACAGCTTGGAGCTGAGAGGGAACGTTCCATCTAAACGCTGATGGAAACGTTTAGAACCAGGGTATCCACCAGGACACGATATGACAATCAAGAGAGAGAGAATTGTATGAAATGGGGGAGGAGGGCGGCATCGGGGTCAGCAGGGTCAAAGAGAATAAGGACCAAGAAAGGGCCATTGGACTGGAAGTTTGGGATTTTCATGGCTCTCGAGGAAACACTGCATTAGATTTGGGGAGAAACCAGATTATAAAGGGTCGGGGGAAAGTAAAAGACACCGATATATACTATCCATTCCGGATCAGGGCCTGAAGGAGACGGCAAATTTATCCAGTTGCTTTGTTGCCTTGTGTTTTGTTAAGATAGGAGATAACCTGAAGGCAAAGGAAAAGGATATTAGGAAGGTGCATCGAAAGTAATGACTTTCTTAAGTTTATGTAACAATGCACGACTGACAAAATTTATAGTTGTCCTTGACATTTTTTCATTTAGCTTTCCGAGTACCGTGAGAGAAATTATGTCAAGTCGCAGAGCGGGGACGAGGGGCTTTTCTGACTCCATTGCTCTTTCCTGCAGAAAACTAGCTGCAGACAGCACATTCAGAGGGTGGAGTGGGGAATTAAGTGTCGTGTAGGTTGGGCACCTGGGTGGCTCCACTGCGGAAGCAACCAGCTCTTGATTTCAGCTCAGGGCATGATTTCGTGGTTCGTGTGTCCAAGCCCCGCATCGGACCCTGCGCTGACAGCACAGAGCCTGCTTGAAATTCTGTCTCCCTCTCTCTCTGCCCATCCCACTTGCTGTTCCTCTCAAAAATAAATAAATAAACTTTTAAAAAAAGTTTCAGGTAGGTTAACACCGAGAAGAAAAGGTATCTCTAAGATCAGAGGCAAGGAGAAGGAAGCAGATTGAAGTTTCCGTGTTTTTCTCACCAAAGAGATGAGCAAAGGCAAAGACATTCAAACATTCTGCGTACCCTTCCCCTTACGCATGAAACAAGATACTTGTGTTTGAAGAAAGAGGCTGATGATGCCTCTTTCCTAAGACATTCAAACTTGGTGATTATGTGCCTCGTCTCTGGAGACTCTGAAAAACATAAAGTACAATTTTGTGCATGAAGAAGTACAAATTTTGAATGGGTACCCACTGAGTGATCAGCACACCGTTTATTAGCCGCTTGCGTTGAGTTCTGGAAATTACGGAACGAAGGGTCTCCTCTATCTCTGAAAAGGAGAAGAGACAAAACAATTCTTTCCTTCCCTTATCAGTTAAGCCAACACTTTCTGAACGAGTGTCTGAAGTTCCCTCGCTGGCCACAGATGTCATATATCACAGACCTGCAGATTTTCAAAATGCTATCTATCGTCTCGTTGTAGGATAATCTGGAAGACAAAACTTCTCCTGTGTTCCAACAACTCGCAAGTGAGAAGCATTTTCAGGGAGGAAGATTGTGTTTTCTTAAGGCCGTGTTTCTTGATATAAACTCTCACAAGATGCAGCATTTATTTTTCCTTTAATGCGTTCATTACTCTAAACCGCGATGCCCATTTGCGTACAAACCTGATATCCTGCTGCCACCTGGTGGAAAAACACACACACACAGGAGTTTTACAGAGTCCCTGGCCGCGCCAGGAGAGGGGGCCGGCTCTTCCCCAGTCACAGGATCCCACACAGTGATCAAAGAGCAGGTCTTTCTATTAAACTCCCTGGCAGCGAAACAGCAAAGGCTTGGCTCCCTGCCCCCGGGACTGTGCAGACTGTCACATTTCGGATGCCCACAGCATTTTTCTTTTCTTTTATCTTCAGACTCCCGTGGCTCTCAGACCTTGAATATAATTCTTTCCCAAAGATTCTTTAAAACCACTATTTGTTATTTCTTCCTTTTTCTTTTTTCTTGCTTTCTCTTTTGGAGGAATGCTAGAGGGAGGAGGAAAGGGACAGGCATTGTAATGTAAGAAGATCGCATCACAATTACCTAGCTTGTCTAATATCATTAATTCACTGCAATAACAATTTGACATGATGGGTCATTTACATTTTACTCATCCTAGTCTCTTGTGCAGAGAAACCATGAGGAGAGGGCTGGGAAGTGCTTTTATTATGTTCATAAATGATCTGGACGCACTTAAAGAAGCAACCTATACAGAAATGGCATTGTTTTGTTTAATAAAGTTCCATTCAAGGCGATTTGGCTGGCTCTTCTATCAAGTGTGATGGGAAAACGAGCCAGTCCTGATATTAAATACCCAGATGATCCTTCAAGCTGTTTATTTCGTAATAAGTCAATGCTCGGTTTTACAGCGCTATGTGTTACCCAAGACAGTCATTTAGTTGGTCAATTTCAGGCTAGTGACAAAACTCTGAGTAATAGGAAAGCAGTGTTGATGCTCCATATTCTCTGTGAGGAGATGTCGATAAATTAAAGTTCCCGAGCACACACTAAATTTATATTTAACAGCCATTACTAAATGTAAGATCTAAGTGAAACTAGATTATGACCTACATATATGGAAAACTAATTAAAGCTGCTGGAAACTACCTATTTCTCTTTGGATGATTTATATCAATACATAAAGATGTGAGAATTTAGTGCAAGTCAGATGTGTTCCTATCTATTGCTTAGAGCAAAGCGCATTTTTGGAGGAGAATAGTGATTATTAAAGATGGAGCTCCAAACGTGAACTTTCCTGTGTTTATAAGGCTAGAGCTTGGTTATTAAACATCAGTGCTTTTCAAAATAGCTTTTCATTTTGCAAGATAAAAAGTCTTGTAAAAATCTCTTTTAGAAAGACATGATTTTTGTTAATTCACTAAGCCCTATCTCTATCCTAAGTACTATCTGTGAACTACTTTTCAAAGATTACCAGTGGGTTTTTTTTTTTTTAGCTCCCAAAACAAAAAGATTGTAGTTGGACCCTGATTTTTTACTTTTTAATCAAATTTCCATTCCTTTCATAACGTTAAATTTTTTGACAGTTGTTTTGAATGTATATAATATTTTTCTTTAGAATTTCCTAAGATTAAACATATGCTCTTTCTTTAAAAAAAAAAAAGGTTCTGGGTAGAATAACGTCTCTGTTTACCATGCCTGGACTGTGTCTACACTGATGGATAGGGCGCACTCAGTGTTATGGGGAAGCAGGTGTGGTGTGGTGATGGGGAAGATGAAAGTCAAGTGTGGCCAGTCACAGAGGCTGACCAAGCAGATGAAGGCAGAGCAGAGACTGTAGTTGGGGGGGGGGGGGGAGGGAGGTGGTTCTTGTGCTGTAGGTGGGCCAGGGGTTGAGTTGAAGACAGGCCCACCCACACAGCCCACACGGATGAGCAGAGCAACTTATGTGGTTGCAATGGCAAGGGGTGGATGTACTGGAGTGATGGAGAAGGGTGATCACAGGAAGGTGACCTGCCTTCAGTTTGAACAATCCTACCAGAAATTTCTGCTTATGTTTGCATGAAGTAGGTCTTTTGATGTTGTTTCTAAATCAAATGAAATCTGGTTAGCCCCCACCAAGTAAGCTTGGCAAGACATCCAAGAGCAACCATTTTGGGGTGTTCCATTTGGTGGTGCAGGGAGGAGGCTTAGGTGGTCTGGGAGAATCACAGGGTCCCTTACCCTCCTCGGTGCCTGCTCGTAACTCTCCTTAGTCACTCCCCTGAATCTGTATGGACAGGGAGGGTTTGGGGCACAGTCTGGTTGGGAAACAGTTGCACAAAATCAAGGAAATGCCAGTTGACAACATCCAAGGTATGCGCATCCACACCGACATCCTTCCAGAAGTCAGCCCATTCCTACCTGCGGTCAAAGCACCAACCTCTATCCCCTTCCCCTCTGAAAAATCCATTGGATGTAGCCCTTCGAAGTCATTAACCTGTTAACTCTAGCAAGGAGATCACAGACCTCCACGATCCAGTGTTCCCATCGCCCTTTTAAGAAAGGAAATGGTAGAATGACACTGCCTATCATTTTTCCATAAAGTTGTTCCACCATATTAAATTTTCAGTAGATGTCTACTGTCGCCTGTATTTTCTCTGTGGAGACCAGCCCTGAACCTGGATCTGCCACTATTAAATCATTAAATGTCTCATTTAGGTCAGAAGTGCCCTTCTGATGCAATGTTGATAAGAAAACAGTCTCAGGGAGTTTAATTTGCCCAGCCAGCAACTTACCATGATTATTTGATCTGTTGAGGGACATTTGAAAGTATGTACTCATGATAACTGTTACTTGAAAGTCAAAGGATTTTATAAAGATCCTTTCTGTCTTAGTCTGTTCAGGCTCCTATAGCAGAATACCATGGACTGTGTGCCTTATAAACAACAGATGTTGATTTCTCACAGTTCTGGAGCCTGGGAAGTCCAAGATCAAGCCACTGGCCAAGTCACTGTCTGGTGAGAGCACACTTCCTGGTTCATAGATGACACCTGCCTCTGTGTCCTCACATGGTGGAAGAGGCAAGGGAGCTCTCTGGGGTCCCTTATAAGGGCATTAAACTCATTCATGAGGGTTCCACCCTCATGACCTAATGACTCCCAAAGTCCCTACCTCCGTAAACCATCACTCTCCATGTTAGGATTTAACATGTGAATGGGGCGGTGGGGAGACACAGACATTCAGTTGATAGCACTTTCTTTAGAAAGAAACATTTCTTTTTCTTTGTGCTTTCTCTCATGTCCATTTTTTTATATTTAAAAAAATATATCAACGTTTCCTAAATATCCATAGATCACTTCTTTACTACTACCACTAAGAGCCAAAAATTAAAGATATAACAAATTAAATTTCCCCAACACTTAATACATGGATTACAAACATTTAATTAAGTAATTCTTTTTAATTTCTGTTCACATTTATTTATTTTTGAGAGACAGAGCACGAGTGAGGGAGGGGCAGAGAGAGAGGGAGACACAGAATCCGAAGGAAGCTCCAGGCTCCAAGCTGTCAGCACAGAGCCCTACGTGGGGCTCGAACCCATGAACCGTGAGATCATGACCTGAGCCGAAGTCAGACTCTTAACCAACTGAGCCACCCATGCACCCCTTAATTAAGTATTTCTAAGTATTAATTGAAAAAAACTTGTGATATATCCAATTTTCCTAAATATTTTAAATACCTTAAAGGTATACAAGACTCTCACAAAATTGTTATAAATACAAAGGTAACCAGTAATTTGAGAATAAAACCAGTTATAAATATGCAAAAAGGAAATTTAAATGTCTTTTATCCTTAGCCTGATTCATATTTTTTTAGTCTTTTCTTGGGTAACATGCCTGACATTTCAACTATATGCTGTACAACCATTTCAGAGTAGCCAAGAATGCCGAACCTAGGTTATGAACCAATGGGCTCTTGGTAAGGACACAGGTCCTAGGTTCTAAGATTTAAATTCTAGCCAGTGATCATCAGATTAAACTTCATTTAAATCCACATATGTCAAATTGGTTTAATTTTTACAATAATGTTTCCTCACAAATGATTTGGCCAGCGTCCCCAAACCTATTATGTTATCACATTATTATAATGTATTGACCTCATCTGTTAGAATATCTTGTTGGGGATTTTTTAAGGTATTTTATTAAGATTATTAGGATTATTTGGAAGCACTACCTGCTAGTAGATAATGCACTGAGCCTACATTTTCGTACTCCTTTCCAGGACACTAGCTCTAATTATTGTTTTTGAGGTCACTGTTGATTTCTTTTTGCGCGGAGTGGTCACTGGTGTTAATGAACTGTGAGTCCTTGTTTCTCAGTCCAGTTTTCTTGTGTGACTCCAGCTATTGGTTGGTCCTTTCTGATATCATTATAATAAGTACCTTTCTTAGGGTTAGTTGGCTTACTGCTTTTGTGCCTATTATACTACCTAGTGTGTGTATGTGTGTGTGTGTATATATATATATATATATATATATATATATATATATATAATTTATAGTCAGGAATTTAATTAGCAGATGAAACAACGTACCCACATATATTAGCCCCCCATTGACTATTCCCCATACTGTTAACCCTTGGCTTTTCTCTTCTAAGTATTGTTATAAGTGACTGACCTTTCACAGACTAAACTTTTAGTCAACCATAATTCATGTTCCCCTGAATCCTCTCCCTCCTATCTCCCTCCTCCTCCTCCTCCTCTCTGTCTCTGTCTCAATGCTAACTCATCAAAAGTTGGCCAGCAGGAATCTCTAACTTGACTCCATCCTTTTAGTATTTTGGTTCTATCTTCAACATTCCAAAACCACGCTTGCATTCTGGCAACAACAGTATGTTCAAGTCTCGTTCCAATTTGTTCTGTGTTATTGTGCTTCATTTTACTGCTCCAAGACATACATCTGCATCCGTATCGGAAGTAGCAGAAAATAGTAGAGAATAATCTCTAAGTCCAAACTCTGGGGACAAGGGGTAACCAGGAACATCAATGGTAGGTGAAAATACTGCTGTGGCTACCATTTAATAAGGACAGAGATGGAAAATAGGTGTTGTTTTAGCATCATAACTTCATGGTGGTCTTTCTAAATAAGATTATATATTGCTATGCTCTGTTTTTCTGAGAATCTGTAGTTTCATTGACCACTAAGACATTTTTTTTTACACTGAAACATTTGACCCTCATTCTTTCTGCATGGGCCAAATGCACTGAAATATTTCTTATGCTCAGCTCTGTAAAAATCCCAAACCATATACACCTTCATAGAATTGAGTTTAGAATTTCCTACATGTGTGGGTGAGCGCATGCATGCATAAGAATATGGATTTATTCCCAGCAGCAGGTAGTCTCCTTTTATCTATCACGTATGGTAAATACTTCTTGCATTTTGCTTTCTCACTCCCAATAATTAATATCAACAATGATATTCATCTAAATTTCATTGTTTTTATACTTGTCTGAATCCAATACTCATACCCTCATGTAACAATTTACACCTTCCCTTTGGAATAATATTCTTATCCTGTTCTCAAAATTGACAAGTAATGGATTTAAGGATGAAGTTACCTAATTTGGCTCCTGTATGATGGACAGAAACCAACGTGTAGGGACAAAATCAGGATGAGAAAAAGGCAGTTTTCTTTAGGTTAAAAACAGTCAACAAATAGAACCGTTTGCTTCTAAGAAATCATTATTTATGACATGAGAAAAACCTAAAGGATTGGAAAGAGTTTTTCCTTCGTTCTTTTTGTCCATTTCTGGTGTTCATCCTGAGTGATTTTAATACATCCCATTTAGCAGTACATACTGCGATGTTCCCACTGAGTGTCTCTACAGGGTAGGTTGTGACCTCAGGGGCACCACAAGCCAAAGAGAACCAAGCAGTGGAGTGGGAGAATGAAAAAGCCCCCCAACTGGTTGGGAGTTGGCGCAGATGGGTATGTGGGAGAGTTAAAGGACAGACCTAGAGGTACAGGGCTCAGATCAGACAATTTCGCTCAGGCTCCCGAGACATAAAGAATTTATGATCATCAGGAAAGAGGTAATTTGCTGAAATTCCCACCACAGAACCAGAAAGAAGGAGGGAGAAAGACATGTGTGCCCTGCACCAAAGTGGCCCGGGAGATACCTCGTTGAGCCAATAATTTAACTGCAAATAACATACACTCAGGTAAGGAAGGCAGAGTAAACTGCATGTAAGGCTCTGGTCTGGATCTTAAGATGCAATCTGCTTCATTTCCTTGAGGAGCCACGTTCCTAATTCTTACAACCATTTGGTTAAATGTTGACCAACAAAAGCAGATGTTCTATTGTGTTCAATGGGGGAAAGCTCTTATTTTCTGTTTCGTCTGGTGAATAGCGCATGAATCCACACAGAAATCTGCATCAGGTGTTTCCATCTTAACCAATGGCATAATTCCAAAAAGACTGCCAGCCGGGAGAGCTCCTCAGCCTCCCTGAAAAACTGGAGGAACTCATTATATTTTGCTCTTGGCTTGGATGGATGAAGGAAGAGAGGCAGGTGGGTCCCCACTGAGGCTGCAAATCACTTGCATTCTGGATTTAAGAGGAGGTTGAGGAAACCAGCAGCAGCTGCCCTCATGAGGGGTGAAAGTGTTGCTGTAGAGGTCCAAAACCCAACAGTTTTGAGTCAGAAAGGAGCTTTCAAGGAAACATTTTACTGTGGTTTAAAAATTCTTCGCTGTGAACGTGCTGAGCTTTTGTTCTTTCAGCGTGTTCTTTCTCTGATTTCTCAAGAAGACATAATCTAGTAAGACTGGGGTGCTATGGCCACAAATCCCTGGTTAACATTAGGCGAGAGGAGTGTCAGAAAGAGGCAGGGGTCCCCGCCTATTACCGAAGTCCTTTAAGAGCAGGTGATCGATTAGATGTACAAAGAGCATTGCCAAGAAGAAAGCATCACAGTCTCAATTTAAAAAAACAAAACAGGGCTGCCTGGGTGGCTCAGTTGGTTGAGCGTCCAACTTCGGTTCAGGTCATGATCTCGCGGTGTGTGGGCTCGAGCCCCGCATCGGGCTCTGTGCTGACAGCTCGGAACCTGGAGCCTGTTTCAGATTCTGTGTCTCCCTCTCTCTCTGCGCCGCCCCCCCCCCCACCACTCACACTCTGTCTCTGACACCTTCAAAAATAAATAAACATTTAAAAAAATTAAAAAACAAAACAAAGCAAACAATTCAAGCTTTGGTTCACCTGTCTGCCTCCTGATGACACAGATCAATGATTTAATTGGTAGTCCTCTACATCGTCTCCTCAAATAGTGATTTGTCCCATTTATCATAATTTCTAAAGAGCACTAAAACACGGGATGCTCTTTTTTTTTTTAATTTTTTTTTTCAACGTTTATTTATTTTGGGGACAGAGAGAGACAGAGCATGAACGGGGGAGGGGCAGAGAGAGAGGGAGACACAGAATCGGAAACAGGCTCCAGGCTCCGAGCCATCAGCCCAGAGCCTGACGCGGGGCTGGAACTCACGGACCGTGAGATCATGACCTGGCTGAAGTCGGACGCTTAACCGACTGTGCCACCCAGGCGCCCCAAGGGATGCTCTTTAATAACATATATGGAGCTTGAATAAATAGCATAGTTCATATGCTTTCAATAGTCCAGAATTCCAGAAGTAGTGTTCTGTCGAACACACTTGGAAAAATACTTAACTAACCAGTCTATTTACAACAGAAAGAGTTTCATGGCTCCACAGCTAATGCATCTGAAAGACCAGGAGCTCAAAAAAAATTTAAGGCGTGAACTTAGGAAGCTGGAGGCATGGGTTTGGTCCTCTTGCGCATGTTTATTTTACAGGCAGCATAGTGACAAACCCACCCTGACCCAAAGGAGTAAGAGATTATAGGCAGATTGGCTCAAACCCATCCCTGTTTTCCACCCACCATAGTATAGAAATTATTTTAAACGTGTGTAGTAAGAATATCTCTATTAATTTTTTTAAGCATGAGAGAAATAGGCAGTTGAGGGAAATGATTAGGAATGCAGGCTTTGGAATCAGACAGGCTCGCTGTGAAGCACCTCGTTCACCCAGTGAACTTCAGCAAGTTACTTCGTCCCTCTCTCTCTCTCTCTCTCTCTCTCTCTCTCTCTCTGTCTCACCTGCCTCATCTGCAGAGCGGAATAATGGCAGCAAATTATTGGCAGATTTTGGCAGCAAAATCTTTTAGGATTTAGGAATCTCAGGTGGGATGATGTGCATTAGGTGCCCAGGACCGTGAGTCACCCAGTAAATGGTCAATAAATATTAGTATATATTATTATCATTCTCTCGACCAATAACAGCATTTTTGTCAACTGGGACTAAAAAGAAAAGAAGGAAAACAGAAGCAAAATGTCATTATGGTTTGAGGGGGGTTGCATCTGCTGGCAACCTTTGTGACAATGGTCGCCAATTGCGTCTATTCAGAAAGCTGTCCTGTTGGCCCTGTGGAGGGTGACTTGGAGGGGGAGGTATTAAAGCCAGGGAGGCAAGAGCCACGCGAAAAGACAACAGGAGATGGTATGAGAAGCATGTGGAGATGCCATTGGTTGAATTTGGCATTCAGTTTTGTATGGGCATGGAAGTTATGGCTTCGGACAGACCCTGACACTTCCTCACGCTGCGTGACTCTGTGAACAGTGGTATCCTTAACGTGAGGACCACAAGAGGAGCCAGTCTTGGGATGTGGACGACGAGTTTTTGGCTTTACGTTTGCTCTTTTGAACTTCTGGTAGCAAATCCAGAAGAAGGGGCATGCCCTGCTAGAGCATTGGCATTTAGCTCTGGAACTCTGATCAGAGGTCCGTGTGGTAACACGGGTGGAGATTATCAGTGGGAGAAGATGGAAATCACACAGAGAGCCCAAGAGAGAACAGAGTGGCCTGAGTGGCGCTCCCAGGGGTACGGTATGTAAGAGACATTCAGAGGTAGTAGAATCAATGAGTGGACCAAGAGTAGAGTAGTAGGAAGAGAACCAGAGAGAATAACGTCCTAAGCTAAGTGAGCTTGAGTAAATAAGAAATTGAGAATAAAGATGGCACACCAAGTCTCTGAACTTCCCCCGGGACCCGGGACTGAACTTCAAGCCCTGTCTTCCCCAGAAACCTACACAGAAGCCAAGTTTGGCTGTCCGGGTACAGCTGTCTCTGGCAAAGGAGGTAATGTCCTTCTGCTTCAAAGCTGATAAACCCGAGCCGCCCATGTCTATGTGGTTTCCGAGCTATTCCTGCTCACTGAAACCTGAAGAGGGAGCGAGGCACGATTCCTTGTCAGACTGTCCCTGTGTCCTCAGCACGAAGCCTCTGGTCTGGCTGTACCAGGAATAGGAATGAATGTCATGTTCATCCTTCACAAGCTTCAAAATAGCAGTAGTTCAAAACTAGCCAGGCTTCTAATAAGCAATTGGAGAGGTACCTAGACTCCAGAACTAGAACTATGTTTCCAAAGCTTCTGTAGAAAAGATCACCTGCAGCAGAAGCAGCAGAGGTGCTCATTAGAAGGGCAGATTCCAGGGCGCCTGGGTGGCTCAGTCGGTTAAGCGTCCCACTCTTGATTTCGGCTCAGATTATGATCTCACAGTTCATGAGTTCAAGCCCCGCATCAGGCTCTGCACTGACAGTAAGGAGCCTGCCTGGGATTCTCTGTCTTTCCCTGTCCCCTGCTCACACACACACACACACACACACACACACACACACACTCACTCTCTCTCTCTCTGAAAATAAATAAATAAATTTTAAAAAGGGAAGATTCCACGTAGCCGGGATGATGGCTCAGAAATCCTCATTTTTAGCAAGCCCTGCACATTATTCTAATGCACAATAAAGTTTGTGAGCCATTGATTGTAAAAGAACAGAAAATCAGTTTGAAACACCCAACAAAGAGCTCCACCTGGGAAAGATAATCTGAAGGGAATACATTTTACTCATAGGAGATAATCCTTAACAGAATTATGAGACTTTGTGAGAATTAATTGTGTCCAGTATCTCACTTTTCCAAATTATTTGTGTGAATATTTTCTCCCTCCCTGCTCTGTGTTTTCTGATTAATACATGGTGGAATGCTTTATAGTTTTTCCAACATGAGAAATAGAGCAGGATGAAAATTTCCCATGCATTTTCTTCAAAGAAAAGCATTTTGGACTTCAGTGTTAAAAGGAAAAGTCATGAAATATTTTAATTTTTTTTCGTGGCTGGTGAGTTGTGTTCACCCTGTTCTTTTTATTAAGCACTTTTCAATGAATACTTCCTTTTTCTCAAAGTAAAAACTGGCTTTTTTTCTGCTGAAAAGCATCATTGTCAAAATTCATTGTCACATTTACACTTTAGAAATTATTACCTGGTTCTCGTTAGTGGAGAAAATTAGAATAGTTTATGTTCCACTGTGTTATCCTAACCTCGTCCCCTTGTTTGTCAAGACTCTTAAGCTGGACATTATTCTGCGTGTATGTGTGTGTGCTTGCAGTAAAACATAGATCATGACTGAAACGCAACTACTAGAGAATTATTATAAGTATAAATATTGACCATGGATATTGAAATGTTTATCCCCACCCTATGTTGATACTTGAAATCATACCATTAGAAATTAATTAGTTTGGATCTTAAAGGCATTTCAATCTTCAGGAACCTCTTATTAAAATAATAATTAAAAAACAGGGGTGAATAATCATGAAGGGCTGGCTTATCAGCCACCACACGATGAAGGTTTGGTTGATTAATAACTGAAAGCAGGATTGGTAAAGATGAAGCTAGAGACACATCAGGGAGATGGGGAGACTAGGAGAGACAAAAGAAACCGCCATCAAATGTCACCTTGCTCATTCCTAGTCTCTGAAATGGGGCAATTCTCCCCCTTTCAACAAGAGCCTGTGCTGTGAAAGCAAGGAAGACTTTAAAAGACTTATCCTCATTAAGTTTTGGGGCAGAAACCTTACCAAATGAGTAAATTCCTGGGGAAGATCAAGATCTTAGAGCCCCTTAATAGGACTAAAATAATCATTAGCCGACCGGAGAGAAGAAGACAGCCTCTCAGCCCAAGGAAGAGGTATTGGGTGAGTCTGGCCCAGCACCGACCCTGCTTTCTTATACATCTGCTTGGAAATACAGATCTGGAGAAGGGGGCTTCTCCCAGCCAAGTTCATGCTCCAGGATATGGGAATAGGGTTGCAAACTAAAGATTAATTGTGCAACACGACAGATGTCTTTGTGAGGTATTACAGCACACACTTCAGTTCATATGGGGAAACATGGACCCTTCACACTTGGTCTGACCTGGTGTTCATCCAGCCAGGTCCATTTTCAGACCACTTCTCTAGGGGTATAGGACGTTAGGAAGTTGAACCATCCCAGCCAATTTAAACAACTGGTCTCTTTCACGTGAGCATTCCACCTCAGTGCTCCGGATCATCTCTGCCTCTGTCACATGCAACCAGAAAATGTGTAGCTCAACTCAATTCAATGTCTTTTGGGGGAAAAAAAAATGCACAAGTGCTTTGACAAGACATACAAAGAATTAATTTTAAAAGTATCTTTAGTGAAAGTATCTTTAGTAAATCTCATAGGAGATTTTCTTAAACCTCTGTTTCCAAACAACTTCAGCAAATACTACTGAGTCACATCCCTAATGTAATAACAAGGCTTGATTTGGTCCAGCAGCGACTCTGTCTCCATATGGAGACTGAGCTTTTGAAGCCTTCCTCCTCGGTGCGACTCCGTGACCCACAGCTCCCCCACTGGTGGACCCAAGGTGGTGCATCTCAGTCATTCAACAGCGTCTCCTGAGCACCTGCTGTGTGCCAAGCAAGGTCTGGGTGCCAGAAACACAAGAAAGGACAAAGCAAGTGAAACACTTGTGTGCATGGACCTCATATCCTAGCTCAGGAAAGACAGTCAATAAATAAGTAAACTTAATATATAGATAGGAATGTAACAGAATGACGCATGCTCTAAAAACGCAACCAGTGGGCAATGGCCGAGGATAACTTGAGGCTGGGTTTTCCATTTGTTCGAGAAGGTATCACTGACTCTGAGGAGGTGACTGAATTCTGAGTGATAAGAAGAACCAATCCTGCTGGAATCTGCGGGAAGCATTCCAGGAAGAAGAAACCGATCCTGAGATTGGAGCAAGCTTGATATCTTGAAGAACAGAAAGAAGGCTGGCGTGGCTTCTGAGCAAAGGATCGAGTGGAACAGGGTGATATCAGAGACAGAGGCAAAATTATGAGAGCCCCAGATTCTGGATCTTTTATGAAGTCTAAGGCTATGCATGACGTACAGGAGCTTCTCAGAAGAGACACGAGGCGGAACACGGTGGTCTTCTCCCCAGGGTGCCCGGACTTTACGGGAGAGTCTCCTCTAGCTTTCCTTCGGCTCAAATTTGAAGACAAAGGATACAGTCGCATCTCCAGGCTCCCTTTAGATGCCAAGAAAGCCCAGCATAAAAATCATACAGGGCTGTTTGGAGGGCTAATACTTTGTAGGAAAAACCAAGGGCTGGGGATGGGGAGTGAAAGGGAATTACTTATTTAAAAAAAAAAAAATGCAGCATTTCTTCTGGAGCAAGCACTTGTATTGAAGCCACGAGACCTGGGTTCAAAGTGAAACTCTAAGTGTTCACATCACAATTTCTGTACCTCGGTTTCCTCACATGAAAAATGGAGATGATACCAGAATTTCAAGTGATGTTGTGAAGATTAATTGGGGGGAAAAAATGCCTGAATTAAAACATTGCTCGGAACGTGGTGGGATAGATTTTAGCTGCTGTTAATAACTATTAATAATTCCATGAAGTTAACTATTCACAAATACTAGTAACTCTCTGAAGTCCGGGGTCTTAACAGAGTAAGGCTTGGTGAAGAAAAGCGTGCTCATGGCCAGTGGGAATTCATCAGAAGAAGAAAGTTTCACAGCATCACTGTTAGTGGTTAGTTGATTCGTTCGTTGTGGTGGTTTATAGTTCAGGAATGCCTCAGCGGCATGGGGGCCTTACATGTGAATCGTAGGGCCTCAGAAACCCTCTTCTTTCTCAGGATGAGAGAGAATGTCGCTTTTGCCCACTGTGGCTGTGCTATCGCTATAGGGTGGGACCCGGAAACCTGTCACCCAGGGCCAAAGCTGAGGCCTCCTGTGCAACGCCGTGATCTGCTTGGTCCCAATACGGACTTCCTTTTCAAAACAAGTGTCCGATGACCACAGGTAGTAAAAAAAAACCTGATCTTTATTTGTAACTCACAAAGAGCATCGAGGCCATTCGATTCCCAGCACACAACACTTTCAGATTCGCTTTCACGCTGCTCCTGCTCTATGTTTCTCCATCATGTTCCACTCCTGTTGGACCTCATCCCAAGTTCTTCCCGAAAACTCTTTCCTGCAGCATTCATGGACTCTTGTCTCTGCTTCTGCTTCCTCTTCCCTTTCATTCTGTACACATAAATACACACACACAGACACGCACACACACAACCTGGGTCCTTCCTTGTACAAATCTCCCACCCATTACCATCCACAAAGGTAACTAGTATGAAAGTTTGATGTCAATCCTTCTAGACTTTTATCTTTTACTCTGTGCTTCAATGAACACACACACACACACACACACACACACACATGAGTGTGTGTGTATACATGTGTAGATGTATCAGGCCCATGTACAACATGCACATATACTTTTTAACAACATGGAGACATCATATGGATTTTATTCTGAAAATTGTGTGTCACTCAACAATGTACAATTGACAATCTGCACAGACCCGTCTTACTGTTCATGCCACATTGTATTATATTTGTTTAATATACCATAACAGAGTTACACATGGTGGTTGTTTTTTATGGGTTTGTTTTTTTGTTTTTTTGCTTTTTTTTTTTTTTTTGCTACTAGAAGCTCTTTAAAATTTTACAAACCACCAAAGCCCCAAACTGTAAAGGTGTGTGCACAGTGTTCAACTCGAGGTGGAGGGTAGAAGATTAAGGAGAAAGTCAAGTGGATTGAAATCAGCAATAAAGCGACCATTCTCCAATACTAAATGTACTTGAAATTTATTCCCCTGCATCTGTAGGTAAATGTCCTTCTGTTCTTGAAACAATAAATCCCCATAAACTTCCCATAAAGTTTTGCAGAGGTGAAATGTGGGATTGGTTCCATCAGAATCCATTCAGAGCTTTGTTTGTGCACCTTCTGATCTGAATTTTAAAGCCCCTGTTTTTCCTCGGAGCCCCTGAGACTGAGAAAAGGTCAGAATGCAACATGTTTCAAAGCCGCTGTGCTCCGGGTGGCCACCAGCCTGCTGGAAATAATTGCTTTCAAAACCCAGATTGTGGCACCATCTACTCAGTTGCAAATTAGCATAACCTACGGCACCATGCAGTGGTGGTGACAACTGTTAGTGTAACTTTTTGTTCTATTCTCAATTCACTTTTAGAAATATTGAGATGCCCAAACACCTCCATTCCGGACAGTCTGTCTTTGTTTTCAGTAACCTCAGAGGCAACACTGAGCCCCAGACCTCTATTTTACAACTTGAAATTTTATTTTATTTTTTTAATGTTTACCTTTTTTGAGAGAGAGAAAGAGAAGGAGTCAGGGAGAAGCAGAGAGAGACGGGGACAGAGGATCCCAAGCGGGCTCTGCACTGACAGCAAAGGGCCCGATGCAGGGGCTTGAACTCCTGAACCATGAGATCATGACCTGAGTCGAAATCAGATGCTCAACCCGCTGAGCCATGCAGGTGCCCTTATAACTTGAATTTTTTTTAAATTTTTTTTTACACTTACTCATTTTTGAAAGACAGAGAGAGACAGAGCGTGAGCAGGGGAGGGGCAGAGAGAGAGGCCACACAGAATCTGAAGCGGGCTCCAGGCTCCGAGCTGTCAGCACAGAGCCCCATGCGGGGCTCAAACACTCACAAACCGCGAGATCGTGACCTGAGCCGAAGTCGGACGCTCAACCCACTGAGCCACCCAGATACCCCTACAATTTGAAATTTTGAAGTGGAAGATACTAAGTCCAATCGTAAAGTGACACGTTACACTGAATTTCACTGTAATAATCTATTCGATATTTCCTTCTCCGGTGTGTACCCTCCCAGTATGTTCAATAAACATGCTATGAGGCCCTGGTGTCTGGGGTTGTGGCCTTGCGACTTCATTCGGTACAAACCTCTCCTGTGGCCCCGCAGCCCCTCCGAGCAGCTTCTGGAGAAATCACTCCCCACTCCAGGCATCTCAGCAGCCCGTCCCTGCTCCCGTGGTCTGTCCTGCCCTCCTACTAATTCCCAGATTCCTCTGAAGCAAAACTATTCGAAATCAACATAGTGGATGCGGTCACTTTATTATTCGTCGTGATCAATGTGACACGACGTAATAAAATTCCCGCTGGCCTCGCACCGTCTCAGACACCAAAGGGTGTCCTTTGCAATCCACTTGAATCCCATCTCACAGTCCTTACCCCCGGGGGCGGCCACAACCAAAGCTGTGTCTCTGCACCGAGCCTCGCACCATGGAGACGACAAAGGATCACAATGGCAAGTGCAGTCGTGCCTTCAAATGTGTTCCTTTTATCCTTAAAAGTCTGAACATCTATTTCGGCTTTGCTGCATTATTTATTTTTACTTCGGAAATTATTTTCACTTAGCCACTAAGTGGAATTTGTTTTCAGGCTCGCTTTCCGCTGCGTTCCCTTCTTCTTGAGTATTTATGAGTTTGTTAGGAAACGGCAGCCCGTTCTATATAAATCCAGGCCGTCTCTCACACCCTTGCACGCACAAAAATCTGTCATTTTTCTAGGAGTATTAATAAATATAGGCCAGAAGAGGGCTTTTTGCCCTTTGATAGTGCTTTGGCGTTTCAAAGTGCTTCTGGATGGAGCTGTGTCTTTACATCATTAGGACAACCCTGTGACAAAGGAACTACTTTTTCTAACTTACAAATAAAGAAACTGAGGTTCTAAAAGCTTGCATTTTTCCACTTCCTCTTTGCATCATGGGTTGTCTTCCCTCTTTACTAATCCTGCTCCTGGAGAGGGGGAGGGCAGGGAGGGGGGTGGAGGGGGGGACCGTGTTAGTTTTCAGTAGGAAATGACAGTATCTATGAATAGGTGGTGCGAATCTTTTTATTTCCTGTAATGAAAACAGCACCAAAAGGAAACTTTGATTTGTGTCACATAATTGTGTGACTCATATCAATCCATTACTCCGCCGTGTAGAGCAGTTTCCGACGTTCGCATCCACCATTCTGCCGAAATGGGAGGCTTTTTCCACATTTCACTCACCTAATGGATTTTATATAAACTCTGTTTCTCTATGGATGTAGGGCTCTGAGGGGTTTGTAGTCTATCAAGAGTTAAGGGCTGCCTCACGTTACAGCGTTCCCTCTCTGCACAGTGGCTGAGCGTGGCTAAATACATCGCAGTCTTTTACATTTGTGCTGTGACCATTCTTCACCGCAACAGGCCAGATGATGAAATGGGAGCTTAATGGTATTAGGGCAGGAATTACAATCGTAGGAAGAGAGAAAATGATAAGAGGTCGGAGATACCAAAGGGACACATTGTAAAGACAGAAGCGACACCCACGGGGCTGGCTCTCAGAACCATCGTCAACCACCATGAGTACCTGCTGAGGACCCCATGGTTTTGAAGAGGGCCCGCATGTCAGATCTCTAAGAAGGGAACTGTTAAATGGGCCCAAAAGGCCAAGTAAATAATGCCAATCCGCATGGCCTTCCACCCGGCTAAATAACTCTTTGATCCAGAAACTTGAGAAGGAGGTCTCCACAGATGGTCAAGGAGTGGTGAGAGCTGGGAATGGGACTATCAATGGTTCAGATCTTTTTTAAGAACACTTAAACAACACTTAAAGAACACTTTTTAAAGAACACATTGAACACCCACCTCCGTGGCAGGCTAGAGATTACAGGTAGGAAGAAATAGAAAATACAGTCTCTGCTCTGTGAAGTTCCTAGCCTAGCAGAGGAGAGGAACGCGTGAAAGTAATTATAGGAATACGGTAAGTTGAATGCAGAGAGAGACGCAAGATGTCATAGGAACACGGGGAAAGCGTGCCCTCAAGGAGGAGAAGGAATCAGGCCAGATGTAGCGTGTGAGTGGGGAGGCCGGGGAAGGGGAAGTTGGAGAGAAGGATAATCCAGAAAGAGGAAAGCACGTGAAGAAAGGCATGGAGTCCATACACAACAATGGGGGTGGTGGGAAGTCATGGCATCTGCGTGCTGCTGAGCACACGTTCTCGGGAGAGAGGAGGCTGAAGAAGTGGGTCGACACCTAATACGCCGTGTCGAGGACTTTGCAAGGTATTCCGCAGGCATTTGGAACCATGAGAGGGAAACCATCAGCTGTGCGTTTTGGAAAGCTCTCTCTGTTGGCTTTGTAGGGACTGGATTTGAAAGTGAACAACCCTGGAGGTAGAGCCGAACGTCAGTGCGTCATCCAGGTGAGAGGTGATGGCCTGAGCCCTGGCAGTAGAAGGAATAGAAGCAGGGACATACCTGCAGAATATTTCGGAGGTGCGGTTCTCGGGCCTTGGGAGTCGATTGGGTATGGAGGAATGACTCCCCTGTTTCTGGCTTGAGCAGTAGAGTGGGAACAGCTCCAAGGGGAGAATACTGCAGGTAGAGCGAATTTGGAAGAAATATATGTTCACTTGCAGGCATTTAGAGTTTGAAGTACTTGCAGGTCAAAGTAAAGCTGTCTAGTAAGAAACCCATATGTTAATGTTAAACTCATAGTAGCGATCTAACTGTATGCATAAATTTCGGAATCACTGATCTATGTGTGGTTAGTGCTTGAAATCGTGAAAGGGAGTGAAATCGCTCGGGAAAAGAAGGAAAAGCAGATTTGTCCCTGGGCCTGACATGCAAGCATTTAAAAGTTACGCAGTTCCCCGAGTAGCCCTCCCATGGCCGTTCCTGTGTAGTACGTTACTTGTTAAATATTTTTAATTTCAACCTGCATGTAGTGGATATAAATTTGTCCTCCAACCTCCAGATGCAACACTCTTATTTTTGCTAAAGCAGACAGATCTTCCCCCTGATCCTTTGCTCACCAGGATGTGAAACATCCAGGCTTGCTACTCCCTCCTTCTTTGGAATCGATCACACAGAAACCTTTAGGGTTTTACCCGACACAGAAATTTGAATGAAGAGCAGAGGGCACAGATATTTCCATTACACACTTAGTTATTCATTTCTCCACTTCTGGTTAATAATTCTTAACTTTGAATCCCATTATATTTAAGATGACAACTAGGATGACTAATTAGGCATAACTGGTCGCCCCAATAAGGAAAGTTTGAGGGATTTAACACAGAGACTCTGGAGAGTTTTAGACCTGCTCCCCATCTCCAAATATCCAAAGTACATGGGGCGCCTGGGTGGCTCATTGGTTAAGCGTCCTACTCCAGATCAGGTCATGATCTCGCTGTTCGTTGGTTCAAGCCCCACGTCGAGCGTTTGAGCCCACGTCAAGCTCTGTGCTGACATCTCAGAGCCTAGAGCCTGCTTCAGATTCTGTGTCTCCCTCTCTCTCTTTCCCTTCCTTGCTTTCACTCTGTCTCTCAAAACTAAATAAAACATTAAAAACAATTTTTTTAAATCCGAGTACACACAACTGTTGCCAGCACGCAAAATAAGATAAAATTACCTCCTTAGTAGGACTCTGTCCATGTGCACCGTTGACAAGAGTCAGCGTGTGAGTTTCCACGACTGATGGATTTCATCACATGATCAGTTTCATCACATCCCCCCATTCTCTGGCTATTGGTCAGCTCACCGCAGCGCAGGAAACACCCTCAGCATCATGACCTCTGCGGTTTTATTATCATATCGTTCTCTGTGGGACCCTGTCCCCATTCTTTCCCAAAGAAACCAAATGGCAAAGAGACACAGGGTGAAAAATTTACATTGTTGACCCCCAAGCCCTGTGGGTTGTTAATGGAAAAAGTTTGCTGGTGAGGGTGAAACTTGACGAGTTAGTAACATTCTACCTCCAAGCCCTTCATTTTGAGGTTGGGCTTGCCCTATAAAATCAGGCAGGGAGCTGAACAAAGCTACTTTTACCTTTCCAGAATGCACAAAATGGTTTAATTAAGGAAGTCCTTTTTTTCTACCCATAAGGACACCTCTACAAATAGACTCGAATCTACATGCAAATGAAGCCATCTGGCTTATTGTTGTCAATAGCACCCAGCCCACGGTAAACAATAGAAGGCTCACTGCCTAACTCAAATACCCACATCTCTAACCTTGGGGTCACTGAAAATTTTCAGAGTAATTAGACTCAGCGCTAGTATTCACATTGGAGAGTGCTTGCCACTTAAAGCAGAAGCAATAGCTGTGTTTCTTGGTGCGGTCCCAGTACGGGGCCACTGGATGGCTCTGAGGAAATTGCTGGACCTGGGAGCCAGTGGCGTCCAGGCCACACCCGCAGCCATGGCCTCACCAAACCACAGCCACGGCCGTAGAGCCCACGTGCAATCTTCTCCCTGTCTGCCAGAAGCCAAGTCTTCCAGCCACTTCCTGGTTACCTGCCCTCTCAGAGGGGAGGGATCTCTGCCATACCTTCATTCTAATGAGAGGATCTACAGTGTGTGGGTAACTGCTTTCTTGGGTGCCCGCCACTGCTTTGTTCGTCAGATTTTTATTCAGCGGCTGCTCTACAAAACCATATGTCACATCGCCAGGGCTCAAGGTGACTCCCATGTGTGTGTCCTGAAGGAATTTTTTTTTAAATTCCTGAGGAGATTAAGCGGCGGGGAGGGCACAGGTTTGAAAGCCAGTGAGCAGGGAGCAGAAGGGTGAGGGGCGAACAGGACAGATGGCGGACGTGGGTACGAGTCTGAGATGAGTCGACTGGCTGCAGAAGTCAGAATTGGTTATGTCAGTTTAGCTAGGGGTGGTTGGCTGCTCCCCCTTAAAGAATTCACCTGCGGGGTAGGGAAGGCTCAGGAGGGGCCTCAGGGCTTGCTGGCCTGCTGTTTAAGGAAAGGAAGCTCCTTTCCCATCCTCCCCCAGGACCGTAGGTGACACCAAAGCCATCAGTCATAATGGTTAATGTGCTTTTTGGTAGTAGTAACAGCAGTAGTAATATGTGTTAACACTTACGTTTTGCTCAGCCCTCTGCTAAATGCATTTCGTGGATTATCTTCTGTGATTCTCAACACCCATTAAGAGAGGTACCATTGTTAATTCCATTGTACACATAAGGAAATTGAGATTGAGGGAGAGCAAGAAACTTGTCCCAGTCACCCAATGGGTGTGGGTGATAAAGCCAGACCCTGACGCTGGAGCCTGCACGTGGAACAGGCCACGGCAACTTCGCCAAGTGACAAGCCAGAGCAGCCCCCTGAGGTCGCTTATTGTCACCCCACCGTGCCCCTCCCCCAACTCCACGTCCTCCAAACGCCCTGCTCCTGCTGCTACCACCGTCACAGGGCTGTCTCCAGCGTATCACATGTCCAGTTGCTTCCTTACTTGAGTCCAGACTGTTGACAGGCAGAGGGGAAGCGAACTCCAACAGGGTCTGGAACGGAGTCCGTGGGAGGTCGGGTCCTGGTGAGGCTCACAGAGGACTGGTGAAGTCCGGGCAGCCCCAGTTAAACCCTCAGTTCACTTTCTCCAACCCTGCCAACAGCTCTCCTGTCCTACCCAACAGGAGCTAAGACGTGACGGAACCACGTATGAGCTAAGCAGTAAACTGGGGGAGACTCAGCAAGGCTGTTCTGATTCCTCTCAGTGTCCCTTTGTCTTTCAAAGTGAGGGTGATCCTTTCCTCAGGGAGAGGGGGCACCTCACATAAGGGTCTGTGACCTGCTTCACGGGAGGGCCAGAGAGTCCTTCCCACACCAGCCATTTCTTACGTTCCCTTAGTTCAAAATATTCAATATGCTGAGGTGCTGTATTTGGGGGAGCATGCCCTGAACCCCATCAGTTACATACACGATGCAGTAATCAGAGAGCATTAGCTTCCTCAATAGCGACACAGGCAGCTTGAATATATTGACGAAATGCCTTTAGTAACTCCATGGCAGAATAATTTTCTGGAGTGTCTCAATTAGGTGTGGAAGCAGAATAAGGACTCTTCAGAAAAGCAAGGATTTAGAAAGTCGACCTCTTGCATTCCTTTTCTCAAAAAGCTACAGGAGAATGTGCCTGTGGAAATGAGGGTGTAGACCTCATTTCCCTGTAGAAAGGGATCCCTGTAGAAAGACGGATCCCTGTAGAAAGAGGGATCGCCCAAAGTCATGGGGTCTTCTGATTTGGCCATTTAATAGTGAAGAGTAGCAGAAACATGGTCGGCAATAATAGCAAGAGACAGGTCCCAGGACCAGAGCCTGGTGTCAACCCCCAGAAGAGCCAGTGGGCCTGACAACAGGAAGTCAGAGGCTGTAGGGGACCTCCGAGGGACAAAAAGGGGGCTGCTAGATCACCCGATGTGTGTGATGTTGGGAACACATGTGGGAAGAGTTTTACAGATGTGTTGAGTTATTGGAGAGAATTTACGACAGGTACAGAGAAAATTAAGCCAATGGAAAAAGGGTAATTACTGATTCCAGAGGAACAAAAGAAATTATACAAATAAAAGAAACTATAATTATATTTTACTAGTCAGCTCATTAGTGAATAACCCAGAGCCCTAAAAATGTAAATATTGAATTTCCACCGAAATTCTGTGAGTTGCTAGTTTGGGAGAATCTGGAGAGAGGGAATAGGCAGGCAGGCTTCTAAAAATGCTCAGTCTTTATCTTGCATCTGGGGAAGGTCAATCAAGTGTCTCTAAAATGCATAAATTAATAAATATCGACACACGCATATTCTACAAACGCAGGGATGTAACTGAAAGAGTTACGTGTAGGAGTTGTTGCTAAGAAACTGGGTTGGGATGCTGAATCTTGATTTCACTTCAGGTCATGATCTCATGGTTCCTGAGATCAAGACCCACAGCAGCATTTTAAGTTGAAGTGCAGAGCCTGCTTGGGATTCTCTCTCTCTTTCTCTCTCTCTCTCTCTCTCTCTCTCTCTCTCTGCCCCTCCCCTGCTCTCTCTCTCTCTCTCTCTCTCTCAAAATAAATAAATAAATAAATAAACTTTAAAAATGAGAAATTAAACCTAGGCTTAAAACAAACTGCTGCTGTCAACCTAAAAAAAAGGGGTAAATTGAGGCAAGCTCAAAACTGTCAAAAAGAGGAGTTTATTTAGGAATAGCAGAAGAATTGCGATTTGGTACACACAGACTGTGGCAAGCTCCAGGCATCTGTTGAGGGTTTGGGGAAGACTGTATTTATGTGCAGGGGATGGAGACAGAAGAGAGTTCAGTTAGATCTGTTAAAATAAAAAACAAACAGAGGCCAGCTTTGAAAATTCCCCAAGCAGAAAAAAACAGTCCAGTCAGACAAAAAAGAGCTCAATTCAGCTTATTTTTTCAGACCAACCCAACGTGGGTCATTTCTTGTTCATGCCTCTGGAAACCATAAGCAAAAATTTCCCAAGATTGTTATGAGGTAACCCCTGACCAACTCCTTATCATTTAAGAAAATCCCAACATTATCAGATTTCTGTAAATTGGACATTTATGGGAAATCAGCATGTGTGTCCTTATGTTTTATTTTCCTAAAAGCACGTGAGTGAGATTTTCTATTTTCTATCCTCCAGTTCCATTTTAAATTGAAGTTCTTTAACACTGCTCAGCAGAAAATATCCTTAGAAATTTTGAAGTCAGTATGCCATACCAAATAATCATTGGTGAGATTAAAGTAAATGGCTGTTAAAGAATTTGGATGAACAGGGTGCCTGTTGGCTCAGTTGGTTAAGCATCCAACTCTTGATTTCAGCTCAGATCTTGATCTCAGGGTTCCTGAAATCCAGCCCCACATGGGGCTCCTGCACTGATGGGGCAGAGCCTGCTTGGAATTCTCTCTCCCTCTCCCTCCATCCCTCCCCCACTCGTGTTCTCTCTCTCTCTCTCTCTCTCTCTCTCTCTCTCTCAACATAAATAAAATAAACATTAAAAAGAAATCTTGGGGGCATCTGTGTGGCTGAGTCGGTTGAGCATCCAACTTCAGCTCAGATCATGATCTAGCAGTCTGTGAGTTCAAGCCCTGCATTGGGCTCTGCATTTTCCAACCTTGCCTTCTTTTGCCTGTCCACACTACTGAGATACTACTCTTTGCCCTGCAATGAAATCTCTTATTTCCAACTTGGTATTCTCATCCAGTGTCACTTGACCCTCTATAGCACTGACCTTGACAGCAAGTACAAATGGCAGCAATTTCAGTAATCTTAAGGTTAGGAGACCATCATCCTTGCAAATTCATGGCATTGTTCAATGAGGTCTGTCTGTAGGAAAAAAACAGAAATTAAGACATAGGTAAGAACAGTTATGGTGTGCTAAGGATGCAGTGTCCCATTATCAGGAGGTGCTAAAGCAGCATTAATTTTTATTTATATTTAGTTAGTATCTTCAGTACTTAGGTTACCATAAAGTAGATCTTACCCCATGAGGACATCGCATGTGGAGTGGAATTAGATGGAACTGAGAGGAGTGGCTATACAATTACCCACTGATTTAACAATTATTTATTGAGTGCTTACTACGTTCTGGGGCCAAAGGTTATAGAGACGAAATGGTTTTCTCCCAGCTTTCAAGGAGCTTATGGCCAGTTGGGAATAATGTAAACAATAATAATGCTCTAGGCTCCTTGCATCATGAAGCACAATGAGCACTAGGGAAAAAAACAACTCATGTTATTTTGTTGTAACCAAAAATCCCAGAGACTGGGCAACACACTTATCAGAACATGCCTCACAGAAGTTCATCAGCGTCTGAAACAGTGGCTCCCCACCTTTCTCATTGTCTACATTGCTCATTAACACTTTCATGCCCACATCCGCATAAACATATTTACTTACCAATTCTATCATGCACCACTATACTCATATATCATGTACATTATAAATATGACTGGGGGGGGCGCCTGGGTGACTCAGTCAGTTGAGCATCTGACTTCGGCTCTGGTCATGATCTCGCAGTTCATGGGTTCGAGCCCCACGTTGGGCTCTGTGCTGACAGCTCAGAGCCTGGAGCCTGCTTCAGATTCTCTGTCTCTGTCTCTGTCTCTGTCTCTCTCTCTCTGTACCTCCCCCACTCACGCTCTGTATCTGTCTCTAAAAATGAATAAACATTAAAAAATGTTTAAGTATGACTAAAACAGATCTTTTAAAGGATAGGTTTTAAAAAATAAGTAGAATTTCTAAGGACCTCTGCTTGTACCACATGGCTCTCCTTCAGCACCACCTGAGTGGACAGCTCCACTCTGACACAAGTCTCCAGAAAGTCCTCACTGTTGCTGGTCAAGAATCTGGACTTAGTTCATCCAGAGACTTGGGGCATACCACAAGTGACAACTCCAAAAGATATCATGTGATAACCCAGACATTTCCGGAAGGATGACTGGTAACCACCGTTTGCACCAGGCTCAATTTCCCTGTGAATATGTCAATTCAAAAGGCCAAATTAGTTAGAAGTTGCTTAGTGAGCATAGAATTAGAACAAATGGAATTGTGGTCTGTGGGGACCTTTCATCAAGCTGGAATAACTGATTGAACTGCCCTTCCCCTCTCCAGGGATATTTCTGTCTGAATAACCAGCCCTGGACCTCAAATAAATACTGACATGTTTTACTTTTAGCTTTCCTTTTTCTAGAATCATTTCAGACAACTGCCCTTCTGTTAATACATCACCACCTCAGAAAATGGGAATGCACTTGATGGGAATGAAACTTTAAAATGTTAATTACATTCACATCCTGGAGATTTAGCCTAAAGAGACAGAATTGCTTTGCTTCAAGCATGGCTGAGGACTTTGATTCTTGGGGCCCCTCTGTTGTTATAGGGCTCTCACCCAATTCGGATGAGCCAAATCCTGCTGACCCTGGGGATGGGGCTTCATTCCTTCTAGAACTCTCCTCAATGGGAGGGCTGCAACTTCTAGTTTGATTTAGGTTTTATCTTGTGAGACCTTCATTCTCAGTCCACTGGGAAAGGTAAGCCCCCGAAGTCCCCTCAGGAGATATTCAGCCACATCTTGAGCCAGGAAGAGAACTCAGCCCTCGGATGATAGCAACTCACACATGTATCATTCTAACCAGTATCATACCATATTCTTCTTTCCCAAGAGGAAACTAGTCTATTTTTTTCTCCTGCTGAAAGCTTTGATATGGCAACTTAAAAAAGAAACCTCAAAACTGCACTAAGACTTTTGGGACCCCTTAAATAATAGATTCAATCCCCACCACTGTTTTACGTTAATAAAGACATTTACAAACATATTTTGTGCTGACTTGCTGGTTATAAATTGCCATTCATTTATCTAGATGTCACTCTATCCTAGACATCTCTAAGAATGAAAACAAATAACATTGATTAAATGAGAGGTTATTTTAATATCTCATAATATAACAACATTATATATTTAATTTAAAATTATGGTTTATGTGGTGCCTGGGTGGCTTAGTCGGTTGAGCGTCCAACTTCGCTCAGGTCATGATCTCATGGTTTGTGGGTTCGAGCCCCACATCAGGCTCTCTGCTTTCAGTGTGGAACACACTTCAGATCCTCTGTCCCCCTCTCTTTCTGCACCTCCCCCACTCTCTCTGTCTCTCAAAAATAAATAATAAGACACTTAAAAATAAAAAATAAAAAAATACAATAAAATTATGGTTTAAGTATAGCAGTGCCAACACAAAAATAGTTTTATTTAAAAATAGCAGTTGAACTTAATATTGTATATGTGCATAATTTGCATGAAAGAAAGAAAAAATGTAGTTTATAAAAACTATTAGAGGGAACTTGATTAATTGTGTTCTTCGAAGGAAAAATCAGTAAAAGATGAAAAAAAAAATCAGATGTTACAGGAAAGTTTTCCACAATTTACTGACCTTGTAGGGTTTGAATTCAGCGATTCATGAATCAGGCAGCATCCGATCTAGCCAATAGAAAATATCTCTAGAGAACCATACAAAGCAAGTGACTTTTATAGACAGAGGTGAGCAGGAACAAGGAAGTTGCACTGGGAGTTTTCTGATTGGCTAAAGCATAATTACTTCCCTTATATGGAGTGAAAGGAGGGCTTAGAGCCACATCATGTAATTTGTGCTGAGCAGACAAAAGCCAATTGGTTGACTCGGGCTTTCCCTTTCTGGGAGAACAGGGTGTAGAAACTTTTAAGTTTTGGGTTGCCGAAGTGAGTGACTCCATGTTGGGCCTAATCTGGTGATGTTAACATAAGTTCAGTACTAAAGGGAAAGGCTTCAGTAGCTATTTTAACGCATGCCCATGTATTTTTGTCCTTAGTTGTGATAGTAAACATACTCAGAAATGTGCACAATCAAAAGGAATTTTTCCCCTGCAGATAAAGTCAAGAGTCAGCTCTTGGTTGTATTGAATTCTTGGTCCATCTGTTCTAATGGAATGTGCATCATAGAGTTTGGTGTTTTTATTATGTCCTGTGAACTGCTTTTCTCCTGGGGTCACTGGCTACTATCAAGCAATGAGGGAGTGGTGTACAACCATGTCTTTGCCATGAGTTCAAGGGTAGAGGCTAATGGAGAGCCCTCAGGTGGACTCAGCTCAGCACCCCACACCGTCCTCACCTGGAGTCCCCAGGAAAGAAGAGGTTGGCAGGGGGAGACACTCCCTTTATGGCAACTAGCCTCTGGAGGTTTGGAATGGGGGCGGTGGGGAAATGAATAGCCTGGTCTTCTTGCCTTTTCCTTGGCCCCCACCTCCCCCACACTGTACTCAATGTCTGAGCAGGAGCTGGTTATTCAAAGACAAAGTTGGATGAGAAGTAAAAGCAGAACACCAAAGACCCCATTCCTATTGTATCCCTCTAGGTCTAACCCAGATGCTTCTTGCACCAAACCCAAGCCATCAGTACGTATGCATGAGTTCAAAACATCACCCCAACCCCCACCCGGTGGTGCCAGGATCTGCTCTGCATTTTTCCCTTTATTGGCATCTACCCCTTAGGGTCCCTCCAAGGCTGCTCTTGGTAGGAACCCCAGCTGTCAATCATAAGTACAACATGTTCTTACACACACGCATAGAACTTTCAGAAAGTTGAGAATAAGTCTGTGGGGATTTTGTGCCATGATGTTCAGCAGGATGAGAGGAGACAAGGGCTATTGCCAATGGAAATTTATTAAAACTTAAGAAATGGCTGTGTTTTCTATTACTCCTGTTGTCAAGGTATACATTACCCTGGGTTTTTTTTTCCTTCCACAGGGAATTATTGGAATGCTGCCTCTTTCCCAAACCCATCATCCTACCTGCACTTCTCCACTTTCCAAGGGGAGACCAGCGCTGACATTTCTTTCTACTTCAAAACATTAATCCCCCGGGGAGTGTTCCTTGAGAACTTGGGCAACACAGATTTCATCAAACTAGAACTGAAATGTGAGTATAAACTCTCTGTCAACTGGTGAATGGCCTCCTCTCTTGTCACTTCAGGCCGGTCCTAACACTGATTATGTAATCTGATTGAATCCAAACATCGGCTGTTTCCTTTGTTCCAGAGATGATGCTGGAAGGTAGCTACACAAACGTGGAGAAAGACCTTGGCCCCCTGCCCTTAGGTTGCTTCCCCAGGAAGCAGGGACACTAAGAGGTTCCCAAGCAATGCTACTCAAAGAAGAAGATGAGAGAATAAATTGCTCTGGTAACATGGGGCAAGAGTGCATATTCAAAGCTTCTGTATGTGTATGTTTCTTTTCCAAGGAGACAGGGTTTAGAGGAGACAGAGGATTGTGCAAAGTGACCAGGAGTAAAAAATAAGATACTGGGAAGGATAATACAATAAGGAAAAGAGGGATAATAAAAATGAAAATCTGTATGAGTTAAGAAAGCAGCGTAGAAACAGGATTGTGTCACGCGAAGAAACTTTGAGTTGGAAGCTTTCTAGCAGAGGCCTCAAACCCACACCCCCTCCAGAGGTTTCAGTTCTGAGTTTATTTAGCTAAGGGTACAAAAACAAACCTCAGCAGAGTGACAGCAGATACTGCCTAGCTCAGCCCAGCTTGCCATGGATCCCAAAGACCCTCACCAGGTCATATGGTCTGGGGAATGCCATCTGTAGAAGATAGGGGTTCGCTGGATATGAGAAGGTCATTTCTCATTATTCCAAGGCCCTATTAGCCTTGGGGCAGAAATTCAGCTTCCGGAATCTACAGCCCACAAACTTCCAGGTTGGGGGAATATTGACACATGCCAAGCTCCCTTGGCCGATCAGACCAAAAAAGTATCAGCACAGATGACAGACGTGACCAGAACGGGTACACAAACCCATTCCCCAGAAATATCTGATGGAACATTTCTTCTCTCTTTCTGTAGTTATAATTATGCAATATGGTCTTTTAAAAAGAGAATCTCAGGTGACATTTTTCTCCCATAATCCTATGGGATTCTTTTTGTAAAATAGTGGACTGTGATCAGCAGACTTGGGAGTTCATATTCTCAGCTCGAAATCCAAGTCCTTGGATAAGTTGCTTAATCTCTTCGAATCCCAATTTCCCGATCTGTAAAATGGGGGTGGTGATTTGTGGGGCCATTATGATAATAGAATATAGATACTCATGAAGCATTTCCGTCAGCTTCTAGAAGGTGTCAATATTGTATTCCGCAGGATGTTCATTATAAATCTAGTCTGAGCCAGATCTCATTGAAAGGGAAGACTGAGAATATTCTAGCCTTGGAATTAAAAAGTACACAAATAGTCAGGGACACCTGGCTGGCTCAGTAGGTAGAGAATGCAACTCTTGATCTTAGGGTTGTAGGTTTGAGCCCCACGTTGAGTGTAGAGATAACTTAAAATAAAATATTTGGGAAAAAAAAGTAAATGATCATCCTCTCTTTAGAATTATTTTAAAGGGATTTTTCACTTTGCACAGTGAAAATTAATGGGATCAAACTATTTCCTGACTTCCACATCAGTAGGATTGTATTTTAGAAATACCTCATGGCAAAGAAAAAAATTGACAATCCCTATTTGAGTAATTCTGTCTGCTCCTGTAAGATGACTTAGATTCACCTCGTCCTTATTTTGTATCCCCATGTTTTATAAGCCTGCACCCGGGTTGAAAAGAAGACAAGACCAAGTATAGACAGATCAAATGTTTCTATTTAGCACCTGCATAGTAGAATCTCAATTATTTCTGATGATGAAAAATCTGCAGAGATGTTCTCTAAGTTGCCCCAGTCTTTCCACAGTATGGAGACTCTGTGGCAGGGGGTGAATTCTAGCCTCGTTTGCCATAGAATTCTTTTTTGTCCTAGTGTTTCCTTGCAGTGAAGAAGGGTGGGGACATTCAGACTAGAGGCTGGCCTCTGCTCAGAGTCCTCTGGAGCTTCTAGCAGTTACTAAGGGTGGAAGTAAGATCCTTCAGTGGCAGAGATATCCAATGCCCATCACTATAGAGCATCTCCATTGAGGTGCAAAGGAATCTACAGGAGAAAAAAGGCAGGTGTCTGTATTTGAAAAAGCAATGGCTTCAAAGCAGACAAGAAGCGATGCTTTCATGAAGAACATGGAAAAAAAACAAACAAACCTGGAGGCTCGCCATTGCCCCATTATCACATCGCTCCAGACTCTGCAGGATGCATGGGTGGCGGGTGGAAATGGAGCGTTCTTCCAGACACATCTCTCCCCTGCCCGATGAGGTGCTCTGCAGACCTAATTGTTGTCCCAGACAATGGCTGGCTGTCCGAGGAAGCTCAGGAAAGATGGTTCCTGAAGTCACCCTTTTAAACACTTTCTCTGCTGTTTTTTCCCCTTTAAGCTTTCTGATCGCGTTCTGATAGGAATTCAGATTTTGTTTCTCTGTTTGTGTCTCCAAGGAATTTTGTCACAGTTCATGCCTACACAGTTCATGCCTTCCAGAATAACATTTCTGTTAATTAACTACATTGTGCCCTCCTGTCAGGAGTAGAAGATTCTCGCCTCTAAGAACAGTGCATCAGTTACACTAAGTTAATGAGATACCATCAATATCTTACTGTGCAAGTAAAAAAAACATACATGAGAAAATTAGATTGATGTTACTCATTAGCATATTTTACAGGTAAAATTTTAAGACTGTATTTCACTGACTATATTTACTCACTCATTCGGTGAGTGTTTATTGAGTACCTACAATGTCCCATATGCTGTGCTAGGTGCCGAGGGAACATAGTCAAATTAAGCATGGTCTCTTTCTCTCAGAGGGAATTCAGAGATCTGTCTGTTTTGGAAAATAGACAAGTAAATCAATAGTTACAACAATAATAAAAATAGCTCAACTTAATGCATTCACTATGTCTCAGGCACTGTTCCATGGATTTTAGGTAAATCATCTCACTCACTTTCCTAATGAACCTTTGAAATGGGCAGTACCATTAACATCTCTACTTTACAAATGAGGAAACTGAGGCATGGGGCAAGTAAGTTGCCAACATCCCACAGCTAGAAAGTGGCAGAGCTGGTGCTCCACCCCAGACGTTTTTTTTGTCTGTCCCAGTTCATGGCTGTTAACACCAAACTGCGCCACCTCCCAGAACACATTGAGTGGCCGAGAGCACCTGACTGGAGGACAGAGTATTTCCAGGGAATGTCATGCTTTAATTAAGTTTTGATGGATGAGCAGGAGCCAGTAAGGTGCAGAGGTGAGGGAAGAGTGGGGTTAAAGAAGGAAAACGTAAGAGGAGGTATACACCAGTGAGTGAGGGTGTGTGGACAGAACCCAAGGACTCGCAAGGGTACAGCTATAGCAGGGAGCCTGTGTTGGGGAACAGAGAGCTGGATCCAGAGGGGCCAGCATGGGAAGAGCACTCAGTGTACTCCAGGCGGGGGACAGATGTGGCTTAACTTGACCCTGACAGTTTCGGTGAGCGGGGGCATTACACAATCAGATTTGCATTCACCAGAGAGATGATGGAAAGGCAGACAAGAAGTGATGGGGCAGAGTGAATGTAAGGAAAGTAACATCAACAAAGGGGTAGAGATGTGAGAGACCCTTAGAAGATAGGTCCCGCCAATTTTAACAAAATGCCTGTGAGAATGAAGTAGAAAGGAAGGTTCTAAAATGAAACCAGTGTTTCTGGTTTTGATGATTGTGCATGTGGAGCACCTTTGACTAAGAAATACAGCATTCGAGGGCAAAATGCAAACTACATTTGGATATTTTGAGTTCGCATGTCTGCAGAATATAATAGTATCTATCCAGGTGGACACATCTAAAGGGGGCTATATACACACGTTTGGATCCCAACTGAGAGGGCAGAGTCAGAAATACAGTTTGAGAGTCATCATCACTAAGAGACTCATCAGGAAATAAGTATTTGGTGCCTGCAGCATGAATGAGATTGCCCAGGACAAATGTATAATTTTTCACCTACAGGAAAAAAGATGTCCAACAATGAAAACCACACTTATGGGATAGAAGGAAGCAAAACAGCTTGTAAAAGATGGGCAGAGAAGTAGGAAGACAGTGATAGCCCAGGGATCAGATGAAAAAAGAATTTCAAGAACAACAAATAAATAGTGTTTGGGAACTGCTGAACTGAGTGGTCACTAAAATAAGGATGAAGGATGTAAAGTGTCCATCAAGTTGAACATGTAGAGGTCCGTGTCAGAAAGTAAGACAGTGTGGGTGACTAGAGGTGGATGTGGGGAGCAGGGGACTGGGGCTTTGCCCATTGTTCTTGCAGCTGTTGTAAGTGGTGGAAACTTGAGCACACATATACATTAAGAAGGAGAATCCAGTAAACAAGAAGAGGTTGGAGGAATGGGAAAGAAGGACAGTCTGAAAGAGTGAGACCCCCCAAGGAGGGGGAAATGAGTGAGATCCAGAATCTGAACATCTGAAGGGGCTGAGAGAAACAGGCCAAAGCAAGGAGGAGAGGGTAAGCCACAAATGAGTGGTTCCCTTTCTGAATCAGAAATGACTTTGTGTTTGTTGTTTCGTTCGTTTGTTAGTGTTTTTGAGATGAGACTATTGCTCTGGAAATATTCACTAACAGCCATGGATATATCCATGTATTTTGTCGGAGTTACCCCTAGGGAGCTATTTGACTTGTCTAGATCCCTTTTCTGGCTAAGGTGGTAATCATGACCATCGTCGCATCAACAGGCCACCACTTACCTCGCATCATCAGGGCACCACCTGAGCACCTGCCAGGTCAGAGGCAGCGGGTGGACCCTGGAGAGTCTAGGGTGAAGACAAGGAAAACCAACATCCTCAGCTAATGAAGGACTCAAACATATTAATAACGGCACAGATATATGACTTTTGTTGAAGGTGTCTTAAGTGCCAGGCGCTGTTCTCAAGCTTTTGCAGATATTAAAAGTTTTAGGTTTTATAACAAGTTTTATCCACATTTGACAGAAATGGAAAGGAAACTGGGGCACACAGTTCACACATCTGATTCAGATTTTGGGCTTGTGATCATGAAAATACAGTAAATGACAGTGATAGCCTTAAGGTAGTCTACACATCCAGAGGAGAGGTACGTAACCCTTCCTGAATGAAGAGGAAAATGAGATGGTGTCTGAGTTAGGTCAGAAAGAGCATGCGAAGACGTTAGCTAGATGAAGAAGTAGGGGAAAGAATTCTGGGAGGAGAGGACGGTGCACACAGAAGCACAGACAAAAGCGTAGGGATGTGGAACGTGACGGGTATGTGGGAACTCTGGGCACGCGGCATTACTAACAAGTCTGAAGTGTGACACAAGCAGGGGACATGCTTTGGCAAGTCTCAGATCCAATTCTCAAGATATGGCGGTCTGGGTATTCCAGCCAATATTGATTGAGTGCCTACCGTGCATGTGCCAAAGAGGAACTCAAGAAGAGTAAGACACGACCGCGTCCTAGAGGCACACACAATCTAGCGGGAGAGACTCACCAGCATATAAAACCATATTTTGGGTAAGATGAAAGAAGTGTTAGAAGTACAAGCGATATACTGTGGTTGCCCAAATGCAACAACAGTTACATCCACCGGGAGAATAGGAAAAGGTCCTTTCGAGATTATATCGTTTTAACTGAGCCTCCGAAGGAGTGGGAAAGAACATTTCAGGCTCAGGATGCCAAAGGAATTGGCAAATAGGTATTTGTCGAGTGAGTGAGATGGAGAACCATGGAAAATCTAGGTGGGAAAGGGGATCACCACGACTGAAGGGCTGGTGTTGGAAACTGAGGACAAAGAACACACCAGAAGATAGAAGGACAGATCTGATGGCTGGTGAGAGCACAATTCCAGATCTCCCAGGAAAGCAGGTCAGGTGGTAAGAAGGTCTGAGTTGCACAGTCTGGCCACGCAAGTGTGATTCTCGGTTGCATGAAAAGGCTGTGGAGAAAGTCAGGGAACGGAGAGGCCAGAGGGCTCACTGGTCATCCACCTCATGGATGAAGCCCCCGGTGGTGAGGGCAACGGATGGAGGGGACACAGAGCCTGTGAGGCAAATGTTCCAGTTCTCAGATTCAAATGATGACGGCAGGAAGCATGGGAGGGCAAGCATGTGTCACAGGGGGGATGCATGGCTCAACAAAGACGCTGGTGCCATAGAATGGAAGCCCGAAGAAGTGAAGAATAAAACCGGGTGCCCTCTCAGCCCCACCAGGAAAAAGTGGCTTCAGTGCTGATGCTTGCACATTAGGTTCCCTGAAGGTGGGCTCCACTCAGAGGAAGGAACCGTTGGAAATGTCTGATGATGCGCAGTGACCATGGAGGGCTTTTTTTTTTCTTTTTTAATTGATGTATAACTGACATGTAACATTATATCAGCTGCAGGTGTACAACATAATGATTTGGTATTTTTATATTGCAAAACAGTGAGCCCTAGTTAACATCCATCACCTCTCACAGTTACAAATTAAGCTTTTATTTTTGCTGAACATTTTAAGAGAGATTTCAGAGGACACGGTGGAAAATTTTTGAAAGACACGTTCACTGACTAGGAAACATTCAGGAAAAGCAACGGGAAACTGTTGTAATACTTTAGCACAAGCTTCCGTGATGACCAAGTTTGAGCTTTTTCAGATGACTTGGAGAAAATATTTGCATTTAGCAGGAATAGCTCCACAAAAATGTGGAGGCAGCAGCCTAATGTCCTGCTAATCTTAGGAAAAGGTATTAAGGAAAAACTTTCATTTTCCAAGATGCAGCCTTCTGCAATACATATGTTCGAGAAAGGCAGAGAGCAAATATTCTGCAATATATGGAAACTGATGAATCAGAAGAAGTAAACTAACAGCAATTTATCTTCTACTTATTTTTTGGAACAACTTTTATATTAAAAGAGCTTCACTTATATAAACATGAAAAATGTCTAATTCCACTTAGCTGGGCTGTTGAACCATTAGGATGTTATTTATGGTGCTTTTATTATATATACATATATATATATAAAATATAAATATATATAAAATATATATAAAATATATATGAAATATATATTATATAAAATATATAAATATATTTAAAATATAAATAAATTAATATAATTAATATATATAAAAATTTTATATATATATATGAAACTTTATTAATAACTAGTATGAAGCAAAATTTATTAATTTGTGTTCACTTTCTTTTAATTTTCTAAGGCCAACCTAGGCTGTCAATGTAGATTTAGGAAGAATTTTAGTGATTCTACTGTTTTACAAGTCCAGCTGTGAGTTCAGTTTGTATGATAGGTTTGGGATCTGGAGAATGATTCTGACTTGGTGATTCAAATACGTAAGAAAGAAAACTGCATCCTCAAAAAAAATTAAAAACCCAAATAGCAACATTATTGCAGTTTTATTAATTTAAAAAATGTCTCTAGCTTCTGATTTAGTTTTTCAATTTTCGTTATAGACTAAGAAAAAAGTTCAGAGATGCAATTTAAAGACGAAATTTGTGCTGTATTAAAGCTATGTGGTGTATTAGCTGCTTGAATTTTGGGTATTAGAAGATATACAAATAATTGGTGAACAACAAAGTCAGATTAAGTTTACTCAGATTTCTTTGCTGATCTCCCAGAAGGGGCAGTTATTTGAACATGTGCCAGAGGTACCCTAAAGTTATAAAAGTAGACTTTAGAGGGGCGCCTGGGTGGCGCAGTCGGTTAAGTGTCTGACTTCAGCCAGGTCACGATCTCGCGGTCCGTAAGTTCGAGCCCCGCGCCAGGCTCTGGGCTGATGGCTCGGAGCCTGGAGCCTGTTTCCGATTCTGTGTCTCCCTCTCTCTCTGCCCCTCCCCCGTTCATGCTCTGTCTCTCTCTGTCCCAAAAATAAATTTAAAAAGCGTTGAAAAAAAAAATTAAAAAAAAAAAAGTAGACTTTAGAGAAGGGTATCCTCTTGATATGAAAACTGACCCAAGTTACCTTAGATGTTACTGGTCCAGCCATGTCTCTTGACTTGGACATTTCTAGGAAGAGCTGGCCAGATGGAATCTCCTCTCTAGAGAGATTGTGGTCCCGCCTTTCTTCCTCCACATTCCAGAGGCTCCTTTAGAAGACCACCCAGCTCTCCTGACCAGCCCACTCACGCAGCAGCCAGTCTGGGTACTATTTAACCTCTGTCACCCAGCATTTCCTTTCTTCTCCCTCAAGGTCATAGTAGAGATGGCTAAACCACTCTGCTCACACTTCCTGGTACAGGGAGGGATTCTTCTTTTGAAGTTAAAACCATCTTTCTGGTAGCAGCCTTTTAGCCTCTGGCTCAGAACCTTGACACAGGGCCCCCAAGGACAGGACACTTCCAGCCACACTTAAAGAGATAGCTTGCCCCTCCTCAGAGACTCAACTTCTGCTCTGAAAATCAGCTGGAATCCAGAACACAGGCTCCTCAAGACCTCACTGCAGGTCCCTGTGTGCTTAGAGTCTCTGTATTGGCCCCCAGCCTATCTACATGGTCAAGCTAAAGACATTTTAGGGCAATAAAAAGTAAGTCAATATTAAGAGACAGGATTCCCTCACAGACATTACACTGTATGTACATTACAACATACACTCATTTCTTTTAGATGACATCCCAAAACAGGCCAAAGTAATCCACAGAGATAGAAGTCATGGTAGTGGCTATCCTGGGGATTGAGAGTATTAACTGAAAGGGGGCTCAAAGGAGCCTTCTGTGGTGGTGGAAATGTTCTCTATCTTGATCCAAGGAGTGGTTTTATATATATATATATATTTTTTTTTCTTTCAACTGAACACTTAATATTTTCACATTTTGCTGTCTGTAAACTATACTTTAATGGAAAAAGAAAAAATCCTATGAGAAAATCCCAAATGATTAAAGGACAAAAAAGACTAATAAAACAATTTTTCAACAAGAGGAATAGAGACCATGATCTAGGTCTGACCTAGGCAGACCGACTCAAGACTAGTTGCTTGACCTCCCCAGACTTTGTCACGTTCACTTGTAAAAGAAGGGCACACTGGACCATCTTAAGGTGTCTTCCAGCATCAACAATCCTACAAACCTGGTCAGAGGCCATTAGCGTCACATGCGGCTTACCACCTCCCACCCTAAGTGAGCTTATAAGGAAGGAGCATCTTAAATTTCCATGCCATCGTTCTCCATTCTCCTAGACATGATGGCAGGAGGAGGATTGTATTGGAACAAATGACATATGCTTCAAATAAATTCCAGTCCACACACATGCTTCTACTACATGTAATTAGGAGATTTTCTAAAATCATGGACCCTTAGTTGTAAATTCTAATTAAGGATCCATCAGAATCACCCATAGGTACCTCAAGCTCAATATGTCAAAACCGAAATCCATCATCTTCACCCAAAAGCCCTCTCCGGTGCTTCCCATCTTAATTAATGTCATCACTATTTTCTTCATGATCCAGGTTAGAAAGATCAAAGTCATATTTAATGTTTCACTGAGGTCCCCACACTACATAGAGTGTTTATCTTGATAGAACCCTCTATTTTTAATACAGTGAAATGTTATTCTGATGTTCCTGATGGTATGTTATCATGCCGGAATTGTCCCAGAGAAAGCATCAATTCCAACGAGTCACAAAAACATGAATGTAACAAAAACGCAAAGATAATGAAATCTCAAACTTCTCCCTTTATCTCCCATGATGTCTTCTTTGGTTGAAATGCCTTGGATTCTTGAATCAAACAGCCTCATACTTTATCTCCCTCACTTCATTCCCTCCCTCCTGACACCTGCCCTCCCTGGTGAGGACCGATATCTACAGATCGGCCCTGTCATTCCTTTTCTTACCATGACGGTTTGTCAATGCATTATAATGCAAATTTCAAGTACTTAAGCTTGGCCAATGATTTCAGGCTTTAACCTAATTTTTCAGTCTTCTTTACATACAAACTTTGCCTCTTTCCAACAGTGCCTAAGTGCTTCACCTTAGCCTGCCCATCTACTGACAGTCCCTGGATGCCACCCACACTTTCTTATGACCCACTGTGTCTTTCCCTGTTCTGGAATTGTCTCCCCCCAGTTGAAACTCTGCCCACACAACTTTTTTTTTTACTGCATCTTGATTTAAAATACAGAAGACACCTATTATAGAATTCTTTCATTTTTCTAAAAATATTGGTGAGAAAAGTTGAAATAGCTGTGCAGAGTTATAAGATTAGAGACCTTACTTCTGCCATTTTAGAAGCCAATGGGAGCTCTAACAGGCTCTGTATGTTCATAGAAACAAATGCTTCAAGAAGAAAAAGTTGATGCCAATGTCAGTGCATGTTACTAACACTGGTGAATTGATTCAACTAAGGATGACGCTTGGGACCAATTAATTCAAAGCTGGTTAAAAAAAGGAAATACAATAAATCAGGGAGCAGAATTCATTTAAATGTAGTGAGTGACTGGGGAAGATTACTTGAAATAGCTCAAAACCAGGCATATATCTCAAAGGGCCAAAGACAACTAACTATAAGCATCACATTGCTAGGATTTTGCAAGACATCAGACAAACACCTAAATTAAAACCAGGTAACAAAACATTGCCCAGCTGGATGTCAACTTGAAAAACCTTACAAAAACAGTTTTTCACAGATGAAGAAACGCAGTTTGCTCAAATTACAAGGTAACTTTTAATAGCACTCAAGATAGGAACTACATGTAATCTAATATAGGCCTTGGGTCATAGCTGAAATATATTCTTCTTGGACCCTTTAGGAAAAGAAGACTTATTTCTATCTCTATAATATTCTTGTTTCACTTCGCACCTCGCGCCCCCCCGCCCTGTGTTTTAGTTTAGGTACTTACCGACTTACAGAGGACTGTGTCATAGGAGTTTCTGAGCTGGCTATTCAAAACCTTGGAATATACTTTCCAATAGACACAGCATCGTAAAAGGCACTCATATTCCATGGCTAACCATAAAGACTTTTGTGGTGTGTTTGGTTTTTTTAAGTGGGGCTGAAAAATAGGGCTTCATGTGGCAGCTTGAGGTCCAGGTTCTAGAGTCCATTCAATGTAGAAGAGAAGTGTTGAAGGACAAAGGAAATCTCTTCCCATATTTCTTAACGTCAAGCTTGTCCTTGACAAGCATCTCAAGAAGGCAAGTGTTTGTTTGCCTTTCTGATAGTCAAGGCACAGTTCTGCCTCTCCTTTCCTTGGGACTCAGTTTGGTGGGGTTAGTGAAGGAGGTGGCTCAGACATTCACAGGCACATATACCAGTCAGTCTAGGCTCCCATGTGGTCCTAGCCCTTCTCTTTTCTCTAAAATGTCATAGTTCAGGGGCGCCTGGGTGGCTCAGTCGGTTAAGCATCTGACTCTCGGTTTCGGCTCAGGTCATGATCTGAGTTTGTCGGTTTCATGAGTTTGAGCCCCATGTTGGGCTCTGCTCTGGCAGTGAAGAGCCTGCTTGGGCTACTCACTCTCTCTCTCTCCCCCCCCCCCCCCGCCCCTCCCCTGCTCACACTATCTCTGTCTCTCTCAAAATAAATAAATAAACTTAAAAAAATTTAACATCATAGTTGTAGCAATTACAGAATTCCACCATCTGATAGATGGGTGTTGAAACTCTAGTAAGACCATTACAGTATAATTCATCCCTTTAGAATTCCAGTGGTCGGATGGAGAAGACCCTTTGGTTAATTTTTAAAATCTCATAAATAAGAGATTTAGGGATAAGAAATGTTCACACTCAGGAATAAGTGAAGCTGCTGTAGTGACTAAAACCCAGGTTTTAGTGAGTGTCCAGCAGTCTGACATGCATGCTTTGGTCCGTGAAGCCCTTCCACACCGGGATTTGAGCTCAAGACTCCTTTTGCGTGGAGTCTCCTGGACTCCTGGAGGCGCCTGGAGCCTGGGTGTTTCAAAGTCCAGCTGGCAGACAGAGAAAGGGAGGGTGGACAGGTGCCATGCAGACCTGCTCTCATTCTGTTGGTGGTAAGGTGTCACCCAGCTCCACCTAGATTTCTGGGGACTGGATAAGGCAACTCCTGATAGCTGGCAGCTTTGCAGGGGTAACTGTGGACAGAAGGAAATAAACTTTTCATGAAAAGTCAGCAGCCTCTGCCACAGGTACCAGGACAATGGAAAGGAGTGGGCTTTAACCTTGCCTAAAGACATCGGGGTAGGTTCCAGAAGGTGCCTTGATCCGCCCTGAGGAATGACAGGCAAATAAATGAGATAGAGGCATCTTTCCAGAGAGTAAATAGCACAGGCAAAACCAAGTAGAGGAGAAAGATCATGGAGCACTTGAGGAATTGAAACAAATATAGCGAAAGCCTAGGGACCAGTTAAAAGGCATTTTTCATTACAGCCATGACCCACCCACATATCTGTGTTAAGAGTTTGACAGAAGAAAGCTGGCTGGACCCAAGGCCTCTTGGGAAATTACTCAGTTTACTTGCCTTTGCAGATAGTGTTAAAATGATCACATTTGGTTTTCTGCATCTCTGAATTTGATGCCTGTGATGAGGACTGATAAGAATGCCAAATGGCTTCTCCTGAAGAGTGGTTGATACTTAGGATTCTGCAGGGTCTTTCTGGGTAAGTGCAACCAGAGGCAATGAATAATGAAACAGTGTATATCTGTCAAGTGTAATTATAACACTGAATTATGCTCCTTCTTGCATTCCGATTCCTGTATACATTAGTTTAAACATCGGAACATGCTGGCACTTCAGACCTGTGAGGATTTTACTTTGAAAAATAGCATGCCCTTACTTTTAGCCATTTTTAATGGGGGAAAAAAATTCACACCTTGTTCAAAATTAGCTTATGGTAGAGTTTGACCATTCCCTCGCTTTTTTTTTTTTTTTTTCCAATCTTCTCAGGTATCTTAAAACCAGTAAAGAACTAAGGAGGAATGTTCTGCTTTGGCTTTATATTCCCTCTAATTTTCTGTATTTAAATGAAATCCCATTCTTTGCATTTTGGTTAATCTCTCTGTTTAAACACTTGTTAAAATTATAGAATAGAGTTACTTAAAATGTTACCAACCTTTGCAAAAGAAGTGGAAATTATCAGATTGTGACTTCTAAAAATTATACAAATAGTGTTGGTTTATTGTTGAATGAATTAAAAATCCAGGGGTGCCTGGGTGGCTCAGTCAGTTAAGTATCTGACCGGCTCAGGTCATGATCTCACGGTTCGCAGGTTCGAACCCCGTGTCAGGCTCTGTGCTGACAGCTCAGACACTGGAGCCTGCTTTGGATTGTGTGTCTTCCTCTCTCTCTCTGCCCTTCCCCCATTCATTCATTCGCTCTCTCTCTCTCTTTATCTCTCTCTCTCTGTAAATGAATAAAAAATAAAATTTTTTTAAAAAATCCAGAGAAGCAGGAAAAATAAGCCCCAAAAATCAGCTGGTATACTTAACAATATTCTGTTGGTGTGCATATGTCCAAACATTTTTCTATGTGCTTATATATAATATTTTACAAAAATAAGATCATATGGTGCCTACGATTTGTAACCAACTTGTTTCATGTAATGAGATTTCAGAAGCACATTACATGTCAGCTTTGTTGATTTTTTTTTAACTCCACAACAGTGATTTTTTTTTTCGACTGTGAACAGAGACTATATCAGACTCTCTAAGACAGCATGTGTGTTTGGAAAACCATTATTTTGTATTAACAAAACAAAACCAAAGAGCTATTATTTTTGTTTTACAACCTACAGAATATAATGCACCAAAACAATTCTTGTTGGAGTAGGGCGTTTATCTGAGACCTTCAGGGATTCATTTTATTCCCCATCAGCCTCCGTATCTGGGGACTTCAGTGCCTGGAGATGGTAATTAGATTATTCTGTCAACAAATGGGAGCATGGGTTATAAAAAGATTGGGAAGCACAGTATCTCAGTTGCCAAGTGCTTCATTTAATCAATGATCCTTTATTGTTGGACTTTAAAAAAAATTTTTTTAATGGTTTTTATTTTTGAGACAGACAGAGTGTGAGCAGGGGCGAGGGAGAGGCACAGAGACAGAGAGAGAGAGACAGAATCTGAAGCGGGCTCCAGGTTCCGAGCTGTCAGCACAGAGCCCAACGCAGGGCCTGAACTCACGAACCGTGAGATCATGACCTGAGCCGAAGTCAGACGCTGAACTGACTGAGCCACCCAGGCGCCCCTAGCTTAACTTTTAAAAGATAGTGATCTACTGACTTCCCATTATGAATTCTCAGGCCATCACCCCACACAAGAGCAAACTACATACCTTAAGTACGTTCAAGGCTCGCTCACATGCCACAGCAAGCAGCACAGGGGGCCCAATGAGGAAAATGGAAGACCTGTCTTGGGAAGGCCGCACAGGATGTGCCCAGCAGAACAGTCCCCGTGGCGGGGGACCTGTTTCCTAAGCTGTTCCGTACGTTCTCCTTGCCCTCCTTATTGAGAGTCTGTGAAACCAGTCTCTTGCAGCGATTCCGAAACAAGAAACTTTTATGGAAGTTCTTCACCCTTTAAGAAAGCTCGCGGTATGGAAAGAGTCCTCCTATTCTTTCCTATCTTTCTGCATCCCCATTTAAAGTCTCTGCTGACCATGGTTTCCCTTTTCTCCACTCTTTGCCCAATGCCGCAAATGCGACGCAATTGACGCGCATCTGGTGTTGTCACGGAAAACAGAATAAATCTCTTTTTATGTTCTGTATCCGGAGCATGTAGAATGTAATATCTTCCTGTGGCACCTTTTTTTTTTTTTCTTTTAACTAGAGAGATAGTGTCCGAAGTCCCCGTGGCATTGAAATGCCCACGCAGCAATTGTTTCTGGATTGAAAACAATTGGCTGCAAAACAGAGACAGAGAAATAGTGCCCGTGACAAGACTCCCAGTCTGGGCTGGAACTCAGTCTGTGGCAACCAGAAAACAGCGGTCTCCTTGCCTGTCCACTTCCAACAGGTGCATTCCCACACCTCCCCGGCAGGCGTCTTCCACGGCCTCGGCCTTTCCCCCTGGCATCACGTCTTTGGCTTTTCCTCATTTTCAGTGTCCACGTAAGCAGAGCCTGTGGTCAAGAGCAAAGCTCCTTCGTGGTCCCGTCCTCACTTCAAATCCACATTCCTCTCCATCTCTGGAGACTCCTTAGGCATCCAATTCCATGTTCCTCAAGAGCAGTTTCGACATTTCCTTTTATCACAAACACTCTGTCCGCACAGTCACCCTCTGGGACTTCATTGTTCCAAATCGAGTGCTCTCTGTCCAGCACAGAAGTCTCCACTGTTTCCAAACATGAAGGTATTTAAAACCTGTCTACATGTCCCTTACTAAGGGCAGGTCCTGCTTGGCACCTCATGTCATTTTGGAAAGATTTTTGGCTTTTTCCTTTTTAAACTGTACAGATCCATTAATATTCAAGAAGCTATTCTCAGAAGGAGGTTGAATGTGTGGAGAAAACTAAAATTAGAAAGGCTTTGCATTTTAAAGACAGCTCTCTGTTTTTGCACGGCCAGTGGTAACTCCCTTTTCTCTGTGGATATCTTTGTTTGTGAAGTTATTTTTTAACCATCATAAAAGGCTTAGAGGCCAAAATACATAAGGAGAAATATTTCTCATACTCGAGAGGTTATCAAGATAACCAGAGGTTTTAAAAAGAGTTCATAACATTGATTCCTAAGCTCCAGGCATTTCCTTGAAGAATTTCCAAAAGACTTCAAATAAATTTTCCTTCCCAGTGTTCATTTGCAGATGTGTTTAACAGTGAATTTGGGGTGTGAATATGCATATTTGGCTCTAAAAATTTCTATATTCACAAGCTAAGACTATTATAAAGAAAAAATAGACTATATTATAAAAAATTGGGGGCGGGGAGTGCCTGGGTGGCTCAGCCAATTAAGCGTCCAACTCTTGATTTCGGCTCGCGGTTCATGAGATTGAGCCCCGTGTTGGGCTCTGAGCTGCCAGCATGGAGCCTGCTTGGGGTTCTCTGTCTCTCTCTGCCCCTCCCTACCCCCCACACATGTGCATGCTTGCTCTTCCTCGCTCTCAAAATAATAAACATCAAAAAAAATTTTTTTATTTCCTGTACAATATGAAAGGCAGTATAGTATAGTATGCTTAGTGTTGACTGCGTGTTAGCATCTCACAGACTCAGTTCCCTTTCTAGGAGGTGAAGGTGAATCCATTCTCAAAAGTCCTCCGGCCTTCACATTATTGGGTTCAGTCACATACCTGCAAACTGAAGTGGTTGTTTGGGTTTTGCAGGGAGCCCAACCACAAACTTAGAAGGCCCATCCATAGCCTGTGCAGCCTCACACACACCTCGGACGCCCACAGCGTGTTCAGGGAGTTGTCCAAACGAGCCTCGGTGTTCAGGATCTTTAGTCCGGCTCCAGTAGGTAGGAGCGGTTGGCCGCCCACATGACCCCACCTCCGTTTCCAGCCCTCCCAAGGCTTGAACTGTGTGACCCAAGCCTCCACCCTCCCCTACATCGTTGGTCTATCTGGCGTGCTCAGCTCCCACCCTAGATCACATTGTCAGACTCTCAGGCAAACAAAGACACAAATTCCAGGGGTTTAGATGTTGCCCTCCCAGGTCCAAGGGCAATGCCTGGACTTCTCTCTTTAAGCAAACTGAAACTCTTCACTCTACAGTTTTGAACATATTTCCTTTGCGGGCAAGGAGATAAACTCCAATTCTTAGGACCTCACTACCAGAATGGAACTTGGGGGTCCTAGTGGTTTGCAAAGTAGGATTCCAGGACCAGTTGCATCAGGAACCCTGGAGTTAACAAAATGCAGACTCCACGGCCCTATCACAACTTTCGAATGAGAATCTCTGTGACAGAAGCTTCAGAATATGCTTCTGACTGCACTGCTGGGTTTATCCTGGATAAGCCTTTGATCCTCAACTGTTCTTCTATTTGTAAATAACTGGTGTAACTAATGTATCTTGTCCCCAGTCTGAGAAAACATACATTCTTACTTTATGCTCTTAGGAAAGATGCTTGTGGAACAGAAGATGACATTCCTTGAATATGTCTGTCTCCTAAATTATGGTTTGCCTGGATTTCTTTGATTCAGAATATATATATTATAATCATTTGGCCTCCTTGGTAGGAGTGTTTCATTCATTCATTTATTCACAACTTGTGCCTTCTCTGTGGCAGGCATTGTTCTAGGTGCTGAGGATATATATAACAACAATGAACAAAACAGAAAATGTCTCTGCTTCAGTGAGGCCAGGAGCACATATATTTTGTGCCAGATGGTGATACAATACATGCTACATAAGTGGAAAAAAAATAAGGATAAAGGAAAAAAGGCAGCTGAGAATAGGGGTTCGCTATTTAGCATAAAAGGTTTAGGGAAGGAATTTCTAATATGATAACATGTGAGCATAAGTGCAAAAGAGAAGCCACAGAGTTATTTGGGTAAAGGGCACAATAAATGCTAAGGCCCTGGGGCAGAAACAGATGTAGTGGAGGAGAAAGCCTCATGTGATGGGGTTAAAGAAGGGCTAAGAGGAGAAGAAGCAGATACAGAGACTACAGGAAGCTCTTTCAAGGAATGTGGCAACTAAAGAGAGCAAAGAAATAAGAAATAAGGTCAAGAGAAAGGTTCTGTAGTGGTGGTGGCTGCTGAGAGTAGAGACATGTCAACATGTTCATGTGGAGTGATCCAGCAAAGAACAAATTATTGGTGCCATGGAAGAGAGGGGAGACGTGCTAGACTGGTGTCCTTGAGTAGGTAAGAAGGAGTGGGCAGCCTCCAGGGTAAGATGGAGCACTTGGGCTTACATAAGAACACAGATATTCTCTTTACTTCTTCCTTCTTTCCCTCATCTCTCTGATTCTCACAGTGACTCTATGTTCAGTGTTCCTGCCTCAACTCATGACCCTCTTCATGTTATGTAAATTCTTTGGTTTCCTGATGTATACTTAGCCCTGCCTTCATAAAAAGGAAGAAGAAGAAGAAGAAGAAGAAGAAGAAGAAGAAGAAGAAGAAGAAAGGGGAGGAGAAGAAGAGGAAAGAGAAAAAGGAGAGGAAGAGAAAGAAGGGGGAGGAAGAGGAGAATGAGAAGAAGAAGAAGATTTGGGCATCTGGGTGGCTCATTCGATTAACTCAGGTCATGATCTTGAGGTTCGTGAGATTGAGCCCCACGTTGGGCTCTGCACTTACAGCACAAAGCCTGCTTGAGATTCTCTCTCTACCTCTCTCTGCCTCTCCCCTCCCCCCGTGCACTCGCACACTTTCTCTCTTTCTAAATAAACATTTAAAAGAAGAAGAAGAAAATATATCCAAACATTCTCCACTGTAGAATGAGGCTAAAATATCTGCTCTACCTATTATCAGTTTTGTTATACGGGTCAAATGAGATTTTGTGCGGAATAATCCTCAGTCCCTAAACTTCATTTTAAGATGGAAGAAACAAATCATCATCAAAACTGTAACAGCATTCATGGGTCTTCCCAGCAAACTCACTGTGCGTACCTGTCCCTGTCTTTTCTCTTTACCTGTTCCATATTGAATGACCTAATGTCTCAATGTCACTTCGCCTGCTTGGAGAGCTGAGAGTCAAAAAGTCCACTATTCTGGTCTGTTGTTAAATTTGTGACTCAGTACAGTAAGCCTGGAGGTGATTTGTTTAAGAAAACATGTGTTGAATTAAAAGGAGAGTAAAGAATGCCACCTGCTGGACCGTGAGAAGCTGGACCAAGAGCTGTGCATGGTTCTGTCCAATTTATGGTTTTAAGTCACTCAAATGAAGTCAGGAACCAAATTGATTCAAAGGTAATTTCCGATACACCATCATGCCACCTTGTGCCTTTCTCTTTTCATGCAATCTCTTTTCTCCCTGTAAGGATTCAAGATCTAAAATTAGCATTAAGACTAGCTATATTTCCCTTCATTAGTTCTCTTTGAATCCCTTGAAAATTAGATCATAGCACATTGCCATTTGAAGGGACCTTAGAGATGAGTTCAGTGTTTTCAAACACATTTTGGACACAGAAACTCTGGGAAAGCTATAGATGTGATCCTCATTTCAGACACCAGGAAACTGAGGCCCAAAAGGTGAAAAAGGTAAAGCTATGACAAGAAGTTGCATCTATTGACTCCAAACCATTCCCTGTAACAGTTAACAAGCTTTCAGCTGGAATCAAAATGGCTTAAACAATAGTGGATGTCTCGTGTGAAAAGTGTTGAGCGACTCTGGGAATAATTTAGGGGCTGACCAACATCATCAAAGACCCTGGTTTGTCCCACTGTCCTCCCTGTTCTCCTCAGCCTTTCTGATTTACAAGATGGTTCCAGCAACATTAGGAACCACAACCTCCACCCAGGATCAAGGGGCATAAAATGGTTGTCTGTCTCTGATGAGCCAGGAAATGTGGCCCAAAAGAGCCTTAAAGAATCTCTTCATATCTTATTAGCCAGGAGGGAATGATATGTCCCATCCTAAGCAGGTTCCTGGCAAGGAGGGTGAAATTGCCATATGTAACTTAGACAAATCCAGATACACATTCTGGGTCTAGGGGAGGGGCATCCATAGCTGAAGCTTAAGATTCTATGCGAGTAGAGAGATTCCGGGACAAAATTAGAAAAGGGGGTTGTGGCTGTTTATGGGAGGAACCTTCTCCATGGGTCTCCCCATTAATGGCTTTGTTGGTACCTTTCTAAGGATGTGTGGCTGGCAAATGGTCTCAGAAGGCAGAAGTTTCCTGACTAGGATAAGCTAATGTCTCTCCTCAGGGAAAAAAAAAAAAAAAAAGAGCTAGCTTGCTACAGTCCCTGTAAAACAATGGGGTTTCTTAAGTTCAGGTTCCTCGGCTATGACATGAGCTCTGCATGTACAGCATCCCTGTGGGCTGCTTCACATGCCCCCATGAAACTTGGGGGACAAGAGAGAATGGGGGGGAAGGGGGCTGAAGTGCATACTGCCTGCTGTGCTGTGAGTAATAACATCTTTTATCTCTGACCCGGGAGTCTTCTGTCTGCTGCCAGCACACAGGAAACTATGGGAGACTAAGCTGTTAGTTTATGAATTGGGTGAAATCTCTGACACTTTCCAGTTCTTGCCACTGATAGAAAGACAACCATCAGTTTTTGCTACAGTCATCTTTCCAGTGAGCTACACTGGATACATCCCACTCTCAGATACTTATTTCTGGAAGTAAGAGTACTTCCGGCGTGTAAGAAATTTCTTTTTTTTTTTTGCCGGCAGAAACAGGGCAACACTGCGGTCTCCAGTGGAGACCCACATTAAATAAGGACAGTGTCGTTGGCTCTGGTGTCTTTTATGCCGCCTCCCTTTTATTCGCTCCCTGACTCTCTCTGTAATTATCTCTTTTAAAATGTCAGCTCCTCTCACCCAGAAGAGCAAGAGCAATCAGCCACAAACTGAACTTTAGAAGCTTTTAAAACACACTTGCTGTTTGACTAGGAGATAGATTCGCAAAGGCGTCCCTCAGCCAAGTCAGGGGAGCTGACATTGAATGACTGAGGAAAAGGAGCCCGATCCTTTGCTCTCACACTGGGCCCACAGCCCCTCCCTTAGGAAGCAAGAGAAGGGATGTGGGCTGTACTCAAATTGTGAATATTTCTACATCAGAGCCTGAGTAGAGGCTCCTTAAGGAGGAATCTGCTCCTAGAGGCCGTTGACATTGAGCACCTCTTAGTACACCCAACTGGTGAGAGGACTGAGCTTTGCAGCAGGAGCCTGGAGACCTTCTTCTTTGCTAGAATGAAGCACTGATGTTAAGAAGACCGTGGCCCAGGGACGCCTGGGTGGCTCAGTCAGTTAAGCATCTGACTTCGGCTCAGATCATGATCTCAGTTTGTGAGTTCAAGACCCTCATCGGGCTCCGTGCTGATAGCATGCAGCCTGCTTCAGATTCCGTGTTTCCCTCTCTCTGCCTCTCCCCTGCTCATTCTCTCTCTCTCTCTCTCTCTCTCTCTCTCTCTCTCTCTCTCAAAAATAAATAGTAAAAAAAAAATCTTTAATTAAAAAAAAAAAAGAAGACCATGATCCAGCGGAGGCAGAAACAGGGGATCTAGTGTGACAAGTAGAGAAAAAAGTAGAGACATTTCCTAGTTTGCTGTTGATACTCAAGGTTTCTCCAAATCGTGACAATTTAAAGACCTGGACAAGAATTCATCATAGCAGGAGGAGAGGAGGAGAGGCAATTAGAGCAGCATTTACCCTTCAAGTCAAACCTTAGGGTTAAACTCAATTTATCCCTAAATTCTATTTCCCTGATGGCGGTTGATGCCTTTAAAATGAAACCATCTTTCCTACTTAGCTCAGGAACCCTTGCATTCTTGCTTCTCTGACAACTTGCATTTAAAAATGCACCTGCTAGGGGCACCTGGGTGGCTCAGTCGGTTGAGTATCCGACTTTGGGTCAGGTCATGATCTCACGGTTTGTGGGTCTGAGCCCCACGTCAGGCTCGCTGACAGCTCAGAGCCTGGAGCCTGCTTCGGATTCTGTGTCTCCCTCTCTCACTGCCCCACCCTTTCTCACACTCTGTCTCCTCTCTCTCAAAAACAAATAAACATTAAAAAATTTTTAATTAAAAAAATAAAAATGCATCTGCTAAGCCATAGCACTACAAGAACAGAACAGATTCAATCTTAGAACTGAGGCTACTTCCCCACCCGCCCCCGACTATGCCAGAAATACAGGGAAAGATCATTCAGTCCATGAGTCATGTGACTGTCAATGTGCGTTGGTATTTCCGTAGATACCTTCATGAAGGTCACTGGCTTCCACCAAATCACAGTGACCCCTGGAGGCATGAGCTCTTTATATAGAGGAGATACTTTACCAGGGTACGTGTAGATTCACCACAGGTGTTAAAATTAAAGTCCTCCTGCTAATAACATAAAGGATCAAAATTCCTTGGTACAATTAGGTTGATTAAATTGAGCTCTGCATCTAATATCCCTGTGGCTTAATAAAGTTAATGCTGCTTTCAGAGGGGCCTGACCCAGAGGCAGGGAACAGTCGAGGTCCTGAGAGAATCTGGACCACTATGGTTTTTAAATTAGAAGTTTGATTGCTTGTGACACCATCTCAAAATGGTACCAGTCCAAAGAAGCTGAATTTTCCATTAGCCCGGGAAAAAATGACAGATATTTAATTAAACTGCTTAGAGATTAGGCAGAAGCCTTAATGATAAAGGAGCTGAGTCTCTTTATAAGCAAAGTTGGGAAATGCCATGTCTTTGATGTGGAAAAGAACTCACCAAGCCAAAGGAGCTGGGGACCTGTGTGCTGCCTTGGCCTTTCCATTAAGCTTCCCTTCCTGCCAATCGCAAGAAAAAAGTATACATTTGAAAAGCATGTTTTATGAAACGTTAGGTGGTCACTGAGGAAATTAAAACCTAAACTGTGAAGTAAGAAACTACGTACAACCGAAGTTGCCAAAGCAAACCACCCTGATCATTTGTCTCTTATTGAAAGGTGATTTGTTATGGACCTTGAGCAGATCTATGAAAAAAGAAATGACTTGTGGTCAGTGCTGGAGGGTACGTTATGAGAAGGATCCAGCATTCCAGATGGGAAATGACTAGGCGTATGGCAAATGGTTCAGGAAAGGAGTTGTTCTGCAAGAATCTTGAGCTACCTTTTGGACAGCCACAGTGACCCAAAAAGGACGCCGGTCACCTTTATTGCCTCAAGACTCCTGCCTCCCTAGTTTTCAACAGGAATTGTGATGACTACATTAATGAAATGCAGTTGTGTAAGCTCTCCCAAAACAGTAGCTCTCAACTCTAGCTATATATTAATATTTTCCAACATACTTTAAAAAATACCAGTGCGTATGTCACCAACTGAGCCAGAATCCCTGGGGATGGGGCTGGACATCGGTGTTTCATAAAGCTCTCCAGGAGGGAGTCCCTGCCTTGGGAGCTACTGAAGAGTTGCATTGTGTTTAGTAATCCACAGATCGGGGGCTCTGAAACCTGACAAGCCCGGGTCTAGGTGCTGGCTCCACTACTCCCTAAACATAAGGCACTCAGCTCATGCTTGATCTTCTCCAGGTCTGGGTTTGCTTATCTGGAAAGAGTCGCCGACGGTAACTTTTTGACAAGCTTTTAAAGATGGAGTAAGAAAATAAATGTATTCCTGGTGCCCAATCCAAGTATATTTCCCTCCCCTTGGAGGAAATATGGTTCATTGATAGTGGATTGATGTTTTCTCTCTCCTTCCTCAAATGATTTTGCCACGAGTTTTTGTAGCAAGTGATGACGGGCTTTGTTTTTCCTCTAGAAATCACTGCTATCTGGTATCTGGGAGGAAAATACTCATGTGCTTTCGTGCTTTCTGCTCCTTCAGCTGCCACAGAAGTGTCCTTTTCGTTTGATGTCGGTAACGGGCCAGTGGAGATTGTGGTGAGATCGCCCTCCCCGCTCAATGATGACCAGTGGCACCGGGTCACCGCAGAGAGGAATGTGAAGCAAGCCAGCTTACAGGTGGATCGGCTGCCACAGCAGGTCCGCAAGGCGCCCACCGAAGGTCACACCCGCCTGGAGCTCTACAGCCAGCTGTTTGTTGGTGAGTAATAGGAAGGCCTTCATGACTTCCCCCTGTTGGTTTGAATTACCTTCACAATGGAAAAAATAGAGCTGTCTCTGGGATGCTTTGATAGAAATCTTCCCAAAAGTAAGAGTCCAGGCTTCTTGTAGACTCTATCAAGACAGAATGGAACAGGAAGATGAATCAGGGAGTCTAGGCTTCTTGTAGTCTCTAGCAAGACAGAATGGAACAGGAAGATGAATCAGGAGACCTAAATCTGGCTCAGTCTCCACTCTCCAGCATTCAAGGTCCTCATCTACAAAATCAGAGGGGTATCTCTGAAGTCTCTGATCTGTGCAATGTTAGGTCTACAGCTTTAGGACTGTCGAAAATTCTTTGATAATTTAGGACGCTTGTAACTATGAGGGAGGAAGGTTGGAGGGAGGGAGGAAGAGAAGGAAATGAGCTTCCTAAGTTTAGGTTTGCTTGAAATGATAAGTAGAAATCCATTCCTGTCTCTGCGCATCCTCGAGGTTCTAGGCAGAGACAGACGGGAATTTCCCCATACAAAATATCTTTACATGAGAAAGAGATCAACACTCAGGAATTTAAACAGAGCAAAAGTTGAGCATCCTTTGCAAGAAGTCAATCTAACCTCATAGTGTAGTCTTTGCTTTGACATATTGCAGCTGAAGCTCATGTTCTTTCAGATCAATACCTGTTTCCACAACTAAATATTAAGTTTTCTTTTCCAGAACACTAACGTTTTAAGAAATTAGCTGTTTTTCCTCTGTTGAATGACAAGAGAGCAAATTTGAAGGACTTCCTGGCTATGTGCCACCTTAGACACCCCCCCCCGGAGTTTCTTGGGGTTAATTGATCAAGTCAGTCAACTGTGGCAATCCCAGACCAAGCAAAACCAGACATGACCTGGTTGCTGTCCATAGGCCTACCACCTGTCACCCTATGCTAGGGCCTCACTGTGGGTCAGCTAATTTTAACAAGGGCCGGAGCCCCACAGTGTCTTTCATAATTGTGCTGAAATGCTTTAAGAACATTGGAAAGTCACAAAAGGAAAGGTAAAAGTAGATGTCACCTCCTTCGGTACAAGGTGGGCGGACTACAGACGTGTTAACTTAGTCTGTTAGCTCTGAAAGTAAGACGGATTTGTTAACAAGCCATGTCATCAGGGGCCATGAAAGAGTCATAGATTTCAAAATAAAATACTCCTTGACCCCAATTAAAAGCTAACCCCTTACAAATCCTGCCCTCATGTTATAGTTCTCAAAATTGCACGTTACTTTAAAATTATTTTTTATTAATTAAATACCAGGTCCACTGATTCCTGTTGAATATTATGAGCAAAGTCCACTTTATCCATACATCTTGCCCAGATTACCTGGGACAAGTTTTGTTGTCCTCAATCCTGTCCATCCCAAGCATACTGGTTAAATTCTACCTGGTTTTCTTCATAATGAGTGGCCTTCACTGACTGAGTTTCTTCTTTTTCTGACCTTGTCCCAACCTTCCTTTTTATTCCTTTCTTTCCATGGATTATAGTTGTCTCTGAAAAGTTTGGAGACAAAATAAAGTTGTAAATGGAAAGAGATAGAGGGGAACATTTATTATGGTCTTGGAAGGAATTTTGATTTCTTGAAAGAACAGCTTCTAAGGAGAGAACAGTAGACGGCTGAGGTCAGAATTCGACAGAACAGTTTAAGAGACAGCCAGAAACACAGCACCTGGGGAAGAAGGCTGAAGGGGAATGGAGGGAACAAGCAAGGAAAAACCAGGAGAGGGGTGTCACGGGAAGAGACAGTCTCATGCCATTCTCTGGGTTTCTTATTGACAAATAACATCCAGTGCCATGCATAAAACAAGGCTAGAAAAACATGCTTTGACTTTAGTAATGTTAAAACCACTGGTGACCTGGAAAAGAAGCTTCAGAACAGTGGGCCGCCATGATGAGTCAGCAGTTGCTTTTCCCTCGACGGAAACGAGGAGGTCTGCATCCTCGTTTCTAATTTCCTGTCATCTCAGAGGCAGGCATGATGCGCATCTCCCAGACACAAGCTATTTTGCGCCAGTATGAAGATTACTGTTCTGCAATAGACGTCCTCCCCAGGGGAGGTGTGGAGAGGAGCTAGTTTCCAGAGAGAACATCAATTCAACAGCTGTGAAATCCTGGAGCCCATTATCCCAAGCCTATTCAGTAGGGATTCAGGAACCCGGAGAGCTATCCTGGGTTCAGTTCTCATTTAGAAACTCTGTCCTGACGGCGTGTCACCACTTTCCCTCTTGAGTCTTTTTCCCTGTCTAATAAAGGATTTGGATTCATTGGTCTCCAGAATGTCCTCCAGCTTCAATCATTTGTGATTACATGTTTAGAGATGGATTAAAGCAGCTTCAGTTGCCAAGAGGTTATCCTTCGCGCTGTGTCATGTGGATAACGTGGGCTTTGAGTCCCACCTCTGCCACTTACAGGCTGAGGGACCACTGGCAGGTTACTCAGTATTTCCGTGTTAAAAAGAGATACAGGGGCGCCTGGGTGGCTCCATCAGTTAAATGCCCAACTCATAGTTTTCGGCTCAGGTCGTGATCTCACGGTTCGAGCCCCACATTGGGGTCCGTGCTGATGGTGTAAAGCCTGTTTGGGATTCTCTTTCTCCCTTTCTCTCTCTTCCTCTCCCCTGCTCATTCTCTCTTTCTCTCAAAATAAATAAATAAAAACATTTTTAAAATGATAAAGAGGGATACAGTCCCTACGTCTCAGGGTGGACTGAAACAGTCCAGAATAAGTACTCTTTGGAGGGTGCCTGGCATGAAGTCAGACTCATTAAATATGAGTTATTTCGTATCTTCGCTTTTACCTTTACTCCCTTAGCTTTCTATCTCCGTGTATCCGTGTAACGCTCACCCCCTCCTACAGAACCTGCTTCCAACTGGCTCATTTCTTCTTTCCTAAAGTACTGACCTGATGTGTGTTCACTTTAACCCACATGCCCTGAAGGAAGGTTCCCATGCATACACGCCCCCTGACATTCAAAGTCAGGCTGCAGCTACTCTGCTTACCTGCCTCAGTGACCATACAGCAGCACACAGTGACCCAGGAATGTTCTCAGTCGACCAAGAAGACAGAAAGCGTCCATGTGTAAACATCACATGGGCATCAGCGTCACGGCCAAGACACGTGGCCAAGTTGCCCAACAGCTCCTTCCCCATTCTAGAACAGAGGGGCTTGCCTCAACCTAAGGCTAACACAGACCGGAATTCATTCTTGGATTTGCACACAGAGTGGGCTCTAAGGGAAGGCCAGCTTCCTGTCTCCTTTCTCAAAGCAACTGAAGAAATAGAACAGTGCCCCTCACTCCACATCTAAAATGTAATTAAAAGCTGTCATCGAAAGAGGATTAACACAGGGTCTTTAGGCACTAACTCTCATGACTTTGAGAATTATTATCGAGGCTCTGATTCTGCTTTAGTCAAAAAGTAACAAACCAATTTAAACATGAAGAGTGATGTGGGCAGAAAGAAGCATCTGCTGGTATTTGTCCGAAACGCAGAGGAAACTTTCTCATGTTGTTGGTCCAGCAGGAACAAGGAACATACGATGAGCTGCTGGGATGCCCCAGCAAAGACACTTAGACCACATGGTGATCTATGGCCTCAACCAGACCAGGTGTTCAGACCTACATCCTCCCTGGCAGCCAAGGGCCATATTTTTCTTAGGAGGTAGAGAATAGCAGGCACGTTCAAAGTCATTATCTAGGTATGACCAGTGCTGGGCTGGGCAGAGCCAGAGCGTGCTTTGGCACAGAGACATGTGGGGAGTTGGGAGCCCTGGTGGCTGAAGCAGTGTTGGGGCTGTGAGGGGGCAGGGTATCTGCTGGGACCTCGGCCTGCAGCTGGTGGCCAGCCCGACACCCCATTAGGGAGCTGGAGAATGTGAGCCATAAGGGAGAGCCAGGCAGGCTATTCAAGGCAGGGTGGCTGGTGTAGGGGTTGATTGCCGTAAGCCAGACACAGGCCAGTGCATGTAACTGTGCTTAGCGGTAGCTTAAGGAGGAGGTCAGAGTTTGGGAGAGCTGGAGGCTGCTTTGGAAGGCTTAGGAAGATTCAAGCTCCTCAGTGGCTCTTTGAGAATCCTAACTAATGACGATTGTCCGGGCTCAAGTCGTTCGACTCTGACCTCTTCTGAAATCCCTCTGGCTAAAGAAGGCCTTCCCTTCTGTGTAAGATGTGGCCCAGAAGGAGCTGAGAAACCACGTTCATTCCTTCTGGATCTTTTGTGTTCTGCAGGAAGGCTGGCTGGGGACAGAAGAAGCGCTGTCCTCAGGACTCAGAGCAAACCTGCTCTTCCTCCAGCAGCTTGTCAGGAAACTCCTCCTGAGCTGCCCCTTGAGTTCATGGCTGAGTTGTCCTCCTGACGAATGAGGACGGAGTGCTATGACCATTCTCTGAGCCACGCTGGGCCAGTAGCCCCATAAAATGGCCCAACTTCCCCAACCTTGATGATATAGCTTGTTTGGTCAGCTGCTCCTCACCCTGTCTGGATTCCAGAATCCTGAATGGATCATTCCCCTGCCATCTGAAATTCAGTGCCATTGAGAGAGCAAAGGGAAAAATCAACATTTGTTGTCTGAAAGGGAGAAAAATGGAATTCCGGCCATGAAGTGTACCAAAATCTGTGTATGAATAGAACGGCTCTTTTTGGTATCCAAAAAGTTTAGAATCAAAAATAGACAATCTAGGGGCGCCTGGGTGGCGCAGTCGGTTAAGCGTCCGACTTCAGCCAGGTCACGATCTCGCGGTCCGTGAGTTCGAGCCCCGCGTCGGGCTCTGGGCTGATGGCTCGGAGCCTGTTTCCGATTCTGTGTCTCCCTCTCTCTCTGCCCCTCCCCCGTTCATGCTCTGTCTCTCTCTGTCCCAAAAATAAATAAAAAACGTTGAAAAAAAATTCTTTTAAAAAAAAAAAAGAAAAAAAAATAGACAATCCAGGTAGCAGGAATTAAAACCCAGAAAATATGTTGCTTGTTCCTGTTTTCTGCAAGCCTGCCTCACTAACAACAACATAAACGCTGGCCAACATGTCCTGGGCAACAGACACTTCAAGGCCAAGTGCTCCCTGTGCTTTATTTACCTCTTATAAAGTAAATGCTATTACTAATTTCTGCTTTATTTTCACAGTGAAGAAACTAAACTAAAGATTAGTTAACAGCCCAACGTCGTGCAGCTGGTAAGAGACAGAGCTGGGGTCTGATCCCTCAGAGTCTGATTCCAGAGATCCAACCCTCAAGGGTTCATCTTGTCAAAGCAAAAATTACACACTGACATTAAACAGGCAAGGAAGATTTCACTCTTCAAGGAAGGGGAGAAAGGCCACAACTCAGTCTGGGCTCAACTCTGCTGAAACAGTGGAAGAGGGTTGTTTTTCATGTGTTGTGTTTTCATTGTGGTAAAATACACAATGGCGAGTTTTTAAGAGTAGGATAGAAGAGATGCGAGGCCATCTGTGTTTGCTAACAACTTTACTCAAAGGAAAAGTAAACTTTCTCCTCTCTTCCTGGCAGGACGTAGTTTTACAACTTGGAGTGAGGGGCCACCCTTCCCCAGGAACTAAGAGATATAGGCAGTAGCTCCCTTGACGTTTACATTTCAAAGAGACTAGAGGGACATTCCTAGGTTGTAAAACTGGCAAAAAGACTTTTGAAAAGATTTACATCTCAAAGGGGAAGAGAAAGAATTCACCATTAGGAGCTTTCTTAAGTAAATGTTTTAAGAAGAGGGAAGTCAGGAGACCAGGGTATGGAAGAAACAGGTCTCAAGGTGAGTCAAACTGAGGGGAACACTGCCGCCATCTTGGTCAGTCTATGCCAACATTTCTCTTATAGGGTGATAGTGTGGTCCACCAGGTGGTTTCAGAGTGCCAACCCCAGCTACAGGCTGCAGGCTGCAGGCTGCAGGCTGCAGGCAGAACTTCCTGTGGTGCAAAAAGGAATCCATCCAGAAAAGACTTGGTGCACCCCAGATGGCAGCGGGGCCCCCATGAGGAAACACTGCTGTCAGTCATGGAGTATAGAGTAGAAGACTAGGAGATCAGGCCTGGCCTGAGTTGGCCCTGGCAAGTATTCTGTGCATTACAAAGTCAAAATGGCAAAGACCAAGGCAGGCAGAGAACCATGGGCAGACACAGACACAAAGCATTTGGAAAAAGATGAGAAGCAGAAGCAATCTTGGTGGGGAATGAGCCGCCTTACTTGAGAGTCTCTGGGATATGAAAATAAGCTGTTGTTTCTTTTTTACTTATTTTGGGAAACCCTTTGCAAGCGTTGTCAAAGTCAACACAGATCTCTCCAGAACCCACAGAGGTCTAGAAAACGTCCATAACTCTTGTCTTCTTTCCATGATCTCCCAGTGTAACCGAACCCAAGTCCATCTGCCCGATGCAAAGCAAAGTCAACCACTAACAACACATCGAGTCGGCAGCAAGGAGTTTGTTCAAGAGGCAGCCAAAGGAGGAGACAAAAGGACAAGCCTCAGATCCACCTCCCCAAAGTGGGAGGGAACACATTTTTGTAATCCTGGGAGTTGAGGTCACACACATATTGATGAAAAGGGCAGAGAAACTTAGGACCATTCATTAGGAGAGATGTGGCATGTGCACTGAGTGATGTGGGCATAGCAGACATCCCGTATTCACCGTGGGGTGGAGACTTGACATCAGAAGAAAGCAAAAGTCAGCCGCAGACTCTGTTGCCTGGTGAACAGGGGAAACCCCAGGCCCTGGGGCCTTGACCCAGCCCATCCCAGAGAGGTCGCCAGAGGTTCTTGGTCATGTCGGGAGAGATAATTCAAGGCCAGACACACAACACAGCAGATGAGCAACATAAGTGGGAAAGTTTATTCAAGTGACTGTCACCTCCCAAGATGTGAGAGAGCCCGTGAGCACAAGAGAGAGAGCTGTGTCCCACGGGAGTTGGGTTTCTATCTTTTATTGACAGGTGGCAAGTGGGGAGTGGAATATATATTACTTGGGGCAGGGATTTCTTGGAAGCAGAGTTTTGTGCCTCTTCTTTCCTTATTTGGTCATGGGTTTCTAACCATGGCACTTGCCCTCTTTGGCCTGTGTGGTTTGATCTGGCTTCTTGTGGGGTGCCCCCAGGACAGCCCTCTAACTTTCCCCATAGCTGGCCAAGTCTTCCTTGTTGCTGGCCTCCAGGCATCCTGTTAGAACCTAATTGCCTACTTGAACAACATCAGAAGGTTATCTCAAGACAAAGAGAAGGAGCTGCGGGCATGCCCTAAGAACCAGTATAACTGGAATGGGGTCTTGGGTTCATCATCTCAGGTAAAGAAAGCAGGGCTTTGCTTGTTCCCAGGCTGGAACCATATCAGCTGACCCTGAGTCCAGGCTGCTGCAGAGGCACCTAGTGGGTTTGTTCGTGGGGACTGAAAAGACACGATAGCTTATGAGGAGGAAACATTTCTGTGAAAAACAAGCTTTAAACTTCCTGCTACTTTCAACTCCATTCACCCTGCAGGGCCCGGTTTCACCAGCAGCGGCCAACCCACCATCCTTCATGAAATACTTTCTTCTCTTGAAAGTATGGCAGTGTACTCACCCACTTTTCCTTCCACTTTTGCTTGCCATGATTTAATCTCTCCCGTGAGTCTCTTCCTCTCTATGACCACTAGATATGGAAGCTTCACAGAACCTTCCTCTCTTCTCCATCCATCCATTTCCCCAGGTGATCTTATCCAGTCCAGTGGCATCCAATACTATCTATGGACCAATGACTCTTAAACTGAAATCTCTAGGCTTCACTTCTCTCAGAAACTCTGCATGCACTTACTCAACCATCTACTTAGCACCTCAGCTTGGATGTCCAATGGGCATCTCAGAGAAAACCTGACAGGCTCTTGATGCCTACCCCAAACCTGTTCTTCCACCAACCTTCCCATCACAGTAAATGACGTCACCACCTACCCATCTTTGCTTAAGCCCAAAATTTGGAGCTGTCCTTGATTCCTCTCCTTCCGTCATCACTGCCCGGCAGGAGTGAGCCTCATGACTCTACCTGTAGACTGTGCCCGGGGTGCGTCCACTGCTCTCCATTACCACAAGTCCTACCCTAGTCAAAGCCACAGTTGTGTCTTGCTTGAACTGATGCAGGGTGTCTCCTGGCTGGTCTCCACAGTTTTGGTATGTGCCACCGACACATCAAGCTTATTTCTGCTCTAGAGCATTTGTACTGGCTGTTTCCTCTGCTTCAGAATACCTCCCCAGACACTGACGAGGCCAGACCCTTCTTGTTCTTTATGTCTCCGCTTCCGTTACCTTCTCAGAGAGGCCTTCTCTGACCACTCAATCAGAAGTAAGCAGTCACATTCTCCTTAGTGTGATATTTTCATTTCTTTTTGTGTCCTTCCCCTAGACAGTAGGCTCCATGACAACAGAGATCTAGAATAATGTCGCAATGGTTGAGTACTGGCTGAATATACAGTAGAATGAATAAGTGAATGGTATCGTGTTTATTACTTCTCTGAGTTAATAGTCATATGGCCATCTTTGGAAATACCTTTTTTCACTGGATACCACAGACTGAAATCAAGCATAACAGAAGCAAAAAAAAAAAAAAAAAAAGAGGAGACTGTGAGTCTCATAATTTTATGAAAGATAGCATCTCAATGCAGTCTAGTCCCTAAATACGGTTTTCATTCTCCCTCTTTCAAGGTGAGGCCTTATCTGTTTGGCAGTAGCCGAGATGCTAGCTAGGACCCTAATGCAAAGAGCTTCAGACCTGACCCTTATAACTGGTCCCCTGCTTCTCCCCCAGACATAGATGGGGAGCAGTATGGCTGGAAACCACAGCCAGAGGGAAAATAATGAAATAAAATGATTTACTAGGTAAAATGGTAGTATAAACATTACTAGATGAAGTCAGTAAACTATCTGCAAAGCAGAAGGGCAAATAAAATACAGAGGTTGCTTCCATAGAACTGCCTCCTGCCCCTTCACCCCACCACGGGTGAAGCCACCCACAAGTAAGTCACCCTAGGTTTTCCTACCCTCGGGCCTTTAGTGGGCAAAGCCTACCAGCTTTAACAATTCCGGCTCTCTCTTTTACTTTGAGTTTTAACATATTAAGTAAGTTAGGATACACATTATGTTTATCTTGGTTTCTTACACTCCCAACATAATCAGATTGACAGTGTGCTTTTATCCTCTTTTGAGACCCAACAAGGTAGCCTGTGAACCGCCCGTTTCCACAGGTGCTGGACCACTCTTCTAAGGCAGAGGTCACACGCGTGGAAGCGTTTAGAGAGATTCGGGACAAACGAATAGAGGCAATCCTGCTGTTCACCTTCTGCATAAAATAGCTCATGTGTCGCAAACAAGTGCTTCAGGGGCTCTGTGGTCCTCCTCCCCATTTTCTCATGACAACTGATGGGCACGGTCTGATCCAGAGAAGTCATTTTAAAGAATTTTTTTTAATGTTTTTATTTATTTAGTTTGAAAGAAAGAGAGAGAGAGCAGAGAGAGGGAGAGAGAATCCCAAGCAGACTCCATGCTGTTAGTGCAGAGCCTGACATGGGGCTCGAACTCACAAACCGGGAGATCATGACCTGAGCTGAAACCAAGAGTCAGAAGCTTCACCGATTGAGCCACCCAGGCCCCCCCAAAAAGTCGTTTTAATGCCAAGACACCAACTTTGCAATCAGCATGGAGAATTTTTTTCAACAGATTCACAATTTCACATATACATTTTTTATTCTTTCTATGAGGATCCAACTAGACATCGTGACTGTAAATGGCAGCTGTTGCACAGAAAAAGATTGTAATCAAAGAAATTAGTATCATGATGCAACTGTTGAGGAGCGGATGAGAACTCACAGCCCCACCGCCCCTCTGGCAATTCCCTGAGGAGGTGAAACAACCCCACTTCACTAGCCCGAGTGAGAGAGAGGGAGAAAGAGAGAGGAGAGAGAAAGAGAGGGAGAGCGAGAGCTGTGAGCATAGTTACCCCATAGATGCCTTATTCTACACTCCCGTTTCCCATCAACCCTCCTGTCCAGGGTTCTGCCCAGCAGGTACACACGGGGCCCACCCTCACCTCCTGGTCCTGTCGTCATATCCTGGCGGTGTTCCTCGCTCATTTTAATTTCTCTTTGTCACGCTTCATCTTTCTTCCCAATTCCCAGCTCTGTTCTCTCCCCCTCGCTGGCACCCTCTCGAGTGTATTTTATGTGTGGCCTCCCAGCCCCACGCTCTATATACCTGTTCAAAATATATGTATGTTTTGGAAACTTGATAGTATTGCCTTTTGCGTGTCGTGATTTATATAAATGGTATTGTACTAGAAATCTCATCTGTTTCTTGCTTTTTCATGCAGCCTTAGGTTTTTAAGATGTATTTGTATAGCTCTGTGAATACTGTGGTACAGTGTTCCATTATGTGTACATCCACACTTTATTTATTCTGTCCCCTAAAGATGGATACCTGAATTCCCCGAACTCTTGGCACCTGCAGCCATTCCGTGAATACATTTATGCACGCCCCCCCTGTTGTTCGAGGGTTTCTTCTGTGCATGCATGTATATGTGTGTGCGTGTGTGTGTGTGCACGTGTGTGTGTGTGTGTGCGTGTGTGCGCACATGTCCAGGAGAATTACTGCATTGTAGGGGATCTGCATGCTTACTTTACCAAGTATTGCTTGTCTGATCAGTTTCTGAGTGTAAACTTCAAACCTTATTGGTCGAATTATCCATTTCTGTCCATAGTCTATCACTGGTAGCTCTGTATAATTTGAGGCTGTTTTGCTAGCTAAATGAGTCAGTCGTGATCTTTTTGATTTATGGCGTCTTCATTCACTATGATGTTTTCCATCTCAGTTTTATCTTTGCTCTTAAAACTACTGCAGTGCCCTCCTGGTTGCTGTTAATATTTGCCTGGTGCTTTTGTACAGGTGTTTGTATCCTTTTATTGTATCTCGGATATCATAATGCAGAATCTCTTAAAAATCTAATTTGAGAATCTCTATTCACTTATTGTAACTACTGTTATTTCATAAGGGAAGATTTCTGCCATCTTACCTTGTGTTTTTGATTTACTATGTTTTGTTTATTTGTTTGCCTGCCCACCCACCCCCATCTACTTTCCATTGATCAAACTGAATATTACTCTACTGATTTGAAAGTTATAGATTCCACTTTCATTCTTCTGGCATCTATTCCTAACTTATTGAGACACATACTTATGCTTTTTCTCTCTGTCATCCACAGAAACAAATCCATATCACTGTTCTGAATAAGACAAAGACCAAGAACACTCTGACCTCCTTCCCCACCTCACTGCCTGCCGTGGTGATATCATTTAGAGTTTTAATTGCAGAATCTTATCAACATACTTATTTTAATTGCATTTACTAGGTTTTTCTTTTTTTTACACTTATTTCCCATATCTTATCACCTCTTGGATTCAGTTCCCTTCTTACTCAAGAGCAGTTTGAAGGAAGACTGCATAGGGGGGTGCCTGGGTGGCTCAGTCGTTTGAGTGTCTAACTTCAGCTCAGGTCATGATCTCATGGTCCGTGAGTTCCAGCCCCACGTCGGGGTCTGTGCTGATGGCTCAGAGCCTGGAGCCTGTTTCAGATTCTCTGTCTCCCTTTCTCTCTGTCCCTCCCCCACTCATGCTCGCTCGCTCTCTCTCTCTCTCTCTCTCAAAAATAAATAAACTTTTTTTTTTTTTTAAGAAGAAAGAGTGCATAGGTGAATCCTTCCAAGACACATGCTTACAAATATCTTTACTGGTGGCCATATTTAAATCAATACTGTCTTTTATCAACAATGTTGCTCTTGAGAAGTTAGATGTAAGCTACATTCTTATTATTGAACTTCTTTCTCTTTTCTTTTAATGTTTCTTCACTTAAAGCCTGTTTTCCTCTTCCCAGAATGATGTTTTATATGAGTAACATAAAATATACTAAATTACGAAAGAAACCAAGCATAGTGAAATTATCAAACACCTAAAACAGCAAATTAGTGATACAATAGTAATATTAGTGCTGTAAATAACAAGACGTAGCATCAGATCGAATAACTACCTGAAGTTCAAACTCCTCATGATCATAAATGATACTTCAAAAGATCTATAACTCTAATGTAATAGGAACATATCTATGGTTTTCTATCAGCAGTCGTGATGCAGATACCGCTAATCCTGCTGCAATTTCCCCACAGTCCTAACTGAAGAACATGATAAATTTTCATTGACAGGCTAGCGAAAATTTTGAACACGGAAGGTGTTTCCCGTCCTATTCTCCAGCCTCCTGACTCCCATACACAAATGCCTGGGCTTTGGGGCTCTGGTTAAGAACCACAGCTATAGGCATAGGTGTGGGGTTTTTTTCTTATCTGCTCTGTTTAGTATTAATATATATCTTATACACTTCTGTTATTAGTATATCGTATATACTCTGTTTAGTAGGAGCCTCTTCATTCTGTTCTAGAATATCCTGAGTCACTATTTCTTCGAACAGTTCCTTCCCCCCAGTTCCTCTTTTCTTTTGAGGTTATTGGTACACACATGACACCACTTCTGCCCTCCACAGTCCTTAACTTTTTGTTTATTATTTTAACCACTTTATCCTTTCCCGTTGCCTTTGAGGAGGGTTTATTGGCCCCATATTTCAACCGCCTAAAATGTTCTTCTGCTCTATCTAGTCTGCTCTCCAATCCCTCCTTAGAAATCTTTATTTATTATTATATTATGGTTTTCTAATTCTCGACATCTCCAACCAATTCTTCTTCATAATGGTTTGTCTTGGACCCATGTTTCCAGTATCACGGAGGAATCATTATGCTAATCTCGCTGCTCTTTTATGTCAGCACAGTAATTAAGATGACGATTATGTTGGCTCCTGTGTGCCTGCTGTCTTGCATTTCTGTCCCTCCCGATACAGGAGTCCTTCCCTCATAGCGTGGGCTTTCCTCCAAGGCTCTGTCAACATGCGAGCTCATGTCCGTTCCCTTGAGATTACAAAATGCATCCTCCAGTGTTGTCTGCCTGAGGGGAGAAGTTAACGCTCAGGCCCTGGGCTGTGCTCCTCAAGGAAAGTTGAGCATGAGGAGAAGACGTTCATCTCGGGATGTGGAAGGGCTAGTTCCCATCCACGTCAACCCCTTCCTGTTCCCACCTCCAGGTGTCTCTCACGTCCCCACGCACAACTTCAAAAAGCCTCCCTCCCACCCAGGCAGGGACAGCCATCTTCTGCTGTAACTGATTCTTCAACCAGAGGTGTATCTTCACCCACTAGAGCTGTTCTCTCAGTACTACACCTAAAGGTCTGTCTCAAAAATAAGCAGATCAAATAGCCTCTCATCGTTTCCTTGTTTTCCGTGACCTGCCCGTACTATTTAACATTCATACCCAAGGCGTCCTTGCAGTCTTGACCTCAGAACGTGCCACTGTTCTGTCCTCAGCCTCTCTGCTAGCTCCTCTCTTTCCCTCCCCTCCATCCCCATGGCTCCTCTTCTATTCCTCCACCCTCGTGTCTTGGAAAGCTCATACATCCTGGGAGGGTGGTGATCAGAGCCATTCCGATCCCTCCCAGATCCATAAATCCTGGGACTAGCATCTGCAAAGCCTTGTTTGAAGTCTGCAGTCTGCGAGGGGGACAACAAAGTGACAGGTGGAAGGAGCACTGGGGGTTCTTGACTCTGGATGAAAGAGACCAGATCTGGTTGTTTAAAAAGTAAAGACTTTAGAAGACAGATAATGAAGACAGAGAGAGAGGTGAATCAGCCCAGTTCAAGTTCCTGGCCTCGTGTGTGTGTGTGTGTGTGTGTGTGTGTGTGTGTGTGTGTGTGTCTGTCTGAGAGAGAGAGAGAGAGAGAGGATCTAGGATATGTTAAATACATTAAAACCAACAGAAAGAAGAGGCTTATTTTGCTCCAAAGATAAGCAGTATTCACCAGCAGGACACATAACAGGAACAATAACATACAGATATTTGTAAAAGAAATACCTGGAGTTCTAAGCTGATGTATTTAAATTTGGGGTTTGCGTTGAAATCTACTAAAGTGCTGTGAATACTCTAACGTTTGGATCTAAGATGTGGTGCTTTATCGCTGTATTCTCTCTCAGCCCTCACTTCTCTAAGGGACTTGGAACTGTATTAATTGATGCCACGAGCTGCCCTCTGAACCAGCACCGTCAGACTGGGTATGGCGGGGGGGGTGAGCCACCACCCACCAGCTGGGGCTAAAACCCATAGCTGCTCTGGTTTTAAAGTTGAACTTGAGCTTTTGAACCAAGCAAAAATATAATTTCAATAACAGCATCAAAGAAATGGTCTCTCTGTTGACCTTGAGATTGGTGTGGATAGCTCTGTTCCTGGTTCTGAACTGTCAGCACTGCATTCCCTTTTTGGCTTCAGCCATCCTTGTGGCTTCAGGGACAGTATTTTTCCAAGCAGTGAATGACTTATATTAATCATTCTGTCAGCATTTTCCATTTAAGCAGAGCAATGCCTAGAAACATATGTAGAAGAATCTCCTGTGATGCAAGCCCAAAAATCAAGATGGCAGCCATTAGCAAGAGTGCAAGCTTGAGAGCCGGATAGCCTGGCAATGAATTATGGCCAATGGCCACTTCCTGGCTGTTTAACACTGGGCACATCGAGTCTCTTGGTCTCAGTTTCTTCCCCTATAAAGTAAGGATGATAATAATTATCTCTGAGAGTTAGAACATGTAGTTTGGAAGAGTATCTTGTACAGCTAGTATCCGACTAATATTAGCTTTTGAAACAGGTAGTAATTTATTATGCTTGCCCTGCCACTGTGGCCTCCAGAATGAATTCAGACCTCCTACATCCTCCCCATCTCAGAGCAACTCACATTTAGATGCGCATAACTGTTCTGTGCTATCAGAAACCCAGTATTCCCTCGGCCTTCATTTTGAAGTCTCCTTCTAGTTTAAATAGTTTGAATTCACAGATTCTGCATGTCCTTTGCCCTGAGGACATAAGAAAATCCATGCAGTGATAATGAACTTTAGGAAAAAATCGATTCTATTGAGTGAAGTTATGAATGAGCGCTCACGAACATTATCTGCAAAAGCAATTCTCCAAACCCGCGCTCTCTGTGTAAAAACTTTTTCATACATGCCCTCCGATATCTAGCTGACATAGGCTTCCCTGATCAATACTTGTCGATCATGCAGCTGCACTGAATAATGTGATCCCATCCTTCAACTCTCCCCACTCCTGAGAAATCTTCGCCATTCTGAGGCTCTCATCTTAACCAGTAATGGCAGTTTATTTTACACACCTGTACTGACACTGCAGGCTTTTTTCTTATGGGTTCAAGTGGAGCATCAAGACCTAAGAGACAGTGGTAACATGTAGAGTGAGAGATACAGCAGGTACGGCATCTGCGATGAGGGAGGCCAGGCCCGTCCAAGCACATAGTCGTGTTTGCCCGCTCACGAGCACAGGCCAGGAATGGCTGCCCTGGAGAAGGGGGGGGGGGGGGCACCTGGACCCAGAGAAGTACACCAGTCTTTTATCCCCTCCCAATCACCGGTGCAAGGCCTTCGTGCCAGCTCACAGCTCCCCAAATGCAAATACGGTCCCGCACAGCAGACAAGAGAGAAAGAACACACTGGCCCAATCCCGGATCTTCCAGGAACACAGTGCTGTTCAAAGGTCTTTCTCTCGGGCAGGCCTGGACCAGCCAAGCTTGATGCCAACCCTTTACTCACTGCACGAGCCTGCTCAGGCTGCCATAACAGCATACCCACAGATCAGGGGCTTAAATAACAAACCTTTTCTGGAAGCCGGAAGTCCAAGATCCAGATGCCAGGGTTGGTTTCTCCTGAGGCCTCTCTGCTAGCTTTGTAGACCGCTGCTTCTCGCTATGTCCTCACAGGGCCATTTTCCTGTGTGCACACAGCCCCGTGTGTCTCTTCCTCTTCTGAGAAAGGACACCAGTCACAGGAGATGAGAGCCTCACCCTTACGGTCACATTTAACCTTAATTACCTCTGTAAAGGCCCTATCCCCCAAATATAATCACACTGGGTGTTAGTCTTCAACGTAGGGATTTGGGGGCGACACAGTGCTTTCCAAAACACCAAAGGATTCAGGTTTCTGTACGCTCACCTTAGCCCTATTTAATTTATTCCAAGTCTGTACTTCTGTGGAATTTTGTTTATAATAAATAACGGTAATAACGACAGCTACCATTAACTGAGCATTACCACGAAGGAATGTATTATCCTCCGTTGTTAATATGACCCTGCAAGGTGCTTATTGTTATGCTAATTTCACACGCCAGGAGACTGGAGCCCCAGAGGGCCTGGGGAGATCACACAGGCAGCGAGCAGCAAAGCCAACGTAGAAAAGTAGATCTTTGTTTTTGTTTTTTTTTAACGTTTATATATTTTTGAGACAGAGAGAGACAGAGCATGAACAGGGGAGGGTCAGAGAGAGGGAGACACAGAATCCAAAGCAGGCTCCAGGCTCTGAGCTGTCAGCACAGAACCCGACGCGGGGCTCCAACTCACGGACCGCAAGATCATGACCTGAGCCGAAGTCGGCCGCTCAACTGACTGAGCCACCCAGGCGCCCCTCTTTTTGTTTTTTTAATTTTTTTGACATGTATTCACTTTTGAGAAACAGAGAGATAGAGCGTGTGTCGGGGTGGGACAGAGAGAGAGGGAGACACAGAATGGGAAGCAGGCTCCAGGCTCTGAGCTGTCAGCACAGAGCCCGACGAGGGGCTCCAACTCAGGAACCATGAGATCATGACCCGAGCTGAAGTCGGCGCTTAATCAACTGAGCCACCCAGGCGCCCCTGAAAGTAGGTCTTTGTGACCACAGCTCATACTTTCCTCACCCCCGTTTGCTGCCTCTGGTCTGTCACACTGTGCCTTGCGTCACAGCGTACCATGAGTGACACTTGCCATTAACCCTCGGGCAAGAAGTAGGTCTCCGTCTCTTTAGCAATGCCTTTCCCAACACCTTGCACGTGTGAACCGGCCAGTGGCTTTGTGTTTCTCAGCAGCGTGCAGCAACTCCCCTTTGTACCCGTCCTTCCCCTCCCACCTGTTTCCCCCCACCTGCGGGCAGCACCCCCCTGCCTCTTTATCCTGAAGCCCTCTTCCCAGGGATGTGCTCTTGGATACTCTTCCTTTTTTAAAGAAAAGTGTATTTATTTATTGTGAGAGAGAAAGAGAGAGAGAGGCAGGAGAAGGGGAGAGAGAGGGAGAGAAAGAATCCCAAGCAGGCTCCGCATTGTCAGCGTGGAGCCCGACAAAGGGCTCAGACTCCTGAACCTCAAGATCATGACCTGAGCTGGAATCGAGAGTCAGAGTCTTAATCGACTGAGCCACCCAGGCACCCCTTGGATGCTCTTTCTGTTAGCTTCTCAGTGAAGTTTTCCTGATGGCCCTATTTAAAATTGTAACCACCCCCACACCACTCCTACTCCTGATCGCACTTAACCCTACCTGACTTCTTTTTCTCATAGTGGATGTTACCTTCTAACACACAAGGTACTTGACATGCTTATTGAGTTTATTGCTCAATTTTTCCCTTCCCCTCTGCAAGTTGATAAGCTTTCCAAGGGTGAGGACTTTCTAAAGACCTTCCAAACATCTAGACAAGGACTGGCTCATAGTAGATATGAAATAAATAATTATTGATGGATACATTAGATTTCCCATGTGTAAGCCTTGGTGTGATTCCTTTCTGGGGTGAATGAATGTCCAGTCTCTCTAGGCAAGGATACTCTGGAATCCTACTTAGCTCCTTAGAAAAAGACTAAGCTCTGAGTTTGACAACATTGTATTTTTAGAATTCCTCTTGATCATTATTTTCACCTGTTTTGCTTCATTTACTACCTGATTCTTTTTGCCCCAATCCTTTGTGCTTTTGGCGGTTGTATTATTCATTATGGGTAGATAAAGTCTTTTCATAATTAATCTTTAATTGCAATACTGGACTAGCATTTCACATGAAAAATGATTTACAAATTAAACCCACATCTCACCTTGGATAATTATCACAGGTCTGACTAATGTGCATAAAGCCCTCGCAAGGCAGGGAGCGCTCTCCAATGACAGTGTGTTGATTTTTTAATTAACAAAGGTTAAGTAGCATTTTTGCTTGCAGACCTACAATTTAAACTTCTGACATTTGTCACCAAAAAATATTTCTATAGAGCACATAAGTTGAACTGAAGTAATTATCACCAGTTCTAGTGTATTAACGTCTTTTGCATAACACATAATGACCATTTTTGGAACAAAACATTTTTTCCATCATATCGACTAGATCAGTAAAAGTACTTTCCAGTTCACTGACCCATTTAATAAATCAGGGGTCATCTAAGTAAGAAAAGTGCATAATTTATTTAGTTTTCTTTTATACAGAGAGAAATGGAGTATTCCATTTACCTGCTTTATAAATTAAGAAGAGGGAGTACAAAGCCTTATGTAATGAATGCAACAAATAAAAATTAGAACACAGTCATATTTTATGGTCAATTAACAGAAGTGGGGGGGAAGGTCAGGCAATGGTTCAAAGAAGTAAAGTTAGGAGAAACTGAGAGTAATTTACTGAAATAAAGAGACGGAGACACATAAACACAGAGGGAGGTTGTACATCACGAGCTGGACTAATTCAGAGCTGGAAGGAACCAGGGACAGAATCTAGTTCAAACCCCCTTTTTATGGACAGGAAAACCTGATGCTGAGAGAGATTAAGTGACTTGATGAGACACACGCACCTAACCCAGAATGGTCAACAGCCCTGATAGGGAGAGATATACAGACACAGAGGCAGAATGACTGATAGATGTAGAGCCTCAGAATGGCCACGACCAGAAGGAATCAAAGACAAAGAGGCAGAGAGACAGAAAAACCCCTTGAGGACTGTATACAGAAATAATTAAGTACATACACATAAATCCGTTTACCTTAGTCATATAATAAAAATATAATCTAACCTAGATTTATTTGTTCTGCCAACTGGACCTTTTCTTTTTTTTTTATTTTTTTTTTTAAATTTTTTTTTCCAACGTTTATTTATTTTTGGGACAGAGAGAGACAGAGCATGAACGGGGCAGGGGCAGAGAGAGAGGGAGACACAGAATCGGAAACAGGCTCCAGGCTCTGAGCCATCAGCCCAGAGCCCGACGCGGGGCTCGAACTCACGGACTGCGAGATCGTGACCTGGCTGAAGTCGGACGCTTAACAGACTGCGCCACCCAGGCGCCCCCAACTGGACCTTTTCAAATCTCCAAAAATTTTTTTTCGTCTTAACATTGAAAACACTCTTCTTCAAACTTGCACCTATTAGTAAGACCCATTAAATAGAAGTTATTTCTAAATTACAATACGTTGTGGATAGATTGAAGATCACAGTGCTAAGAGAAGTAAAATCATAAAAGTGCTAGAAGAAAATATGGTTGAATAATTATATTATTTTGGATTGGGTTGATTATATTATTTTTAGATTAGGTTTTATAAAAGCTTAATACCAAAGGCACAAATTGTGCAAATAAGAAAGATGGAGGGGACTATATAAACAACATAAACATTCATAGAGAAAAAGAAACATCATATATAAGTTAAAGACACAGTCTGGAAGAATATAGTCGCCAAATTTATAACAGAGTTAAAGCCAAAAATACTGTTATTGAGCAATAAGAAACATACCCTCTCCTATTTCCCCCAAATAGGAAAAGACATGAGGAACCAAAAACTGAGAGTGGTGAGAACATAAAAATGTATTCAACTCACAGTGTTTGAAGCAATGCAAATTAAAACAATAAGCTCTTCTTTTTTTTTTTTTTTTTGTTTTAGCCTATAAATTCAAAAGCATTCTGCCAAGTATTCCAATAGACGTGGAAAAGGTGGGAATCTCATGCCCTACCCGTGAAATACAGATTGACAAATTCTTAGAGGAAAATGTGCTCCAAATGCTTTTAAAATGTATCTGCCTTTGTATCCAGCGACTGCACTTCTAAGAATTAATTCTAAGGACATATTGAACAAGTGTGCAAAGGTTTTTACAAGGGTACTTATTAGTGTCCTGTAAAATGAAAATAGGAGTGAGCTTAAAAGCCCAATGGTAGGAATGGCAAAATAAGTTACAGAGCATTCACAAGATGAGATGCTTCGCAGATGGCAAACGAGATGTTCCAGTTGTACGTTTATTGCTTGGAGAACGTTTTATGATATATTAAGTGCAAAAAGCAAATTTCAAACCAACGTGTGTATCGTGCTCTCATTTCTTCCTTTGTTTTATTTTTTCACACATATGTATGTTCATAGCTAAAAGTAGAAAAGGCTATGTGCCGAAAGTAAAAGTGGTTATAGCTGAGTAGCATCCCAGATTCTCTTTTTCATCTTGCTTATCAGTGTGTTTATGGTTTCCGCACTGAAAATCTATTACATTTGTAATAAGGAAAAGGGGCAGGAGATATCGAAAAACAATGATTTAAAAATTCCTGTGTATTTTGATAGGATATAATTGTCTTAATTGACTAGCAATGAAAATTTAAACGGCTAGGCGTTTATTGAACAAAAGGCCCTTTGGAAAGCCCTGACTGCAAAAGCGAAAGCCATGGTCACTAAAATGATAGACACCAAATTGAAATTTTAACACACGGATTGAAATTCTTCCAGATCATAGCAAAGGCCCAAATTCTCTTCATCGCAGGGGTGTATGAAGCTGGGCTGACGAGCAGATTGCAAAATGGGAAATCCTTCAAAGTGGCTGTTTTTAATAACTTCCTTTGCCATCTACTATTCCGGAGCTTTGATCAAACAGAGCATTGGCCTCCCTTCAACTAATCCTCTACTCAATTATTTCATTTGATAATAAATAACAATCCCTGGAGAATCATCATTCAAACCTATGTACTACACAATGAGAGAATGCGAGGCTTGGGTTTATAAAGATAACAGAGCCAGTCACTTGCCATTTCAGGGCTGAGGATTTACAGACATGAGCAAATGAATACATCTCTGCACCTAAAGCCTTTGATCCACCCGCCCTATCTGATGAGTGCCCTCAATGGTGTGCTTCTTCTCAACATACCAGAATAAGTGATCAGAATCCATCCCCAGCTACCAGTCTCATCCAAACACTGACAATCCAATTGATCACCCCACTTTTAAAGGCATCCCAGCCTATATCTCGGAAACATGTACATCGATGGGGGCGCTGACCCTGAAGCCCTTCTTCTGCATTAAGGGGTCAACACAGAACAGAATACCATATGCTCGAAATTAAGACAGAACTAACACAACTTTGCCACTGTGGAGCTATGACTCCTTGAGTAAACCTCTGAACTTTCCTAAGCTTCAGGCTTCTCATCCGTACAGTGGGGGTAATGATGATAATGCCCACCTCGCCAGGCTGTTGGGTGAATCGGGTGAATGACATAAGTAAGGTGCTTCATAGAGTGCCTACTACATCGCCCTCAAGAGAAGGTCACTTTGTTAAGAGTATTTTTTTTCTAAATCCCCAGCAGATATGTCTTTTAATAATTTTAATGACCGATCATTTTAATTGCCAGAAAAGTCATTACTCCAAGACGCAGACATGTATGTAAGCTTGAGCTCCTCCTTTTGTACCAGCTGCTTAAAAAAATCGTAGCCAAGGTTCTTCTAGACATAATTAAATTCACTTGTGATATAATGCTCCAATGATTCTATGAAATTTGTTAGGACTATTTTAATATTTTCATGCTCATGAGCCTCTGTCTAACGCTGTAACTTAGGAAATCACAGTGAAATGCTCTTTGTGCTATATGTCTTGCAATGGCATTTAGACAAAAGCGGTGAAATCTAACCTGACCTGGTAATAATTGTGGTATGGCTGACTTCCATGTAAAATTATCAATTCCAACTTCTGACCACCCCAGAAGCCCTGGGAAGCCTTCATGTGAACTTCAAAGCCACGTATTTCCTAAGACAAAAACCAGGACCCAGGTCGTGTGGTCACATTTCAAATGGATTTATGCCTTCCAACTAATTGACTTGTTAGCTATGCTAATATATTCATGTTTCCCTGCCTCTTTATATTTCTTTCAATAGATAATGCTCTGGAAGTGAATGCCATAAGATTAAAACAACAACAAAACAATAACAAAAAGAAACCTAGAGATTTCTATAAACTTCTTTAGGAAACCAGATTAGATTTCCAAAATGGTGTATATGATTTTTGTGTATCTCCAAACATCTTCTTTCTGTGGCAAATTTATGGCTTCTCAGAAGACAGCCTCTTTTCATTAGACATTGTGGCCTGAGGGGGAAAAGCTTCTAGCTTTTGCAGTTAGGCAGGGCTGGCTCGAAAGTGAGAATGCTGGCCGCACTTAGCAGCCTCCTTGCCTCCCTCCACTGGGTCCGGGAACCACAGCAGAGGTAATCCCGTCTGAGCCCTGTGCCTTCTGTCATTCCCAGGTGGTGCCGGGGGCCAGCAGGGTTTCCTGGGCTGCATCCGCTCCCTGAGGATGAACGGGGTGACGCTGGACCTGGAGGAAAGAGCCAAGGTCACTTCCGGGTTCAAATCTGGATGTTCGGGCCACTGCACTAGCTATGGGGCCAACTGTGAGAACGGGGGCCGGTGCCTGGAGAAGTATCACGGCTACTCCTGTGACTGCTCCAACACGGCCTACGATGGGACCTTCTGCAACAAGGGTAAGGCAGAGCCACTTTCCACGGCCATTTTTACAGATAAGCCCAAATCATCTATTTCGTGGTTTTTTCAACTGTCCACAGTGTGCTCTATTCCGAGAGTAAGGTGTTGAGAATTCTTCTCCCGCCTTAGGTGAGAAGTCTCCCATTCATTCTCTGATCTCTGTCCATTCATTCTCTGAACCATTCATTCTCTGATCTCTGTCATTCGCTAAAAGGAGAGGTGCTCCGGATATGTGTGTGAGGAATCTCAGCCCAATTCCGGCAGACCACGCACGGGCTAGAACATTCCAAAGCAAATATCCCCATAACACCTTAATGGTGAGTGACAGAGTAGGTGGCCTCTGAAAGGTGGACTCAGGCCTGACCCCCCCACTCAGGGAGGTCAGAGGGGGTCTGTCGGCGGGCTCGAAGACTGATGGATTGTTGCTGTGGATTAGTCAGGACAGCCGGCAGTCCGGATGCCCGCCCCACCCCCCACCCCAGGCTGCCAAGAGACTGGATTTGAGCTGAACTCACAAGGAAACCTGTCTGGCCAGTTATTGTCACTTTCATTATTAGAACCCGGACTCACGATGCCTCTATGCGTGGTTCTCAGCCTGAGCCGAACTGCAGGAATGATCACCACCTCTGATCAGTCAGCTTTGAGCACCTGTTACTGGTGCAGTAGCTCAGGCTTGAGTGAGTCTTTAATCCCTAATAAATCCTGCAGGGCCAATCAGCAGACTATGGGAGCCCAATGCATATACATGTTGTCATTCAAGATACACCCCGTGATTCTTCCGTGACTGGAAGAAATGCCCTTACCTGGTCTGTGGCTTCCATTCCCATGCGTAAACAAGAGGGACGGAGCCCGGGACAGCTGGCGCTTTGCCTAAGCTCCCCCTGAAATGCATGTAAATCATTCTTCCCTGTCTAAATGAATGTATAGTATTTGGGTAAAGTTTTCTGTAAACGGTCGGTATATCTCTTAATAAGAAGCTTTACATAAGTAGCCTATTCATACTCTCATGAATACATGGGGGATGGTTTATGCTGGCATTATTCACACAAGATGCCACACAGAAGGAGGAATTGTTCCATAACATTCTCTGTACATCCAGGCTACTCTCTGGCGGTGCTACAATATGAGCATACAAATGAGGTCAGGCAGGGTTTGAGAAATGAGCGCAAGACAACAACAGAGGTGGAAAAGAACACCATTGCTGAATAATGGCATACCACGTTAACAGTGCTATTACAGGGCTTTTTGTCTGCTCGGAATAACACGGTTCCATGATTTTCCTGTGCCACACAATGGGATGGGTTTGCCGAACACATTAATTTTGCACTTGTAGAAATGACAGTCTTGCAATTACCATCCATTGTGCTCGATGCTAATTTAATGCAGTCATTCCATTGCCAAAGTGATGTCTGAATGCAATCAAGTAAGTCTTAATGCCTGGGAGATTCCACTACATAAGTACCAATCTAAAGAATATCATGATCCCCTCATTTTTTTTGGAGAGTTGGGTTAAACACAGTGGCTCATACAAAACTTCTGGGGGTTAATAAGCAATATTCACAAATAGAAAGGCAGGAGCCAACATTAGAGACAAAGCTAAACGAAGCTTGTGTGTTTCCCATGACATTATTTCAAAGAATTTACACAAAGGACACCTAAATATTCTCTTAATGTCTGTTTCGCATGGCAAGTTTACGTTTGACTCAATTCAGGGCTTTAACAAAAACAAAAATAAAAGCCGAAAAACATATTTGGAAAGTATCCGTGGGCCTCTTTCTGAGTCAATACAGGTATCCTCTTGACCTGGGGAGAAAATTGGTAGTTCTGGTTGAAGGGAATCGAGCTTCATTTGCAAGCTCCTTCATGGACTTCATCTTCCCTGTGACGCCCCCAGCCAGGTGCCCCCTCTGTTTCTGGGTCACCTCCCAGGGAGACTCGAGCCGTGTGCAGCTCCTATAACCACACCCTTGCAGTGGGGCCGTAGCCAAAAAACTCAACCTCTAGAGAGAATGGCCACAGTCACCTGCCAAAGAGTGAGTTCATGCAAGTCCTTCGTGGGCCGTCCTTGGATAATACAGGTCTGCACTTGTGGATGTGAGGAATGTTCACAACATTTTGCTAAGTGAATGAGGCAGGTCCCGCTATACCATGGACACTCTGATTACATGTTTATACAAAATCAGACACACGCACACACACACGCACACACGCACACAGGAGGAAAGCAAACTATAAGAAAACACACCAAAATAGTGACTTCCATTATTTTTAGGGGAGGTAAAAACCCTGTATTTACTTTCATTTCTGTGGTGCTATATTTTCTACTCTTTATACACCGACGTATTCTCTGACTTCCTCGTTTGTTCCTGTTTGGGGGAAGAACAGTACTAAGAGGCAGAGTTCTGATCAAAGGTCAACTGTCTCTGCTTGGACTATATCTAATTGTGAACCAGAAATCAGACACAACCTGACCATGCAATCTGGAACGGAGTAGCATCTCCGGTGAAAATTGCATAGAGTTAAATTGGCCTCGAAAGATTCATCTCTCACTGCACTGAACAGAGCCCAGCTCTTTACCCTGCTTGCGGGCACTAGAGGAGGGATTGCGTTGTTGGGGCCAAGGTGTATGAAAATAAAAACCTTGAGACATTTGTGTCACACTCAGCCACGCGCGAGGTGCACACTAGGACAGGCAAGGACCCAATGTAGCCAAGGGGGCAAACCAGCCAGGGGTCTCCCCGGGTATGAGGCCATCAGGGGAATGGTGGCAAACGGCACCCGCTATTTAAATTCTCTGTTTCTCTCTCTTCCTCTCCTTCTTTCCTTCCTTCCCTCCCCCCTCCCTCATTTCTTCCTCTCCCCTCCAGCTCTCGGCCCCCACCACCTCGATCTGCATCCACCTCCTCCCCCTCTCTCATTCTCCATCCCCCACACCCTGGGAGCACATTCCTTGTCTCAGCCTCTATCTCTGACTCAATCCTTCCACCTCCCCTACCTGCTTTCCCTATTTCTCTTTCTCTTCAGGGAATATATGGCTGTGTTTGTAAATCAAATTACCATGAGCTGCCATGTCATTAAGCTCAGGAGGACAGGGCTGGATTCAAGCAACTCGCACCTGACGACTCCCTTTTGCTTTGTGGATGCTGCACTTTTACTCACTATCCCCTGCCAGCAAATCTATATACACGAGAAAGATCTTTTTGCCATCCTGTAGCCTCTTATCAGGGAGGCTCCCAGCTTTCTTCAAAAGAATCTATAAAGATTTGATCACCAGCTCAGGCATTAGCTCTCCCAAGGCCACCTGCATATTAATAGGCGTGCTGGCCTGGGGGAGGGGGGTGGTGCTCATGGTTCAGCTGTGGGTCTGGGTGTATCATCTCCAGGATCAGTGGGGACCTACACGGGGGAGCAAATGGATGGTTGCCTGGCCATGCCAAGGCTAGTTTTCACTAATTAGGCCCATTTCTTCTTAGAGAGTCAAACCCTAAAACACTGGAAAATTTTATGACTATCAACCTCAGTTTTATTCAAACCAGAAATTACCCACATCTTTAGAAGCAAACTCTGTGTTTTTAAACCAGAGGCAAGAAAAAGCAGACCTGTAGTGGCTACAACAATTTCTATATTTAATTTTCGTAATTAAATGCTATAGTAGCTAAATAGTGTCCACCTCCCCCAAATTCACGTCCCCCGGGAACCTTAGAACGTGACCTTGTTTGGAAATACGGTCTTTGCAGATGTGATTAAGGCAAGGTCATACTGGGTTAGGGTGGATCCTAAATCCAGTGAGAGCGACCTTAGAAGAAGAGGCCAGGACGCATACAGACACACAGTCACAAGGGAGAAGGCCACGTGAAGATGCAGGCAGAGGTCCAAGCGGTGCAGCCACAAGCCAGGGGACGCCTGGGCCACCAGAGGCCGGAAGAGGCAGGAGGGACCCTCCCCTAGAGCCTTCAGAGGAAGCGTAGCCCTGATAACACCTTCATTTTTGACTTCCACCCCAAAACTGCAAGAGAAGCAACTTCTGTGGTTTTAAACCACCCAATTGGTGGCACTTTGCAATGGCAGCTCCTGGAAACTAACGCACGTCCTAATAAAAATCCTCAATGTTGGGGCTCCTGGGCAGCTCGGTCAGGTGAGCGTCTCACTCTCGATCTCAGCTCGGGTCATGATCTCGAGGTTGGTAGGTCCAAGGGCCATGCCATGCTCTGTGCTGACAGTGTAGAGCCTGCTTGGGATTCTCTCTCTCTCTCTGCCCCTCCCCCATTCACGTGCACTCTCCCTCTCTCTCTCAAAATAAATATATAAACTTAAAAAAAAATCTTCTGTGTTTAATTCCTGCTGTGAAGACAGCTGACATTCGCTGAGAACTTACTATGGGTTGAACAGTGTGCTAAGCTCTGTGATGGTGTTAACATCACCTAATACTCATGACAACCCTATGAGGTAGGTGCTATTATTATCATCCCCATTTGACAGAGAAGGAGATTGAGACACAAATGGGTGTAGCAACTTGGCCAGTGCTCACAAGGCACGAAGTAGGAGGACTGGGATTTGGATGCAGGCATTTGACTGGAAGTTCGCATTCTTCACCGCTGGGTAGTATTGCTTCTCACCAAGGCTTGGTCCTTCATGTAGGTTGATACAAAACTAAAGACAGAACCCCAAATCTTAAAGCTTTTTAGTTATTGTGATTTGGTATAAAAAAAAAAGCAGAATTTTAGGGGCGCCTGGGTGGCTCAGTAAGTTAAGCCTCTGACTTCCGCTCAGGTCATGATCTCGCAGTCCCTGAGTTCGAGCGCCATGTCGGGCTCTGTGCTGACCGCTCAGAGCCTGGAGCCCGCTTCGGGTTCTGTGTCTCCCTCTCTCTCTGCCCCTCCCCTGCTCTCACCCTGTCTCCCCTCTCTCAAAAATAAACATTAAAGAATTTTTTTTTAAAAAGCAGAATTTTATTGGATGCAGAATATATCACAAAATTTTTTTAGGATACAAGATCCGAACAAAGACTTTCCCTCTCTTTCTTGTTTTGTAGGGGTGGGAACATATAGGTGTAAGCTGTATTTATTGATTGATTCATTTGTTTAGTAAGCATTCAGTGAATACCTAATGTGTCTGAAAGCCTTGAATGTGTGGTTGAGTCTGACTACATTGAAATTTTCAAAACATTCCAATGGTTTATTGCTACAGAAACAGGGAAATCTACAGTGTATGAAAGCAATGGATGTGAATTAGCTGTCACCCAGGCTGCTGCAAACACTTCTTCATTATGATCCCTTCACCGCACCAAGTTTAGCAAGAATTTATCATCCGGAGGCACAAAAATATCCCCTAATTCACTCGTCTGCACTTTTTTTCCTATAAAAATTTTCACGTTCGTCTGCCAAACCAGAATTGCAGTTGGAAAAATACATACCTTTAAATAGTCTGAAGCCATTTTCTGAGTTTAGGGAGTTCTGTTTGCTTCTCAAACATTCGTTTGTTGGTCGCTCAGATAAAGGCGAAAATTAGAGGGAGCATGGTTCCAGGACTGCAGAGCGACTGAGTGGTGGACTAGAGGTCACCACCATCATTAAAGTCGCTGGAGCACACACCGCCTCACTGTGGTCCTGCAACGTCTCCTGCTCTCCAATGAGTCTCCTGACTCTGACTTGACATTTCAAGACCTGTATTGTTAACGTGATAGAAGAAACTGGTCATGGCCATCTCAGACCCCACAGAGAAAATGGAGGACGGACTTGAATGTGAGTTTGAATCCAGCTTCCGCACTTGCGGGTTCTGTAACCTTGAGCAAACTCTTCAGCTCCCCTTGGCCTCATCTTCAGAACTACAAAACACCCGCTTCTTAATTCCGTGAGCATCGCATGGAATGGTGTGAACAGCTTTCCAAATAGACAGTCTGGCACATCAGTCCAGCAGCAGATGTCACTTTCCATTCTCAACACTCTTTTTTTTTTTTTTTTTTTTTTGCTGGTGTTGTTGTTTTCACTTTAAATCATGTCGTTCCTTAGTCCTTCCCTAAAAGCTTTAAATGTCAGATGCCTAACTGGCATCATTCGATTACCTCCGAGTACTGGCTTGCCACTCTGCTACTTCCGGAGCAAGGGCAGTGTCATAAAATGTCCGTTCTACTTAATTATGGTCACGGTAACAGTATTCTGAAGGTGGAAATGTAGTGTCCACGCCTAAACCGTGATGAACTGAGGAATATGTAGTGATTCTGGAAGGTGTAATTGGATGATTGGAGGCAATCATCCCTGCATGGGGTCATGCCTGGTTGTACAGTTCCTGGTGCAAATTATCCACCCCTGTCAAGAGTCAGCTTGGGTCACCTCAGCAATGGCTGCGTCCCTTCCTCATACAAAGCCCAACCAGAGCCAGGCGAGCCCAAAAGAGTTCAGAACTCCGTTTTGCTGGAGGGAGGCCTCAGATACAAGTCCCAGGCAGACCTCGAGAAGAGAGAGGATTTCCATCATGCCTCCTATCTCATGGAGGGTGGGAGGAGACAGCTTTGCCCAAAGCACCGTCAAGATGGCACAAAGGCTACATCTCCATGATGCCAGGCACAGTGAGCAGAGTAAATCCAGGGCCTGTTTTTCTGTTTTGTTTTGTTTTGTTTTGTTTTGAGCAGATTTGAAGATTTTGGGAAGGGGAAAGGGGGATGAATTAATAGAAAACCTTATGAACAAATGGGAGAGAAAAAGAAAAGAAATACTGGAATTATGTACCATAGAATCTGTCCCCTGTGTGGAAGGAACTAGGGTAAGCTGTTGGCAACAATGGCCTACCCACCCCTGTCTTCCTCCCAGCCTGCAGGAGAGTTTCGAACCAGCAGAGAGAGATGGCTTTCACAGGCTTCTTTTTCATTTCCAGTTTGAACAGGAGGCTTTGTAGGTTTGGATGAAGGCCCAAAAGCACAAGAATAGAATTCTTTTTCCCTTTCCTCTTAATGTGTTATTCAAGAGAAGAAAATATCCCTTCTCTAGGTTTCTTAAAACTTCAAACCTTAAGCTACAACTTAAAAATATCATAGAAACATAGGAAGATAATCTACTTAAATGTCTTAGAAAAAAAGAAGGAAAAAGTAAGAAAATACTTACGGGCAAAAAGCTCATAAATACTTAGGGATCAAAGAATAACCTTTTGACTTGATTCCAAAAGGCCAAAGCTGCAGAGATAGCTGGCACATCACTATCGGATTTCATGGTGGGCAAATACATTTCCCCTGGCCTGGGTGGCTCAGTTGGTTGAGCGTCCAATTTTGGCTCCAATCATGATCTCACGGTTTATGAGTTCGAGCTCCTCATGGGGCTGTGTGCTAACAGCTCAGAGCCTGGAGTCTGCTTCGGATTCTGTGTGTGTGTCTCTCTCTCTGTCCTTCCCCCACTCACTCTGTCTCTCTCTCTCTCTCTCACACACACACACACACACACACACAAATAAATAAAAACATTAAATTTTTTAACAATTAACACATTCATTTCCCCTGGCCTGGGGATTTTTGTAGGGTCCCAGGTATAAAGAAAAACCTGGCCAATGACTTGTATCTGAGGCCTCCCTCCAGCAAAACCTGAGCCAAAAACCTGGGTGGCTCAGTCAGTTGAGCATCCAACTTGGGCTCAGGTCATGAGCTCACAGGTCATGAGTTCGAGCCCCGCATTGGGTTCCCTGCTGTCAGTACAGAGTCCGCTTCGGATCCTCCCTCCCCCACCCTCTGTCTCTCTCTGCCCCTCCCCTGCTCACACTCTCTCTCTCAAAAATGAATAGACATTAAAAAAAAAAATCCAGCAGGTAAAGGAAGCCCTTTCTAAAACACTAAACATTCTAGAGAAGACAGTTTGGGAGGGCTTTTTTTCTTTTAATTCCGGTGTAGTGAACATACAGTGTTATATTAGTTTCAGGTATACAGTCTATTGACCCAACAAGTCTATATATTACTCAGTGCTTGTGAAGGTAAATGTACCCTTTAATCTATCTGTTTCACCCATCCCACACCACCACCACCACCGCTGCCCCTCTGGCAACCACCTGTTTGTTTTCTATAGTTAAGAGACAGTTTTTTGGCGTGTCTCTTTTTTTCCCCCTTTGTTTGTTTTGTTTCTTAAATTCCACATGAGTGAAATCATATGGTATTTGTCTTTCTCTGACAGCCTTACTTTGCTTAGCATTATGCTCTCTCTAGTTCCATCCATGTTGTTGCAAATGGCAAGATTTCATCCCTTTTTATGGATGAGTAACATTCCTCTGTGTGTGTGTGTGTGTGTGTGTGTGTGTGTGTGTGTGTGTGTCGCATCTCCTTTATCCATTCATCTATCAGTGAACACTTGGGCGGCTCCCATGATTTAGCTATTGTAGGGAGTATAGCTCAGTGGTAGAACATTTGACTGCATAATTTAGCTGTTGTAAAGAATGCTGCAGTAAACACAGGGGTGCATATAGCCTTCCGATTTAGTGTTTTCTTATTCTTTGGGTAAATACCCAGTAGTGCAAGTGCTGGATCATAGGGTAGTGCTATTTTCAGTTTTTTGAGGACCCTCCAAACTGTCTTCCACAGTGGCTGTACCAGTTTGCATTCCCAACAACAGTGCACAAGGGTTCCTTTTTCTCCACATCGTCGCCAGCACTTGTTTCTTGTGTTGTTGATTTTAGCCATTCTGACAGGTGTGAGGTGACATCTCATTGTGGTTTTGATTTGCATTTCCCTGATGATCTTATGCCGTGCCCAAAAATAAATTCAAAATGGATCAAGGACCTAGAGGTGAAACCTGAAACCATAAAAACCCTAGAAGAGAGCATAGGCAGTCATTTCTCTGACATCAGCCATAACAACATTTTTCTAGATACGTCTCCTGAGGCAAGGGAAACAAAAGCAAAAATAAACTACTGAGACTACATCGAGATAAAAGGTTCTGCACAGCAAAGGAAACAATTAACAAAACTAAAATACAACCGATGGAATGGGAGAAGGTATTTGCAAATGACATGTCTGATAAAGGGTTAGTATCTAAAATATATTAAAAACATATACAACTCAACACCAAAAGACCAAATACTCAATTTAAAAATGGGCAAAAGACATGAACAGTCATTTCTCCAAAGAGGACATCCAGATGGCCAACAGACACGTGAGAACACAGTTTTTGGACTTTGCCTTAGGTATGGGATGAAGAGCAGTTTTTCAAATTTGTGTCATTTTCTAATACCCCACCAGGTTTGGGACCTTTTTGGATACAACCAATTTTTCCGTGTGTGTTGTTGAATGCTTCATCCTTCCACAATAAGCAGAACTCTAAATAATGTGAAGTTTACAAAACTAACGCTGTCACTTGCCATGGCTTCCGTTGAAACTCTATGTGTTTCTTTAGTGAACCTAAAAGGAACCAGTCTAATAATTTGTTTGCAGGGTTTTGCTCTTAAATCACTCACACTTTCAAGCGGGTTCATTCACCACAGTCCATATTTTCCTTGAGCACTTCACATCTGCAGGGTGTAAAGACCTGCCCCTGACAAGCAGTTCTCTGCCCCACAACCTTTTTGCGCACTCATCATTTCTAACGGGCAGCTCTGGCCTTAGCCGTTGGGCTCATTCTAAGCATCCTTTGGCTGGAGGAGATTTACTTTCTTCAGTGATCAAGCCTGGAGGTTTTTGAACTGACTTGTCAAATGCTTTTAATTGGCCCATCTTATAGATCCACCTGACTTTGACCTCATTTACATATCTTTCCCTCTATCAGTTGTGCTTGATTATAGTCATGGTGACTTAGGTAAGCGGATATTTTATTTTATTTTTTCTCCCGTTAAGGCCTAATCCACAGGAAGTGGAAATTATTAGGCCCATGTGAGTTCTCTGAGCCATCCCTTGCTTGGCATTTTAAAGGTATTATTTTCATGAGGTCTGGACACATGATGAAGTGATGAGTTCACTAAAAATAAGGTGGCTTCTAAACTTCTATAAAGCAAAGATTCTCAATTGAATTGAATTATTGGCAGTAAAAATTAACAGGTCCATGTGCTGTAGGAGTGAAGTAATGTCAGGGAGCTGATCATTAGTAATAATTTAATTTCTTCACATGCACGGAGCACAAGTTTAGTGTAATGTGGGAACACCTACTAAAAGCTTACTATGTGGGAAGCTGTGAATTAACAGAGATGAATGAGACCAGGCTTGGAATGAAGTGGAGGTGATTGACCCAACTGCAATATAAAGGGAAAACGAGACAAAGTGCTGAGTGAAGCCTACATATGGAACCAACCCATTCTGAAGGTTCTAACGGTAAAGCCACTTTTAAAGTCTCATCAGCATGGCTAATCGTAGTGGGTCTCAACCTAATTCTGGGGCCAGGAGTTTGACTAAGGGAGAAGACTCTTTAAAAAACGTTTTTCTTGAATGAATCTCAAGTCTAAGGATTTAAGAAACCCTATGAATCTCAAATATGACAAAAATAAAACCACTTAAACATATATTATTAAAACCTAAAGAATTTAAAAGAGAATTTTAGGGGCACCTGGGTAGCTCAGTCAGCTAAGCATCCAACTCTTGATTTGGGCTCAGGTCATGATTTCATGGTTCCTGAGATCGAGCCCCCTGTCAGGCTTCGTGCTGACAGCTTGGAGCCTACTTGGGATTCTTTCTCTCCCTCTCTCTCTCTCTGCCCCTCCCCAGCTCACAAATGTGCATGCTTTCTCTCTCTCTTTCTCTCTTTCTCTCTCTCTCTCAGAAATAAATAAACATTTATTTTATTTTTTAAGTTTATTTATTTCTGAGAGCGAGAGAAAGTGCGTGCTTGTGAGCTGAGGCAGTGCAGAGAGAAGGAGAGAGAGAACCTCAAGCAGGCTCTGAGCTGTCAGCATGGAGCCCTGCTCAGGGCTTGATCTCAGGAACTGTGAGATCGTGACCTGAGCCAAAATCGAGAGTTCATCGCTTAACTAACTGAGCCACCCAGGCACCCCAATAAATAAACATTTCAAAAATAAATAAATAACTAGAACAATTTTAAAAACATCCCAATTAAAATTTTTGTCTCTGAAACAATAGTATTGATATTTATAAGAAGTGTTTACCTGCTTTTAATGTTACAAAATTTGATTGGACAAAATATTTTAGGATTCAGTTCATTTTAACCCCTTCAATTTATACCCCACTAGCCAATAATATTTTGTGAAGTTTGCTTCCTTTGTTTTTAATAGGGAAAGAATAGGAAACTTTAAAAATGGGCTAGGGGCACCTGGGTGACTCGGTCAGTTGAGTGTCTGACTCTTGCTTCCAGCTCAGGTCATGATCTCCTGGTTTCGTGGGTTTGAGCCCTGCATCAGGCTCTGAGCTGGCAGCTCTGAACTAGTTCGCATTCTCTCTCCCTGTGTCTCTGTCCCTCCCCTACTCACACTGTCTCTTCTCAAATAAATAAAACAAAAATTAAATAAATAGATAAAAGTTTAAAAATGGGCCAAACGCCTCACCAAAGAAGATAGACAGATGGCAAATAAAGCATATGAAAAGATGCTCCACATCCTATGTCATCAGGGAAGTCCAAGTTGAAACAACAAGGAGATACCTCTACACATTTAGAAGAATGGCCAAAATCCAGAACACTGACAACACCAGATGCTGATGAGGATATGGGGCAACAGGAATTCTCACTCATTGCCCGTGGGAATGTGAAATAGTGTAGTCCCTTTGGAAGACAGGTTGGTGGTTTCTTAGAAAACTAAAAATACTTTCACCGTAAGATCTGCCAATCATGCTCCGAGTTTTTACCCAAATTCAAATTCAAATTCAATTCCATTTACCCAGAGGAATTAAAAACTTAATGTTCACTCAAAAACTCTACATGGCTGTTTATAGCAGCTCGACTCATAATTGCCAAAACTTGGAAGCAACCAAGATATCCTTCAGTGGGTGAATGGACAAACAGGTACGGGTATATCCAAACAATGGAATATTATTCAGCATTAAGAAGAAATGAGTTATCAGATCATAAAAAGACACAGAAGAAACTTAAAGGCATATTACCAAGTGACAAAAGCCAATCTGAAAAGGCTACGTACTGTATGATTTCATCTACATGACATTTTATTTTTTTTTTTTTAAATTTTTTTTAACCTTTTATTTTTATTTTTGAGACAGAGAGAGACAGAGCATGAACGGGGGAGGGGCAGAGAGAGAGGGAGACACAGAATCAGAAGCAGGCTCCAGGCTCCGAGCCATCAGCCCAGAGCCCGACGCGGGGCTCGAACCCACGGACCGCGAGATCGTGACCTGAGCTGAAGTCGGACACTTAACCGACTGAGCCACCCAGGCGCCCCTCTACATGACATTTTAGAAAAGACAAAACTATGGAGACAGTAACAAGATCAGTGGTTGCAAGGGATTGAGGGGAAGGGAGAGAGGGGGTAGGTAGGTGGAGCACAGAAGATTTTTAGAGCAGTAAAATACTCCGTACAATACTATATTGATGGACACATGTCATTATACATTTGTCCAAACCCATAGGATTTGGATGGGTTCACCAAGAATGAACCCTAATGTCAGCTATGGACTTTGGGTGATAACTATGTGTCATTGTGGGTTCACTGATTGTAACAAATGTACTACTCTGGTGGGGGACGTTAATAGTGGAGAAGGCTACCCGTGTGTAGGTATGCAGGTGGCATATGGGAAATTTCTATACCTTTTTCTCAATGTTGCTGTGAACCTAAAACTGCTCTTTAAAAAAGCAGGGGGTGGAGGGCTTTAAAAAAAGAATAGGAATTTTTTTCCATTTTCCAAATCTGTGTTCTCATCCTTTCAGTTTTTGCCCTCACCCCGAGAATTGTATATGTGTCTAATGGGATACCCCCTTTCTGTATTCCTATTTTAAACATACCCCTTTAAAGATACCACTTTGAAGATCAGCACGTTGATGTGTAATTAACACCTGATCCCTGCTATTTTGTTAAAGGGGGTCTTCTAAGAATTCTGTTAACTTCAACACTACAGGATTTTATTTTGATATCCTAAAGTTCAGACTTGACTAATGCAAACTTGCTACCTTTCAACTTGTACAAATGACTTATCATTTTCCGCACCCATGGACAATTTTACTTCCTTTTTTCCTCCCTAAGGAGAAGGTCAAGAGTAGCTTAAAGTAGGATCCCCATTCAGGGCCCTTTGTGAATCATTCTCTCTACAACCCTCATGATGCCAAAATATTCTTTCAAACCCTCTGTTCCAATCCACTCTATTCACACAAACAACATTTGTTTTTTTTTTTAATGTTTGTTTTTGAGAGAGAGAGAGAGAGAGAGAACAGGGGAGGGACAGAGAGAGAAGGGAACAGAGGATCCAAAGTGGGCTCTGTGCTGACAACAGTGAGATCATGACCTAAACCGAAATCGGACGCTTAACCAACTGAGCCACCCAGGCGCCCCAAACAACACTATTCTCAACTAATTTCATTTTTTTAAAAAAGGAATCTGGACTTTCTTACTGTTTCCCAGTTAAAGAGGGAAAATTAACATTATTTACAGCAATGGAGCAAGAATACCTGAAATTCCAATTTCAACATTATTGAAAACAAAATTGGACAGTCAGACCACTCTCTTGGCATTCGGTTGCTTTTAAATTTCATTAATTACATAAAATGTATCATTTACAGGATTGCGAGGATCAAATGAACTGGTGTATGTAAAAGTACGTTGAAAAACACTGATCTTATGAAAATGCAAATTATCGTTAAGGCTATCAATTACAACGCCAGAGGTCCTGGAGTCCAGGTCTCTTGCTAAAGAGAAGGGATGATGGGTTGCCATTCAAAAGCCACCAGAAAACCCTGCACAGGACTTTGTCATCCACACTGGTGGTGTTACCTGACTGACGGCAGAGAGTTGTGCCTTCCATGCCCATGTCTCTGCACCACAATGTCCCGTATTATCTGGAAGCTCAGGGATGACAAAGTTCAGCAGATGTTAGACCTCAGACTTGGAATCTTCCACAGCCTGCCTTCCTTGTCCAGCTCTGAAGTACCGGGGCCCTGGTTACATTCCCTTCTGTAGCATAGAATTGTCATGAATCATTTGGCCTGGAACAGCATTAAAGCAGCAAGCACATTTGAGATTAAATGAGAATGGATTCTGAAGGCTCCTCTTGGGGTTATTCGTGAGGTCTTTAGAAAAGAATATTGGTTCCTTGAATCCTTACAGAATTTCAAAAAATGAAAAGTGACTGCTGCGTTCTAGAAACCCCATCTAAAATTTTCCCTTTATCTCAGGTGATTAATGGTCTCTCTGCCCCTCTGTGCCCTGATTAAGGGTGACAACTCCAGTTCAGATGATCAATCTGGGTATGAGTTTAATCAAATGTAGCCTAAATATTTGCACACAGTCATTGCCAGCCACTTCTTAGATTTCAGAGTCAGAGATTAGTAAGACTATAAGTAAAATGCTTTCTAAAATTTTACCTTTGAAGTAATCTAGTTTAAATCCCTTTTAAATGGCTCTGTTAACCTGTTGGCTTTTATAATTCCTTATAATGGAATCTTGTTAATTCAGTTAAAAATCTAAGTTAAGTCAGGTGAATCAACTTAAAACTTGAAGTTATAAATCAACTTGAAGTTATAAGTTGCAAACACATTGATATTCCTACTAAACAGGCAAAAAATGTTATCTTCTATGACTTTTTACAGTATCCTACTGGATCAGAAGCCACATGTGGTTGTTACAGCACTTCCTAATTTCTTTAAAAATATCAAGGGCTCTTTCAAAAAGTTTTATTTCTAAAAAAAAAAAAGTTTTATTTCTATTGCCATGATGAATTTATCATTATTCAGACTTTCAGCTTTGCCCTAACATTCAAATGTCATTGGGTTACTTATTTCAATACTTTCTTCAGTTACTCATAAATTGTTAAGAGTTCATGAAGCTTTTTTTTTTTTTTTTTTTTTTTTGTCACAAAATCAAAGTATCTCACGGTTGGAGAGGATATTATGTTCTCTTCAACTGACATTTATTGAACACCTCATTTTATGCCAGGCACTAAACTAAGTAGGTTCCCATATCTTACCTTATTAATCATCACAGCAATTTTAAGATGTAGGTGTTAGTCCCCTATTTTTATAAATGAGAATGCTAAGACTCCCAGAGGTGAAGTTTATTATCTACACTCACCTGGCTGGTCAATGACAGATCGGGATTACAACTGGGGAGCCCTGGAACCTTATATAATATCCAAAATAGTGTCTTCTTTATAACACACTCACTCGATGGGAACCAGACTGTGCTTGATAGGTCTCAGGACCACGTGAGTCAGCTCATTCCACATTTAGGCTTTTCTGCCCACCGGAAAGTTTTCTTTTATCCTGTACCATCATCTCTACTAAAAATGGGAAATATCTTTAGACACAGTGGAGGTCAGACTCTGGGTTCAAATCCCTATGCCTTTAAGAACTCAGGGACATCTGTGCACCTTCATAATTCACAACTCCAAGGAGACAAGTAAAATCGCCTAACCTGAAGCTTGACACAGAAGAGGTATTTAACAGCTGATAAATTCCATAGTCTACTCTTTCCTTTACTGACACCTTAATGATATGCTCCGGGGACAAGGATGGCATATGGTCACTGGCCCACTTTGCAGTTACTGTTCTCCCAACACCCCAGAAAGCCTTAAAATAATCACAAACTCTCAATAATATGAATTTTACAAAATAACACTCTTTATCTTTTCTCACATATGAGCTCCACGACTCAGCTGAAACTCTCTACACTTCTTTTCTTCCGTGAATCTAAAAAGAACCAGTCTAACAAATTGGCTTTTAAATGTCTTTTACTTTTAAAAGTCTCACATTTTCAGCTCCCCTGCAAGCAGGTCTGTTCCCCCATGTCCACATTGCCCTTGACTATTTCATCATGTCTACAGGGCATACTTCCCTTAGTAGTTGTCCCATATAAATGGCAAGCTAGTGAGTTCCATGGAGAGCAATGAATACATCGTGCCAGATTTGTCTTTTTCTTTCTATCATCCCAACCTGAAAGCTGAGCAAAGGCCTAAGGCCCCAAAGTTCTGAATAATTTTTCCTTCTTTCATTGCCTCATTTCCTGGGGCTCTCTGTGTGTGGCTGATCGAGGAAACACATACATGCACACACACACATGCACACACACGCGTGTGCACGCACACAGACAGCAGGGTCAGAACAACAATTTGACTGGGCTTGTCCATTTCTAACTATAAGTCTCAGACAACAAGATACAAGATATTTCTTGTGTTGTTTAGGGCATCACCCATACACCTTGTCCATGATTCTGTGTTAATAGTGGAGAGTACCTTTCTCTCCAAATACACAAAGTGACAAATGAAACAAGGGACATAGACAGTCTGACCAAATAAATTCTTGGACATGAGAGACCACTGTAGATTGCTTTATAACAAAGAAGGTGATTCACAGGGTAAATACAGGACATGCCCTGCGAGTTTTCTTACTGATGAAATTCATGCTTCGAATTGCTGATTGGTGGTCCCTGAAGGATTGCAGTAACTCTGTTCTAGTCTGGAGATTGCATTATAGGTGATACGCCTCTGATAACTGAAATTCGAAAAAAACATGGGAATTACCAAAAACATAGCAATTACCAATAAATCTCTGCATCCATTTTTATAAGGAGACGCGAGTGTGGACACATTTCGCCAGCTACTACTGTCTCTCACATCATTGCAGTTATTACAGACAGGAGCCCAGGCGATGGACCCTGAGCTTTTGGCCTTGGTGTGGCCCATGAGCCTTCTTTCCCACTACAGAGTCAGGCTCTGATCACAGCATGAGCCTCCCTTTCTCTGGCCAAAGAGTAATGTAAAAATTATAACACGCATTAAATATTTATCCTCGAGACAAGAGTAAAAGAATTCATAAGCTGAGACACAACCAGCGAGCATTCCAGAATGCAGAGTAGATGTCTTAGTCCATTTAGGCTGCTCTAACAAAATAGCACCAACAGGTGGCTTATCAACAACAGAAATCTGCTTCTTATCGTTCTGGAGCCTGGAAGTCCCAGATGAGAGAGACAGCATTGTCCGGTGAGAGTCCCCTTCTGGGCCACAGACTTTTCATTGTGTCCTCACTTGGCAGAAGGAGCTAGGGAGGTCTTGTGGGTCTCTTTTTATGGAGCCTTATAAAAGGAACATCAGTAATCCTGTCATTCAGGCTCCGGCCTCATGGCCTAATCATCTCCCAGAGGCCCCACCTTCTAACACTCTCACTTTGAGATTTTGGAGTTTTTTTTTAATGTCTATATTACTTATTTTTGAGAGAGAGCAAGAAGGGGAGGTGCAGAGAGAAAGGGGAACAGAGGATCCAAAGCAGGCTCCACACTGACAGCAGAGAGCGTGATGCAGGGCTCCAACTCACGAACTGTGAGATCATGACCTGAGCTGAAGTCGGATGCTTGACTTACTGAGCCACCCAGGTGCCCCTAACACTGTCACTTTGGATGTCAGGATTCCAACATATGACTTTGTGGGTGGATACAAACATTCAGACCATAGTAGTAGCCATTCTCTTCTGTAAAAACAAATGATATAAGCAAATCTCTGCCACTGCCCAGTCTCTCCCCTTCAGATCGCTGACTCTTCCCCCATCCCAGCACACACACACATACACCCAAAGTGGCTCACTACCGTCCTCATTACAATGGAGGGAATTGTTTTTAATTAAACTTTTAAAGCATCTCTTAGTTCAGAAGGAAGACATCGTGGAAAAAATAGGAGTAATTTAAAGAATGCATGACAGACCAGCTACTTTCCACCTAAAAGGATTTTCTTTGAACCACCTACTTGTCCATTTTCTTTCCTGTGGTTGGATAGTCAACTAACTAGAGCATCATTTGAGTGAGCGGCAGTGGGTCAAGGAGAAGGGCAAGACACCCGAATGTGGGTTGGATGGTTGAGGTTGTGTCCTCAAGGAGCCACGTGTCATTTAGGAGTGAGGAAGGCGTTGGGCAAGCTCTAGGGAAGTGGTTATGGTGAATTCTGGGAGGACATGAGTTGAGGAGCTCCAGAGGTGTCTGGGAGGGACGAGGGAGGCAATCAAAGATACCTCCCTTTCTTTCATGATCTTGCCTGAGGCCAGCCTTGTTCCGGCAGAGAGAGAGAACTGGATCCTTGCTCCTTTTAGCAGGCTCCCTTGCTACTAAGATTCAGAATTCAGGATAGTGCTATAATTTAGTTACATTACCAAATAAATAATCTTTAGTTATTGGTCCATGTTAGAATATCGCACTATAGGAAAATGTATTTCAAGTTCCTAAAATCAATTTATATTATTATAATGTACTGTGCATCATTATGAACATAATATTAGCATATATAGCATAAACATTTTTCCTTGAAACTACTTGGTCTTCATACCCATTATTTAAAAAGACTACTTAATATTCCATCCAGTAGGTTTACCAAAATTTATTTAACCTAAGTATCTCACAATAGGGAAATGGCAATTTCTATTTCTGCTCTCGAAATTGTTTCCAATTTTTTATTGTAAATAATACTGCGGTAAATGTTTTTATAAATGGCATTTTGGTATTTTACATTATTTACTTAGGATGGATTGCCACGTGTGGAGAGGTAGCATTAGAGGGTATGAAATGTTTATGGTTTTTCATCTGTGGAGCCAATCTGATTTCCCAAACTCAATGCCAGCAAACGTGAGAAAGCCTGGTTCTCTGAATGCAGTCAGCACCGTTTTCTTTTTTCCCCTTTTTTCATTGTTGTGAAAATAACAAGCCAAAAATGGTTACCATTTTAATTTGCGCCTCTTTCCTGGAAAACAGAATTCAAGAGAAAAGTCTGGCAAAATGGATGCACCTTGGAGAAAGGTCAACTGGGGGGCTACCAAGAGGCTGTTAGCACTGAGCACCACATTTAACGTGCTGAAATCCTCTCCAGGTTCAAAAGTTTCATTTGCTGATGTCCTAGCACGGAGAGAATGGGGATTCCAACGGACACTAAGAGTTCATAAAAGACTGTACAAAAATGAACTTTTAGAGGTCAGTTGGATATTATCTATCAAAACATAATTTTTCTGGGGCACCTGGGTGGCTCAGTCAGTTAAGCGTCCAACTTCGGCTCAGGTCATGATCTCGCGGTTTGTGAGTTCGAGTCCCGCATTGGGCTCTGTGCTAACAGCTCAGAGCCTGGAGCCCCATTCGAATTCTATGTCTCCTCCTCTCGCTGCCCCTCCCATGCTCATGCTCTGTCTCTCTCTGTCTCTCCATAATAAATAAACGTTAAAAATTTTTTTAATTAAAAAAATAAAATTAAAAAAATGCAGCTTTTATGTATTCTATTGAATTCAGGAATTATTCTCAAGAAATCCATCCTAGAGAAATACTAGTGTTATAGAAGTATAAATTCACAAGAATAGTCATGACAACATTTTGTGTGTCATAATGAAATATAGAGGAAAAAACTAAATATCCATCAATAAAGGAATTACTCTTGAATTATGATACATAACCATTAGAAAAAGTAAGATGGACATATTGATTCACATGAGAAAATATCCCTTCTATCAGTAAGCTTAAAAAAGCAGAATATGTAGGGATGCCTGGGTGGCTCAGCTGGTTAAGCATCCGACTTCAGCTCAGGTCATGATCTCACAGTTCGTCAGTTCAAGCCCAATGTCAGGCTCTGTGCTGACAGCTCAGAGCCTGGAACCTGCTTCAGATTCTGTGCTCCCCCGCAACTCTGCTCCTCCCCTCCCTGCTGTCTCTCAAAAATAAATAAACATTTTAAAAAAGAAGCAAGATATGTAGAGTTGGATTGTATTTATGTTAAAAACCCAGGCATGTTTGTGTGTGTGTTATAATACACACACACACACACACACACACACACACACACGCATGCACTACACACAAATGGGGTTGTTTTCAACATGAACAGAATTGGACTGTATACAAAGCAAAAGATACATATAATCCATCCAGCCTTTTTCCAAGATTTTACAGACTGTTAGCCCTGGTTGCCTGCAGAGGTGATATGACGTGAAGTATAGGACAGTTTTGACATTTTACTCTATAAAAGTTTACCTTTTTTGAACCATAACCATGTGTGATGTTTAAAAGCAAAAGTCAAATGAAGATATGCTCCAACTCTCTGAAGGTTCTCATTTCCTAATTCCTAATGAAGGAAGGGTCCAGTCGCTTCACCTTTGCCCTATTGTAGCAAACTACAGTGAAATGGAACAATTTTCAATTTATTACTTGAATTCCATCTTTTAAAAAAATTTTTTAATGCTTATTTATTTTTGAGATAGAGACAGAGCACGAGCAGGGAAGGGGCAGAGAGAGGGAGACACAGAATCCAAAGCAGGCTCCAGGCTCCAAGCTGTCAGCACAGAGCCCAACACCGGGTTCGAACTCACCAACTTTGAGATCATGACCTGAGCCGAAGTCAGACACTTAACCGACTGAGCCACCCAGGTGCCTCTTGAATTCAATCTTTTATATTAATTTTCCATTTATGCCTTTTGAGCACATTTATTTTTTTTTGAGCACATTTATTTAATAAGCTATTTATTTATTAAGAAATTAAAGGTTCCAGTTCCACATAAACACAGCAGATCGACTGCATCTATTTGCTTTTGCTTCACACTAAAATCTCTGGGGAAGGACTTTAAAAAAAGGATCAAAGCGGTCAAGAGAAGACAGCAGCTTTTATAAAGGCCAGAAGCAAAAGGAAGAATAGACACTTAGTAGACAGAGGAAAGCTCGAGCCTAAGATTGTTGACGGAGAGGCTCAGGAGCAAGCAGGTTTGTACGTCTGGCCCCCTGAAAGGCTCACACATGAGGGGCTCCAGGTACCTCAGAAAGAGGGAGTTGAAAACAGAGGATTGCCTTCAAGTTTGTATAAAGAAGCCAATCTCCCCACCCTGTAGCTGGGCAACAACCCCGATGCCAAGTAGGGATGAAGATTAGCGGTTTGCTCCCTGGAGGGGCTGGATGCCAGGATAGTCCCCATGGCCAAGGGCAGGGGTGCCATCGTGATCTCATGGGAACTAAGTGGAAGTTTCCATGCAGGCTTCCAGAATCCTGGCCACAATTCCTTCCAGGAATCCTCATTGGGGAAAATGGTCATCCCTGGAGAGAAGGCCAGTGGATACAAACGGACCAGTCCTATCACCGGACCCCACTGCAAAGACCACCCATTAAAAGGCTTCATTCTCACACCATCACCAGTTATGTGGTTCAAGCCCCAAACAAATAAAGGATTCAGCATAAATGAAGATAGTGCTTGGATAACAAACTTTTTGAAAAACCAAAAAACTGTCATTCATAGTCTCCATTTCAGTTCCAATTACCGCACAAAAAATTGATCCCAAAACTTTGTGGCTTAAAATAACAGCAGACATCTTATTATCTCAAATGGCTGCCATGGGTCAAGAATTTGGATGGGCCTCATGGACAGTTCTGGCTTGGAGGTTCTAAGGGAATTACAGCCAGGTGGCAGCCGGTCCTGGAAGAGCCAGGACCTGGCCAGACTTCTCTCTCTCTCCTCAGCTGGACACAAGGCCCTTCCACGTGATCACTCTGCATCAGCTCGTGTGGCTTCTTTGAGTGGGGTGGCCTGGGGGCAGGCGACTACTTTCCTGGATAATCACGGCTCTGTTGTGATTGGTTCAATTCCCCAGGCCAGAGTTGTACTGCCTTTTGCAACCTAGCCTTGGAGGTCATGCACCATCATTCCTGCCACATCCAGTTGGTGCAAGTGGGTCCCAAGGCTGCCCAGACCCTAAGGGAGGGAAAAGAGAGCTATTGTGGTGGCCATCTTTGAAAACAGATCAGAAAGGTACAAGGAGATATTGTATCCATGAAAGAGCAAGGGAATTATGCCCTCTCCCTGTGCAATTATCACTTTAGAAATTACCAATTTTGAAAATTAAAATCTGAGAGCAGAAATTTAAAAAATAAAAGATTGAGAAGGTAAAACTCCAGTAAATCATGCAGAAAAAAATAGAGCAAAAAAGACAAGGAGTTGGGAAACAGGACAGAAAACATAAGAGGGTGAAACCAGTAAATTCAAATATGAATAATGAAAGATCTAGACAAAGAGAACACAGAAAAAGGAATGAAGAAAAACATAAGAAATATGAGTCATGACAATGTCACAGCTTCCCTGAATGGAAGGGCATGAGTTTATAGATTGAAAGGGCTGAACATAAAAAAAAAGAAGAAGGTGGAAACCACATGAATTCATAGCATTATAAAATATCAGATTATAAGGCATAAATAGAAAATGCTAAAAGTTTCCAAGATGTCGGTAAAAGACAATTCAAAGACCACAGCTCCGCGACCAGCTTAGAGAACAACCAGGTCACGTTGGAAAAGGAAGATGGAACGTCTGGGGTGAGGTTTCCAAGAAAAATACTAAATAGCTTCCCTGTGTTTGCAGAGTTACACCTCCAACTGAGAAATAGGGATTAACTGGTGACAGGTATGCAGAAAGCAAGGCAAATGAAGACACAAAAGATTTCCCTGGAATATGGATGCCTGTGTTAGGATCAAGAATAACAGTACAAATGGGGCGCCTGGGTGGCGCAGTTGGTTAAGCATCCGACTTCAGCCAGGTCACGATCTCGCGGTCCGTGAGTTCGAGCCCCGCGTCGGGCTCTGGGCTGATGGCTCAGAGCCTGGAGCCTGTTTCTGATTCTGTGTCTCCCTCTCTCTCTGCCCCTCCCCCGCTCATGCTCTGTCTCTCTCTGTCACAAAAAAATAAATAAACGTTAAAAAAAATTTTTTTAAATAAAATAAAAAAAAAAAAGAATAACAGTACAAGCTTGTTACTTAGAAACGGAGTTAACATCGGTGGGGGGGAAAGATTGTTCTGAACCGTGGAAAAGTAGGAAGGCATGGGGGAGTGGGAGGTGAGGACTTCTGTTATGTTTTTTAGGCCTTGTAGAAAAATGAGTTCTTAGACTCTGTATGTGATAACATGCTTTAAAAGGCTAAACTTAAATACCACCTTAAAATGATAGCTGGAAATTCAGATAAAAAATGGTACAATGAGGATATTTTTATTCCCCTCCCTCAAAGCCACTGATACCAAAAAGTATAAAACAAAAGAAAAAGAAATCTATCTTCAATGAGACACGGGAATAGCCATCACCACAAACCACAGTTAGGAAGCATGAATGAATGCCAAAGACACTGAAATTTGGGTCAGAGGAGAGAAAGTGGTGAAATCATGTTTTCTTAACTTCAGCTGATTCAGAGTTCATCAGAGCATTATTTAATTCCATCTCAGTATCAATACCCTATTCTTTTTCTTTTCGTGTGTGTGAAGGAGGACTCTTTTTTTTTCCTGTAAAAGTAGCATGAGAGATTATAAGTTATTTGAATCTTTTGGTGTTGTTTCAGTTTTTAAAATAATGAGCACCTGTGGGGTGCCTGGATGACTCAGTCGGTGAAGCATCTGACTTCAGCTCAGTTCATGATCTCACAGTTCACAAGTTCAAGCTCCACAACAGGTGTGGCTTTAGTTTGTATTTTCCTGATGATGAGTGATGTTGAGCATTTTCTCATGTGTCTGTTAGCTATGTGGATGTCTTCTTTGGAGAAGTGTCTGTTCATGTCTTTTGCCCATTTCTTCACTTGATTATTTGTTTTTGGGGTGTTGGGTTTGATAAGTTCTTTATAGATTTTGGATACTAACCCTTTATCTGATATGTCACTTGCAAATATCTTCTCCCATTACATTGGTTGCCTTTTGATTTTGCTGATTGTTTCCTTCGCTATGCAGGAGCTTTGTATCTTCGTGAGGTCCCAGTAGTTCATTTTTGTTCTTGTTTCCTTTGCCTCTAGAGACGTGTTCAGTAAGAAGTTGCTGCAGCTAAGGTCAGAGAGGTTTTTGCCTACTTTCTCCTCTGGGATTTTGATGGCTTCCTTTCTTGCATTTAAGCCCTACCTCCATTTTGAGTTTATTTTTGTGTATGGTATAAGAAAGTGGTCCAGGTTATTCTTCTGCATGTCGCTGTCCAGTTTTCCCAACACTATTTGCTGAAGAGACTGTCTTTATTCCATTGTATATTCTTCCCTGTGTTGTCAAAGATTAGTTGGCCATACGTTTATGGGTCCATTTCTGGGTTCTCTATTCTGCTCCATTGATCTGTGTATCTGTTTTTGTGCCAGTACCATACTGTCTTGATAATTAACACCTTTGTAATACATCTTGAAGTCTGGAATTGTGATGCCTTCAGCTTTTGTTTTCTTTTTCAGGATTGCTTTGGTTATTCAGGGTCTTTTCTGGTTCCATACAAACTTTAGGTTTGTTTGTTCTACCTCTGTGAAGAATGCTGGTGTTATTTTGATAGGAATTGTATTGAATATGTAGATTGCTTCGGGTAGTATTGACATTTTAACAGTATTTGTTCTTCCTATCCAGGAGCATGGAATATTTTTCCATTTTTTTGTGTGTGTCTCTTTCAATTTCCTCCATAAGCTCTCTATAGTTTTCAGTGTATAGATTTTTCACCTCTTTGCTTAGGTTTATTTCTAGGTATTTTATGGGTTTGGGTGCAATTGTAAATGGGATCAATTCCTTGATTTCTCTTTCTGCTGCTTCATTATTGGTGCATAGAAATGCAACCAATTTCTGTGCATTGATTTTATATCCTGTGACTTTGGTGAAATCATGGATCAGTTCTAGCAGTTTTTTGGTAGCATCTTTTGGGTTTTCTCTATACAGTATCATGTCGTCTGCAAAGAGTGAAAATTTGACTTCCTCCTTGCTGATTTGGATGCCTTTTATTTCTTTGTGTTGTCTGACTGCTGAGGCTAGGACTTCCAATACTGTGTTGAATAACAGTGGTGAGAGTGGAAATCCCTGTCATGTTCCTGACCTTAGGGGGAAAGGTCTCAGTTTTTTCCCCATTGAGGATGATATTAGCAGTGGATCTTTTGTATATAGCTTTTAAGATCTTGAGGGATGATCCTTCTCTCCCTACTTTCTTGAGAGCTTTTATCAAGAAAGGATTCTGTGTTTTTTTCAAATGCTTTCTCTGTGTCTATTGAGAGAATCATGTGATTCTTATTCTTTCTTTTATTAATGTGATGTATCACATTGATTGATTTGCAGATATTGAACCAGCCCCGAATCCCAGGTATAAATCCCACTTGGTCGTGGTGACTAATTCTTTTAATGTATTGTTGGATCCAGTTGGCTAGTATCTTATTGAGAATTTTTGCATCCATGTTCACCAGGGAAATTAGTCTGTACTTCTCCTTTTTAGTGGGCTTTTTGTCTGGTTTTGGAATCAAGGTAATGCTGGCCTCGTAGAATGAATTCAGAAGTTTTCCTTCCATTTCTGTTTTCTGGAACAGCTTCAAAAGAATAGGTGTTAACTCTTCTTTAAATGTTTGGTAGAATTCCCCTGGAAAGCCATCTGGCCCTGGACTCTTGTTTTGGAGGAGATTTTTTATTACTAATTCAATTTCTTTACTGGCTATGGGTATGTTCAAATTTTCTATTTCTTCCTGTTTTAGTTTCAGTAGTTTATAAGTTTCTAGAAATGTGTCCATTTCTTCCAGATTGCCCAATTTATTGGTATATAATTGTTCATAATATTCTCTTATTGTTTCTATTTCTACAGTGTTGGTTGTGATCTCTCATCTTTCATTCTTGATTTTATTTACTTGGGTCCTTTCCTTTTTCTTTTTGATCAAACTGGCTAGGGGTTTATCAATTTTGTTAATTCTTTCAAAGAACCAGCTCCTGGTTTCATTGGTCTGTTCTACTTTTTTTTTATTTCAATAGCATTGATTTCTGATCTAATCTTTATTATTTCCCATCTTCTGCTGGTTTGGGGTTTTATTTGCTGGGTTTTTTTTCCAGCTCTTTGAGGTGTAAGGTTAGGTTGTGTATCTGAGACCTTTCTTCCTTCTTTAGGAAGGCCTGGATTGCTATATACTTCCCTCTTATGACTGCCTTTGCTACATCCAAGAGGTTTTGGCCTGTCATGTTATCATTTTCAATGGCTTCCATGGACTTTTTAATTTCCTCGTTAACTTCTTGTTTAACCCATTCATTCTTTAGTAGGATGTTCTTTAATCTCCAAGTATTCATTGTCTTTCCAAATTTTTTCTTGTAGGTTGATTTCAAGTTTCATAGCATTGTGGTCTGGAAAAATGCATGATATGATCTCAATATTTTTGTACTTGTTCAGGGCTGATTTGTGTCCCAGTACGTAATCTATTCTGGAGAATGTTCCATGAGCACTCAAGAAGAATGTGTATTCTACTGCTTTAGGTGAAACGTTCTGTTAAGTCCATCTGGTCCAGTGTGTCATTCAAAGCCATTGTGTCCTTGTTGATTTTCTGCTTAGATGATCTGTCCATTACTGTAAGTGAAGTATTGAAGTCCCCTACTATTATGGTACTATTATGAATGAGTTTATTTATGTTCATGATTAATTGACTTGTATATTGGGTGCTTTACATTGGGAGGCATAAATGTTTACAATTGTTAGATCCTCTTGGTGGATAGACCCCTTCATTATGATATAATGCCCTTTTTCATCTCTTGTTACAGTTTTTATTTTAAAATCTAGATTGTCTGATATGAGTATAGCTACTCCAGCTTTCTTTTGGCAACCATTAGCATCATAGATGGTTCTCCATCCCCTTACTTTCAATCTGAAAGTGTCTTTAGGTCTAAAATGGGTCTCTTGTAAACAGCATATAGATGGATCTTGTTTTCTTATTCATTCTGTTACCTGATGTCTTTTGATTGGAGCATTTAGTCGATTGACATTTAGAGTGAGTACTAAAAGATCCGAATTTATGGTCAACGTGTTGCCTGTAGAGTTGGTTTCTGGTGGTGTTCTCTGGTCCTTTCTAGTCTTTGTTGCTCTTGATCTTTTTTTGTTTTATTTCATGTTTTCTCCCCTCAGAAAGTCCCCCTTAAAATTTCTGGCAGGGTTGGTTTAGTGGTCATGAACTCCGTTAGTTTTCATTTGTCTGGGAAACTCTTTATCTCTCCTTCTATTTTGAATGACAGCCTTGCTGGATAAAGAATTCTTGGCTGCATATTTTTCCAATTCAGCAAGTTGAATATATCCTGCCATTCCTTTATGGCCTGCCAAGTTTCTGTGGCTAGGTCTTCTGTGAACCTGATCTATCTTCCCTTATAGGTTAAGGACTTTTTTTCCTTTGCTGCTTTCATAATTCTTTCCTTGTCAGTGTACTTTATGAATTTGACTATGATATGTCTTGTTGATGGTCGGATTTTGTTGAATCTAATGGGAGTTTTCTGTGTTTCTTGGATTTTGATGTCTGTGTCTTTCCTCAGGTTAGGAACGTTTTCTGCTATGATTTGCTCATATCAACCTTCTACCCCTTTTCTCTCTCTTCATCTTCTGGGACTCCTATGATTTGGATATTATTCCTTTTTAGTGAGTCACTGATTTCTCTAATTCTTACATTGTGTTCCTTTGCCTTTGTATTCCTCTTTTTTTCTGCTTCATTATTCTCCATAATTATGTCTTCTATATTGCTGATTCGCTGCTCCCATTCATCCATCCTTGCCACCGTGGCATCCATTTGAGATTGCATCTCAATTATAGCATTTTTAATTTCATCCTGACTAGATTTACTTCTTTTATCTCTGTGGAAAGGGATTCTATGCTTTTATCAACCCCAGCTAGTATTTTATTATCGTGATTCTAAATTCTAGTCCAGACATCTTGCTTATATCTGTGTTGATGAGTTTGCTACCTGTCATTTCTTCCTGTTCTTTATTTTTGGGTGAATTCCTTCATTTTGTCATTTTGGAGGAAGAAAAAGAATTTATAAAATAGAAAATTAAAATAAAAAACAGTACAAAAAAATCAAATAAAAGAAGCTAGATCCTAGGTGTGTTTTGGTCTGGTTGTTGGAAGATGCTTGATAGAATAGAGAAAAAAGGGAAAGAAAAGAAAAGGAAAAAAAGTAAGAAAACATTTAAAAATTTTTAAAGATGAATGCAATAAAATAGAATAAAATTACATGAAGAAATTAAAATATAATTCATAAAAATTTACAAAAAAATATAAAAAATACAGTAAAATTTTTTAACTTTTTTAAGAACAGAAAATAAAAGTAGTTTTTTCTCTTTCTGTACCCAAGAAAAAGAAAAAGAAAAAAAAGAAGAACAAAAACAAATGATGGACCAGCGAGCAGAATGAAATCGGAATGAAATTACATCCAGTTTCCCCTAGAAGTCTAGCTATGAAGCACTTTGTAGTCCATACACTATGCAGGTGGAGATCCTCTAGGGCCTGAGCTTGGTTGGTGCAGTTGGGCAGGGCTTGGTGTAACAACTCCATTCTCCACTTGGCGATTTAGCTTAGTGGGGTGGATGGGTGTGGCATACATGTGAAGCTATGCACATGCGTGGGAAAATTGAAAATGGCATCACCCAGCTTCCCAGTCTCTGGTACCAGAACTCTGCCCTCTTACCCAAGCAGCAATCAAGCACCCCTCCTTTGTCTCCAGCTTCCATCCACTCCCCACTTCTACACTGTCTGCATCCAAGCTGTCAGCCTGCTAGGTAGCACCTCCCTCCTGAATTATATTGCAGATGGGGCTGTGTTTCCAAACCCCTCACTTTTGAGAGCCCTGCGGCTCGGACCTGCTCCCACCCTCTGGGGGAGTGTCACACCAAGCAATGGCTGGGTGCCAGCTTGCCCCTAGGAACGTTTGAGTGGTCGTGCTGTTGCAGAGGCTCAGAGGTTGTAGCCAGGTGCCTGTTTGCCCCAGAAAAAGTTCCTGGGATCGAACGGCAGTAGAGGTTTAGAGATTATGGGAAATCACAACACATAGCTGGCACCAGGTTTCACTGCCCCTGGTGTTTTGTTTCGATACCAGCAATCATGGCTGTTCTCTGGGATCCACTGGAGTCTTTGCATATGGGGAGGCTGTTTGGCCTCTATCAGATGCCCTTTTGGCAGGGGAACCGCTTCTTCTTGTGTGGCCCACAGATCCTGGGACCTCACTGTCTGCTTCTGGTGATTCTCCCTTCCCACCAGAGCACTGCCAGGTACTGAGCTGTGGAATTTCCAACACTGCTCTCCCCTGTTTATAGAGTCCTAGTGGTAGTGAAACCCTCTCCTTTCTCCTTTCTCCTTTTTCCTTTCTCCCTTTCTTGTTCAGTCACTTGTGGGTGTTCCCACTCTTTCTCTTTCTCTCCAGCTACTTTTGGAGGGAGTGCTTTTCCTGGACTCTCCCCTCTTTCTCCTTCGTCTCTCCACAAAAACAGCTCCCTACCCTCCACGGCTTCTCTCTCCCCCATTTCACCTCTCTGTGCCACATACCTGCCAAGTTATGTGGCTCAGGTTATGCAGATCATTGTGTTAATCCTCAGATCAATTTTCTAGGTGTGCAAAATGGTTCGGTGCTGAGATAGCTGCATTTCAGGGACAAGAGAAGCTGAGAACTTCCATGCTGCTCTGTCATCTTGTTCCCCTGGGGATGTTTATTTTTAATGTGAGTTCTCTACCCCTAGGGGAAAAAAATGGGGAAAATAAGTACAGAACAAGAAGCCAGCTTATGAGCAGAATAAAAGTGGTCAAGTTATTTTCAGAGGAGTCTAGTTGGCCTCTGAGTTTCCTTTCCTGCAGTATCCAATTCACAACCCAGACTCTAACTTAGCTTCCCAAACCAGATGAGCATCCCACTTAAATGTAATTGGTCCTGTTTCAGTTTGTGTCTTTGGGCAATGAAATTTCACAAAGACTTTCTCCTCCTCTTTCTCTGATGCTGTCTTTCCAATCTGAAGTACACCGTGACCAAAAAACTCCAAAGCTGTGATATTCATTAAATAACTCAAGTCAGAATTTAATATATCCTGTAATTGAGAGACTCAAAAAATTGTTCCAGGCACCTGAAGACCACTTGTATTTCTTTATTTTCTTGACATCCTGAACAACACCTTTCTGAGAAATCACTACTGAGTAGTCGAACCACAACAAAGACCAGTGTGGGGAGAAAGGGCGCAGCTCAGGCAATCGGAGTACATCCTATTGACCTGCAGACAGCCACCAGAATCTAGAAATGCCTACCAAAAAATACTTGCATCAACATTTGATCTGTCAAATCTAATTACTTTTGTCTTGATCATTGTACCGGCTCACTATCAGCTTTGCAAATGCTAATTAAAAGCAAAAAGCACAACCAGCATTTTTAAAGAGCTCTGGGAGAATCTCCCATTTGCACATACATATAAGATTAATTTTCCCCAGAGCTGACCAATCTCAGGGTCAACAGACTACTAATGCCAAGGAGCAATCATAAATGAAATTCCCTAAAACTGTTTATGAATGTCAAGACCCACCAAGGCAAACCGTATTTTGAAAACACAATTCAGATGTCTCATGTCTTAATCCCCAGTGAAAAAAATCAACCATTAATAATTAAACGTGTCTGATTCTGGATGTGGCCAGGCATGGAAGAGTCCACAGCAGCAGGGAGTCAGGACGGGGTGGGAAGGCTGGGTCTGGAAACTCACCCGCATACTGGAAGGGGGCACAGAGTGGGCTGGGGTTTGTAACCGTGCAGCAGCAGATGGCAGAGGGAGCTACTTTGGAGCAGAATGGTGACTGGCCCCTTGCAGCGGGGATCAGGGAGATCCAGCAAAGATGATAGTGCACTACGTGCTGGGCACCTTCTTGAGCATTCCTCTTGCATTAATGAACTCACTTACACAAGAATCTGGTGAGGGAGGCAGTTTTACTAGACCCATTTTACAGACATGAAAACGGATACACAGAGAAAGGAAGGAGCTTGCACGAGGTTATCCTCTAAGTGGCAGAGCAAGGATTTGGACACAGTTTGGCTGTAATGCCTACCTCTTTAACCACTGAGCTATATCCTCCCCACGAGGTAACAAGCTTCTCTTTCAGGCAGAGGGTGGAGGACAGTCACTGGAACTAAGAGAGCAGTTAATATGCTGGGGGACACATCCGCGTCCTTCCAGGAAAAGTGAACAGCTTGCACCAGGATGCAGGCTCAGGAGAGGGACACAGAGTGGGGCCCCACTAGAGCTGGGACTCTCCAGACAAGGCATCCCGAACTCCTTGACATCACGCTCCTAAAAGAAAAAAATGTTAAGCGTGAGTCCCAGTGTATATAACTTCATTTATATATTCCTTTTAAATTTTTGTATATGTACTACTGAATTAACGTAGGTCGTAAAATATGCACAAAGGGGGAAATTATTCTTTTATACCGAAAACTTACCATAAATTCACCTCAAATATTACACTGACTTATCCTAGCACTGGAAATGTAGATCCCTGACCAAAAGTATATTTTTAAAATAATTTGGATCTGCCTCTTATTTAGACATTTATCAGAATGACTTGATCTAGAACCCATTTTTTTCTAGAATTATTCCCTGATTGTTTAAGATCATGATGGATGATTAGTTGGGGGGAAACATACACACACACACACACACACACACACACACACACACACACACAATGCAAGGCCTTTGATGTATTGCGTAATCCTGAAACTATATGTTAAAATGAAAACAAAGAGCCTTTAAAAATCCTGCAGCAATACCCAATAAATAAATAAAGGTCATCCAGCAAGAAAAAGTTCCTCTCGAACAATGCTTTTAAATCCCAGAAACAAAACCAAAATGTCAATCCATTCTTTTTAACATTTTTTCACAACAAAACAACAACCAGTGTACAAAATAAAACACTGGCGTTCAAACAATCTAAGCCACTGCCGGTGACAGAGTGTGTCTCATTCAGGGCAAAGATCTATTTTTCTGATCACATCCATAACTCAACACATACAAAAAGAAAAATTAAATTATATTAAAAGACAGCATTTTCAGCAGTCCTGACGGGCTTCAGCCCTCTGACAGCTCCTGGGATTCCATCAGCCAATTATTGCCACGTTGGGAAGTCAACCGTCTCTTGAAACCAAATCTAATGGAAAGAGGAGGAGCTTAGCAAAGCAGCTTAAACACCTCACCTGAAAAGCTCTTTTCGAACTGGGACGCGTGTCAGTCGTGTCTGAGAGGTTCCCTCCATCCTGCAAAGGAGAGATTAGTTCTTCAGGTTCCACTTGTGTGGTCATCACTTCAGATTTCCCTGAAGTTCTGGAAAGGCTAAAGGTTGTTTCCACCTGGAGCCACTGGAGCCTGAACCCACGGAGCATTTTCCTGCACAAATCTCAACCTGACAGAAACTGTAAAATGAGACTCCTGATCTTCCATATTAAGGGAGCAATGTCAAGTTGGCTGATAAGCTTGATGTTGGTTGGTTTGGAAGGGGGTTGACCCAAGACTGTAGCAAAACCAAGGCTGTGGTCTGTTAATCAAAGCCACCACCCCCAGGCTGGCAGATGATGGCGTATGTTGTTTTGTCTTTGTTTTTGTGTTGGGGTTTTTTTGAAACCTGGGGTTAGGGATGGGCAACTTATTCCAATTTGTCTTTGAGGTGATAGGTTTGGGAATGGAAAATTACCCAAGAGGTTAAAAAAAAAAAAAAAAGGAAAAAAATCTGTGAAAGTGTTTTATAAAGGTTTTAAATCATTGGGTATCTAATGTAGATTATTCATTGCCTTATGTGCTTTAAAATGCTCCTTCTTGGGGCACCTGGCTGGCTCAGTCGGAAGAGCATGAGACTCTTGATCTTAGGGTCACGAGTTTGAGCCCCACATCAGGTGTAGAGATTACTTAAAAAAAATTTTTTTAAATGAAGTTAAAAAATAATAGTAAAGTAAAGCAACTCCTTCTCTAAGTACTTCAGTATTCTTCCTAATGGTTGAGGTAAGACAATGTCTACACACGCCCCTTTAAAATCTCCCATGTAAAACACCTGCATCCCTACTCTACAGCTGTGAGGATCTTGACCACGAATGTCCTCCCCAGGCAGTGTCACGCCATAATAGCTTGCTGAGGACATTTTTTTCTTACTTCTGGACATTCCCTGGGCCCACCTCTATATTAACCTGCAGTGGTCATGTCTTCATATATGTCCTTGTTAAGCAACAGAGTTTTCATGAAAGCACTCTGACCCTACCCTTGTCTTAGAAAACGGCTAAAGCCTCATAGAGTATTTGTGTTTAAGGTACTAGTTAGAAAATGTGACCTTGAGATACCTGGATGGCTCAGTCAGTTAAGCGTCCGATGTCAGCTCAGGTCATGATCTCACAGTTTGTGGGTTCAAGCCCCACATCAGGCTCTGTGCTGATAGCTCAGAGCCTGGAGCCTGTTTTGGATTCTGCCCCTCTCTCTCTCTCTCTCTCTCTCTCTCTCTCTCTGCTCCTCCACTGCTTGTGCTCTGTCTCTTTCTGTCTCTCAGAAATAATAAATAAACATTTAAAATGAAAAACAAAAAGAAAAGAAAATGTGAGCTTCAATTCACTGCTGCTGAGTGCTTAGCAGAATCTCAACTGAGAGAAAATGTGTTTAGGAGGACAGCCTGATGGCCATGCAATCCACACACCGGCCTGGAGAAGCATTGCTCCTTCTGGCAGCCACAACCTCTTAAAAATCATCTAGAACTTGGTGTGATATGGGTGCTCTGAGGACACAGGTAGGCCATTGAGGATGGGGTGGAATGAGCAGCGGTGGGAAGAATAGAAGGAATAGAAGAATAGAAGGAAATAAGGTGAGGGAGTTGAAGGGGTTGGGGATGGGGAGAAGACGCCCAGATTGTGTAGGGTGTGGTCGGTCATGTCAAGGGCTTGGCTTTTGCTCAGAGGGCGTGGAGATCCACCCAGGGGAGCGGAGGAGTGACGTGATATGACATACATAATAAAATGACCAATCTGGCTAAACTGTCTCCTCTTTCCATTGCATCATTCAAATCCAACACTCAAAACAAGGAGCAGTTTCCAAGCTATTGCTGAAATGTCTGGTGGAAAGAAATAACGGGGATCCTAAATGGCAGGACGTCCCCCCTGTCACCTCCCTGAATTCCTGAAAGAGATACATAGATGGAATATTTCAAACAAGTTCTTTTTTAAGTCCTCCTCCACTTGGGCATGTCCGAGAGAGAGAGAGAGAGAGAGAGAGAGAGAGAGAGGGAGAGAGGGATCATTCCCAGAAATTCTAACTGAGTGGCTGGGTACAGAACAGAAACAGCTGTGCGGTTAGATTTCCAGGACGATGCTAATGTGCGTAAAGAAACCGCCTCTCCAGAGGCTGGCAACAATAGCTGATGTGGGCACAAGCTTCTATTTTTTCCCTTCTTGCGCGCCGTAGCTGTGCTGTCCAGGATGGTAGCCACTAGCCACACGTGGCTATCGGGCACTTGAACTGGGACTAGTTCAAAATGAGATGTGCAATCAGCATAAATCACCCAGCAGATTTTGAAGACAGGGTGAAAAAAAAAAAAAACGGATGTAAAATGTGTCAATAATTTCATTATAGATAACATGTTGAAAGAATCATATCTTGGATGTACTAAATTAAATACAATATGTTATTAAAATTAATTCAGCACTTTTTTTTTTACTTTTTAAATATGGATACAAGAGAACTTAAAACTACAAATGTGGCTCACACTACATTTCTATTGGACAGTGCTGATGTAGAGCATCTCACAGACTCCTCTTGTAGGAACTGTGGCCCTCTGTCTCCCAAACCTTCAAAACCCACCTTACCGTGGTTATCACCTTCCACAATAATTTTTTTTAAAGAAAAATGCTAAATTGCTTTTTTAGATCTTTCTTCCAGGTAGTCTGTGGAGAAAGATCGAAAGACAGCACAACCGAGGAGTTAGTAGTAAGAATTTGCTAGATGTGTGACCATAAGCCAGTTACTCACCTTCTCTGAGTCTCCATTCCCTCATCTGTAAGAACTCAATAATAACACGTACCTCGAGACGTTGTCAAGCTAAGTATCATCGTTCCTAACTCTCCATAAGTGGTAAACCCTCTTGTCATTGGCGCTGAGCTTTTGAGAAAGTGGGGAGGTGCCCTGGGTCCAGGTGATGTGATTCTGTGTAAGCAGTGATACCCCCATTCCTGCGTCGACAGAGGTTCAGAAACCTGCCGTCTTCCTACCCACTCCTGAGCTGCCTGGACATTGTACCTCTGTTCACAAATGTCAGAATTATATTCAAACATCAGAATAAAAATAAGTACAAAGCCAATGTCGCTTGGAAAGAGTATTTTTGATGATAAGATCGTGGTTGCCATGTGCTTTCACTAATTACCATGACTAAAGAGAAGGGCCTGCGGTCTTTGCTAAGAGAGAGAGAAGCAAGAGAGAGAAGAAAGGGCTCCAAGCCTTAAAACACCCAGTGCTCCCATTAAACCATGCTACCTGTGAGGGTTTGCTTTATCTCGCTGTTTATGTCTCTCTGCCTTTTGGTCTCATAACCATTATCTATCAATGTCCCTCAGCCTCGAAAGTTTAATTTTTACCCCATTTCTTCCAACTGCCAAGCTCAACTCTTACTCTTTTTTTTTTATTTTTTTTTTACCTTATGACTGAATTCGTTAAAACAGTTTGTCCTTAAAGGTTTTCTTTTTTTCATTGACATGGAAAGACTCACGTGGTTGGTTTCTCTAATTTTCAGGAGGCAGCTGGTTGAGCTGAAGCTGGTTTCGCATGCAGCGAGGCTTCCTCCTCTCCTCCAGCGGGCCGACTCCAATTAGAATGGAATCAGGAATGGGCAGGCAGCACGCATTTGAAATCACCATCCATGGTCACCATGACTTCTAAACCCAGAGGCACCATTAGATCAGGGCTATATTTGTAGGCATTTTGTTATACTTGGGACTATTGAAAAGTGAGAAACTGGAATGAACTGAGGATTTTATGCTTTCCCCAAACTGTGGAGCAAAAGAGATGGCAATAGACAGGAAAACGTAACAGTTTAAGTGGTGGATGTGGCTGTTGAGCTGTGTTTCTGGAGGAGAACATGACAGGCAGGAGAGGAAAATGAGTAAGTTGGGAACAGGGACAATCTCACTTCCTGAGTCACAGTCCTCTACACTAGACGTAAGACTAAAGCCTTAAAATACCAGCAACCTGTGTCCTCAGACTGTTTCCTTGGATGACTGGCCAGGGTGCTGGATGTAGCACAGAGCTTTTTAGAGAATCCTTGACCCTGAGCAGTCCCAGAAATTCACGTGCAGTGATTTCTTCACTGCATTGGCGTCTGTCCTGCCACCTGTGGCTGCTTTTACTGCTCCTTTTGTGTCAAAAACAGGTCATGAGCAAACACTCAGGCAAACCGGGTCTCAGCATGTCACTACACAACACATGCTTTCTGAAAAACCTTTTTTTTTTGAAATCCATTTTTTGTTACTCTAGAATTGTGTGTGTGTGTGTGTGTGCGTGCGTGCGCACGTGCATGTGCATGCATGCTCCCGTGCGTGTGTGTGCACACATATGTGTTTTCTGGAGAAAAATATGTGCACACACATTTCCAGACATATTTGCTGAAAACACACACACGTGCACACACATATGCGCACTCCTATTCTGGAAAATCACTTTGAGGTTGATTTTATATATATGTAAAGAGAGAGAGAGACCTGTAGATCCATATAGAAAGCCGTATGCAAGTACTTTTAATTTATTTCCTATAAGAATAAATTTGTTGCATGCAACAATGAATAAATCTATTCTTTTTCCGCAGATGTGATGCAAAAAAAAGAGGGGCATGCTCAAAGAATCTACAGAGGGGAAAAGTTTCAACATTTATTTATTTTTGGGACAGAGAGAGACAGAGCATGAATGGGGGAGGGGCAGAGAGAGAGGGAGACACAGAATCAGAAACAGGCTCCAGGCTCTGAGCCATCAGCCCAGAGCCTGATGCGGGGCTCGAACTCACGGACCGTGAGATCGTGACCTGGCTGAAGTCGGACGCTCAACCGACTGCGCCACCCAGGCGCCCCCAGAGGGGAAAAGTTTCTAATAGAGGGGGAAACCATTAAAGTAAAATTTTAGTTGTCAGTTTTATAATTGAAGCTATCTCCTCACTTGAAAATATTGTTTTCACTGGAGTAGAAGGAAAAGAGGACCCGGCAAATGCCCTACAAGGTTGATTTCCCCCAACAGATTACAAGCACGTACATGAGGATTTCAAGAGAGTCCTCACTGTGGTGGGGCAGAGTCCAGTCATTCAAGGCAGTGTGTAGTAATTCAGTGAATGAGTGTCCTAAATTCATTCTTTTTCTTCTTTTTCCTTCCTCCCCTGCTCGTTTTTACTTCTTTTTCCTTTTAGACTTCTTCCATCAAGAGGCAGGCAAAGTATAATTCCTTTTTTTCACGACAATCTTATTTTCAAAATCAACTCTGGATAATTCATAATCCTGGACTTTTTTGCCCAAAATGTACTGATAGCCAATTATTTCTTGGTTTCTTTGAGGTGAATCTTTGCTTTATAACCCATATTTTATTGTCTTTGAAGTTTGAAGAAATGATCCTCAAAAAGTGATAGATGGTAATAGAAATAGGTTACCAAAGTGTCTTCAGTGTTCTTTAAGCAGAGGGGGTTGGGGTTCCAGCTCTGAGAAAAATGTGAAGATGGCCAAACTGGTCCAGAATACCATCAATCCATCATTAATTCCGTGTGTGTGCATTCAATACCTAGTAAGTTGTAGCAAAAGTGCTGGACTCTGGAGATACATCAGACAAAATATGGTGTGTGCCCAAGGAGCCCTTCTTTGGCCTTTGGTAAATGCAAATATAAGCTACCAATTGTAGTTTAGTGTGAGAAAGCCTTTGGAATTGCTATACTTTGAATTTATTTCACAAAAGAATGAATGTTTAAGTCTAGCTCTCACAGAAACAAGTGATACCAGCGCAAAAAAAAAAAAAAAAAATCCAGGTGGGTGGCCATGGCCAAACCAGATAGGCAGCTCAGTGTGGGGATGTGAGAGTCGGTGTGAAGGCTGCCTGCTCTTGGCCTGGGGAGGAGCCTCATGGCCTTTGGCCACTTCTTAGACTCTGTACGGCATCACTCACAAATAGTTTTCAGGAGGCATCTCTTTTTTTCCTCAAGAAGCATGGTGTCATCTACGCTCATAACGTCCAGAAAGCCTGTGAGGCCTCAAACAACTTTATGGGGACATAACCTGCTTCTTGAGTTGCACGAAGTAGAATGCCATGAGCTGCTAGTACCTCATGCATTCTTGCCCCGTTCAAGAGAGGGACCCTACATGAGTTTCTTTCAATTACTCTGTTTATCCAACTGTCATCATTACCCACAGGAACCCACCTCCCATTTGATGAGTGAGACTCCAGCTGTGATGGAGTCTTACCCATTAAGAGTAATGTGGCTTGGGCGCCTGGGTGGCGCAGTCGGTTAAGCGTCCGACTTCAGCCAGGTCACGATCTCGCGGTCCGTGAGTTCGAGCCCCGCATCGGGCTCTGGGCTGATGGCTCAGAGTCTGGAGCCTGTTTCCGATTCTGTGTCTCCCTCTCTCTCTGCCCCTCCCCCGTTCATGCTCTGTCTCTCTCTGTCCCAAAAATAAATAAACGTTGAAAAAAAAAATTTAAAAAAAAAAAGAGTAATGTGGCTTTACCCACAGTAAAGCCACCTACACGGCGTGGCACGTTCTCTAAAGAGGCAGCAGTTTTGAGGGTGGTTTGTATTGACTGAAGGACAGTTCAGGGCTAGGTTAGAACATTTCCACAAGTCGCAAGGTTTAATTAACGCACCGGATAAAGGAGTCATGTGGACAAAACGGGCGACGTGAGTAGGAACAGTAAGCAAAGTCATAATCTGTAGTTCCATTTACCTTCCTTGGTCAAGGAAAAGAACATGTCAAAATCGATGTCCTGTTTTAATCAGAATAATCAGCGAATGGAAATGGCTCTGGATTAGAAACTATACGTCAGAGTCTCAGATCTCGCAGCCATCCACGCTTTCAGGTGTGGCTTTGTTGTTGTTGTTGTTGTTGTTGTTGTTTAACTCAAAATAGAAATTGCTTTACTGTAACCAAAGTTTATCCTAAATAATAGGACATTGGTGGATTTTCTGGTTGTTCTTTTCTATTAAGGTCTTAGGTGGTAGAAAAAATAGAATTTTATCACTTGAGTCAATCGCATCTTTATGTCTGTGAGTAGTAAACAATCAGTGGTTACTTGGTAACTAACTTCCTTTTAAAATTCCACGAGAAGAAACTGGCAAACAAATTAGTTTGCGGAATTCTTTGAAAATAGCTGGAACTTGCTTTGAGCGTGGCTGGGAGCGTCAGCTATGAAGTCCAGAAAAATCTGTATTTGACTATCCCTTCCTGATTAGTATGATGACCTTGGCCAAATTATTCCCTTAAGCCTCAGTTACCTTATCTGTGAAATAAGGATGATAACATCTACATCAAAAGTGTTGCTGCTGAATACTTCATTAAATAATATAATATATGAAAATTGCCTATTGCGACTGACACATTGCGGGAACTCCAGAGAAACTCATTTCTTTATGGCATGTAAACATGAATCTGGCTCCAAGTCAAAAGTGCCCTCACCGAATCAACAAACTTTCTGTAAGTAGCTCTTTCTACTAGGTTCTGGGGCTATAATGGTGAATGAAAAATAGCACTTACCCTCAAGAGCCCTTACAGTCCAGAATTCTGCTTGGCTCCCCAGTTCAGCTGAGCAAGCAAGAAAATTTGGGCTGCTTAGTGTTCAGAGCAAAGAAGCAACAACTTCTTTGATAAGCAACCTGCTGGTTATCAACAGAATGAAGAGACACCACCTCATGTCTGCAAAAGGCATAAATTACGTAATTTAAAAATTTTACAAATAAATAATTGAACAGATAATGTAACTCCTGAAAGCAACAGCTTCATAGCAGATGTTGAAGTAAGCAGAGCAGAGGTGACACGAGGCAGAGGCATTCGACTGGGGGACAACTTTATCCACTAAAGCGATTCAAGCAATTGACCTGTCTGTCCAAATAACACTCCAGTTTACAAAGCCAATAAAGAGAAGATAAAGCAGTCAAAATGAAGACCATCTGTTAAATTGCAAATCATTTCCTTCTTTTGGATGTATTATTCTAAATGCATCTTATAACACTTTGATTAAGAAACTGCTATTATAATTAATGATAATGACTAAGTTGACAGAATGGCATTTCTCCCAAGAAACCCACTTTACAGGAATGCCTGGGTGGCTCATTCAGTTAAGTGTCTGACTTCAGCTCAGGTCAGGATCCCATAATTCGTGGGTTCAAGACCCACATCGGGCTCTGTGCTGACAGCTCAGAGCCTGGAGCCTACTTTGGATTCTGTGTCTCCCTCTCTGCCCCTCCTCCACTCATGCTCTCTCTCTCTCTCTCTCTCTCTCTCTCTCTCTCAAAACTGAATCAACATTAAAAAAAAAAAGCTACTTTACAAAGGGAATGAAATTGAGAAATATCAACTGGGAAGGGTCGTTGTGGACCAACTAGCTGAATATACTGTTGTTATTAAAAAAAATTCAAATTTGGTTCAGCTCAATTCAATAAATATTAATTGCGTTTCTGCTGACGGCCAGGACTGGATAAGGTTACTCTTACCCTGAAAAATCCACGTTAGTGAACTACCAGATGTACAAACAAAGCATTCAACTTCGAACTTCCTGGTCTCTCCATTTGCCTTCCCTCTCTCTCCTGTTCCCACTCCATTATGAAAGAGATGAGCCCACTCTGCTGCCTGCTTATTTTACAAAAACTCTCGGAGCACCTGGTGGCTCCGTCGGTTAGGCATCCGACTCTTGACTTCGACTCAGGTCACGATCTCGCAGTTGGTGAGGTGGAGCCCCTCGACGGGCTCTGAGCCAACAGCGCGGAGTCTGCTTGGGATTCTCTCTCTCCTCTCTCTGCCCTCCGCCACTTGCCTTCTGTCTCTCTCTCTCTCTCTCTCTCAAAATAAATAAGCATTTAAAAAAACTTTCTACATGGAAATATATATATATATATATATATGCGCTTATGTATACATACAGCCTCATGATGGTTCTCCAAAACTATTTGTGTGTACATGCAAATATTTGTGTCTGTATATATATGTTTCCAGAAGTGGGACCATAATGCAACAGTAGGGTCAGGTTGGTTGATTTACTGACTCCAGCTTGCTTTTAAATGATTCAGGAATTAGTATGTATATATATATATACACACATATATATACACACACATATATATACACACACACATATACATACATATATACACACCCATAAAATACACACACAGAAATGTGAAATGTTAAAAGTAAGAGAATCTGGATATGAAGGGTATGGTTCTTGGTACCAATCTTGCAACTTTTCTGTAAATTTGAAATGACTTCCAGGTATATTGTTCTCCTAAAAATTTTAAAAGTAAGCAATTCAAGGGGTGCCTGGGTGGCTCGGTCAGTTAAGTGTCTGACTTCGGCTCAGGTCATGACCTCTTGGTTCCTGAGTTCAAGCCCCGAGTCAGGCTCTCTGCTGACAGCTCACAGTTCGGAGCCTGGAGCCTGCTTTGGATTCTGTGTCTCCCTCTCTGCCCCTCCTCCACTCATGCGCACGATCTCTCTCTCTCTCTCTCTCTCTCTCTCTCTCAAAAATAAATAAACATAAAACAAATTTTTTTTAAGTAAGCAATTCAAGACCCTTTGTAAACCTCAACCCGGCTTCGTCTTCCAGCAGCAGGTGCTGGCCAGGTAACACCCCATGTTTCATACCTGGTTCCCAACTCCCTACAATAGCGGTGCTCAACCCTGGCCACATGCTGCAGTAATCTCAGAAAATAGTAAAATAGGCTGGCCTTTCCCCAGACCGATTAAATCAGATTTTCTGAGAGTTTGCCTTAGATTTGCATATATATATATATAGATGTGTGTGTGTGTGTGTGTGTGTGTGTGTGTATATATATATACATACACCAAGGTTGAAAAACTCTGACATCATTTCCTGAACACCACTCCGTGTGCCTTTGTTCACGTTTTTTCCCCACACTGGGCAGAGAGCAGGAGGGGGCTGCCCGCCTTGTGCATCTTGCAAATACATATTCACTGTCACCTTTCTCATGAAGAAGCCCAGACCTTCCCCTCCCCCTGTTTCTACTCTGTTAGTCTGGACCTCACACTGTATTCTAATAAGGTGCTTATCTCCCAACCAACTGTGAACTTCTTTGGGGAAAAGTCCTTGGCTCGAATTTGCTTTTGTTATCAGCACGGGCCTGGCATATAGCGAGATTCCAAGAAATGTTTACTAAATTCAAAGCAAACAAGTTACACTTGTTGGACTCAAGTTGTAACAAAGAGCCGTGAGGGCACTCTCGGAGGAGCTTTACCCTGCGTGTGGCACTTAGGTGCCGACACTGGCCGGGAGCACGAATGAGGGCCATACGGAAGGCGGTCGAGACGGCCGGCCGGGAAGGACGCAGAAGTTCTATAAGCAAGTAAGCCAGTGTGGCCAGACTGCAGGCCGAGGGTGCAGGGAATGGGAGACGGGCTGGGGAAGACCAGGGCCAGGTAATGAATGAGGGTGATGAAGGTCACCCGGAGGGGCAGCCTCTCGCACAGAGCCCTACCCCCACCCAGCGTCTCAGTGTGTCATTTCTGAGTGAAGTGATTCTTACTATGTTTCTTTAAGCTTTTGATGGGGAAGTCATGAACGCTGATTAAAACTACTAACCCTCTAACCCTCTCTGGGGTGCGAGGGTGGCTCAGTCGGTGAAGTGTCCAACTTCAGTTCAGGTCATGATCTCAGGGTTCGTGAGTTCAAGCCCCGCGTCGGGCAAGGTGCTGTCAGCACAGAGTCTGCTTTGGATCCTCTGCCCCTCTCCCCGCCCTCAAAAGTAGAAAAGCAAACAAACAAACAAAAAAACAACAACAACATTAAAAGCTATGAGCCCTCTCCCCCAGGAAAATGCATATGCACTGTTTGCCTGAAGTTTCAGAAGATTTACAGATTCGTTGAAATGTATCTAGTGACCACCTCCCCCACCCCCAGTGATATTCCAAATTGTAATAAAAAGGATGAAATTTAAGTTTAGGGGCAACACACTCTCCTCTCATACCAACCCATTCACCAAACTGCAGCCAGAATGATATTTTAAAACTGCAAATCAGATTATGTCACCTCTACTTGAGACCCTCCAGAGTTACCCTTTACTTTCTACACAAAAAAATGCCCAAGATACCACTCTTTCTAGACTCACTTCCTGCCACTCTCCCCTGAATTTTTGCCTTTTCACCTTCTTGGCTTCCTTTGCATTGGCCTTCAACATTGCCTCCTTCCCCAGGGCCTTTGCACACGCTCTTTCTCTCTTTCAGGGTGCCGGCTCTGTCCCCAATACCACTTCAATCTCATGCTCCTTCAGTGATTAACTTAAATATCATTTGCTCCTTGCTAAATCTCTAATCGCTTCACAGCTTGTAGAAGACACTTCAAAAATAAAGAATATACAAAGAAGACTGGTTGCTAGCCAGAGGAAGATGTAAGTTCAAGGGAGGATTGCTTTAAGATGGGAATGATTTAAAGCCCACAGCAATTAAACGGTCCTGACCAGACCAGGACTGGTGGGTGGCAAAACCAAGATTAAACCCACATCTTTGGATCCCTGCCCTCCCCATATATACATTAATCGCTGACTGCACGTGTCAGGTGGAGGTTCCCGGGATGGGGTCCTCTCCCCACTTGCTCTTTCTAGAGCATTCTAACCTGTTGACCACCATGTTTTCCAGCATGCTTATTAACACAGTTTCAGGAGCATGACCGTGGAAATTCTGGATACAAACTATCTTCCCACTTAAGACTAGAGCAAAGATGTTCAGTGCCATTGGCTCTTGAACTCCAAGCAAAGAGGGCCCCCGGCTCCCACACAGTTCAACTCAGAGATCATATAGCTTATCGATGTGATTAAAGTAATACAGTCTACACTTGTATCTCACGGGTAGCACATGCCATTCAGGCCAAACTTGAGAGATTTCTCCTTGGTGTCTTTTCACCCCTTTGCAGATTCAGACGCTTGAAGCTTATTACATAGAAACTGACCTGGCCTTTAGAGAGGGGTAGGAAGGTGGTTACAAAAGTTATGTATTCATCTGGGGAAACAGAACAAGGTGAACATTAACCCATCCTGGCTCAATGCTGTTAGTGCAAAATGACTATAGTAAATTGAAGGAAACATCCAGCAAACAGAGTAAAAAATGCAGGAGGGAAATCCAAAGAGGTACATACACTTGGAGAGAAAAAGCAGATATTGCCAGTGCAAGGCCAGGAGAGAAACTGGCTGTATTTCAGGATATCGGGTCCTTGGGAGTACAACTGGAACCAAGTTGAAGAAGAGCTGGGCTTTGCAGATCGCCTTGGAAGAGGCAAGGTCTAATGCAGGACCAGGATATACGCAGAGGGGTGATGGCCAAGATTTCTAGGACCAGAGCTCCACAACACTTGAGTTTTTTACTAGATGATTAATGGAAAAGCAGTTAATGAGCATGATCATTGTGGGCAATTGAATTCAGCCATGAGAAAGCTTCCTGAGGCTGGGGCTCAGGTCTGTGTTTTCTCCAGTACGGGGTCTGCTCCCCGGCCGTTCCTCCTAGATTTTGTAGGAGCTGTAGAGAGCTTTTAGGATCCGGGGTTCCGGGATGAGATAGAACAGAGCTGTGGACGGCAGGAAGGAGTAAGCAAATATGAAAGTGTTTGTTTACAGCAGAAGATAAAAAGAAAGAAGCCTTCTGTTATGCGCTGAATGTTTGTGGCCCCCCAAGTTTCTGTGTTGAAGCCTTCAGGCTTTTGGAAGTCGTGCTTAGGTTTAGATGAGGTCATGAGGGTGGGGCCCCCAGGATGGGATTAGTGCCCTTATGAGAAGAGGAAGAGACCAGAAAGCTAGTCCTCTCTCCTTTAACTCCCCACCTCTCTCTCTGCCATATAAGCACAAAGCAAGAACATGTCTGTCTGCAAGCCAGGAAGAGAGACCACACCAGGGAAAGAATCAGCTGGCACCTCAATCTTAGGCGTACAGCCCCCAGAACTGTGAGAATAGACCTCTGTCGTTTGAGCCACCCAGTTATGGCCAATGTGGTTTGCTTGAGGGACTGGGTCAGTAACTGCGTGAGACCACCTGCTGGACACAGTTCACACAGGCTGGGAGACCAGACCCTCTGGGACTCAACTCCGTATGTAGAGATGTACAGCAGCTGGACATCAGCCAGCTGGGGCTGTTTACACCATGGAGATAGGCAAACACTACAAATCAGGGCTTCCCCTACCCGGGGAACGAGATATTTCACATTTACCAGCATACCCCTGGATTCGTTAGATGAAAGACTTATGGGAGCAGAGTTCTCTGGAATCCCCACGTTCGAAATAAACCTTGACTCTTTTGTTGTTTCTGTTTTAATTGTTACAAACGATGACACTCTGCAGTTCTCTTGTATTTACCCATCCGGTTGGTTATTCAGCATTTGTGCGCTCTCTCGGCAAACTAACCGTCACTTACAGCATTGTTCCCATGGGGAAGTATGTCCAAGTTGCAAGTTGCTGACTTAATCTTTTTTTAATGTTTTTATTTACTTTGAGACAGAGACAGACAGAGCATGAGCAGGGGAGGGGCAGAGAGAGAGAGAGGGAGACACAGAATCCAAAGCAGGCTCCAGGCTCCGAGCTGGCAGCACAGAGCCCGACGCAGGGCTCAAACCCACGAACCGTGAGATCGTGACCTGAGCTGAAGTCGGACGCTTAACCCACTGAGCCATCCAGGTGCCCCGCAAGTTACTGACTTTAAAATAAGCTTTTGGAAAAGAGCCCCTTTGTAGAGTTGGGGACTTTCAATTTCAGATGCTCGTGGGGACGTGAGAGAATGAAAAGAATCAGGTTGCAAAATACATCCTAAGTGAAAAGGCAAAAAGAAATGGGATTCTTGAGCATGAGAAGGAAGGGATCAGGGGCAATTCAATTATGGGGGTAAGTGGGGCACCTGGGTGTCTCAGGCGAGCATCAGACTCTCGATTTCAGTTCAGGTCATGATCTCACACAGCTCAGGTCGTGATCTCACCATTATGAGATCAAGCCCCGCGTCGGGCTCTTGGCTGGCACGGAGACTGCTTGGGATTCTCTCTCTCTCTCCCTCGCCCTCTGCCCCGCCCCCACTTGCCCACGTGCGCTCTCACTGTCTCTGTCAAAAAAATAAATAAATAAAGATGCATAACAGTAACAGGTGAGCGCCATTGCTCTCTCATGGTGAGCGTCAGGGATTTGGTTAAGCGAGGGAAAGGATATCTTTATGGTATTATTCTGGGATGGACAGTCCTGTGGATTTTATTCCAAACATTCGCGGACTTTTCTTCGTCAGTCAGGGGCCCATTTCGAGAACCGAGAAGCGATTACGACAAGGTAGCTTGCCTGCCTTCAGGCTTTCTGGCATCCTTATGATCCTGAACCTGCAGGTGAGGCACCATTGTTTGGAATTTTGAGAAGCATGATATAGTTCAACAAATCTCTTTTATAATGCATCTTAGAGTAAAAAAGACTCCAAGTTCGTCATTTTTTCCATCTAAAAAACGAACATCATAAAACGCAAGCTATCTCGTATTAGTATAAAACTATAAATTACACGTTCTACATCAGTAATATTTGATCATTTAGGGAGGGAAAAGATGTTATTTGGCGCTTGTTAAATTAGCGTTATTTTAGTCATTCATTCAGAAAGGATGGGAGTCCTCCTTTCCTAAATGATATTGCAAACCCTGATTTGGCATTTCCTTAAAAACCGTGTGAAACAGCGAAGTGACAGCCGTAAATCTGCCACTGGGAAACCGACGTGGTTCACGGCACTCCCAGGCCTTGGCTTAACAGTTGGTTTATGGTGTAGTTTTAGAATAACACTTTTCGAGCCTGGTATTCTCCTTCCTCCAGAACTGACATGAATCCATAAAGCTTTCTAATGATGACTCTAAAATACACCAAAAGTACTCTCTGTAGCATATTTTTTGGTCTGTTTATCTAAAACCCTTCGCTTTCTGAATTTCTGTTCATGATCTGCCTTGGGAGGACGGTCACCCCTCTAGCTGAAGAATGCATAATGGCTCACCCCCCGGGACCGCCCAGCTACCTCCTCAGCCAGGTGCGCCGTCCTGCCTCGGCTTAGGCTCCGGGGATCTCAAAGCCCTGTGTGCACAAGCATCATCCGGGGAACCTGTTCTACCTGCTGATTCCCAAGACCCTCTGAGTCGAGCCCTCAGAGCTAACTTCTGGAGCTAAGCCCGGGAACCAGCATTTTAGCAGAGAAATGTTATCGAGGACGCTCGGTTCGGCCCACTCTCTGGAAGCGTAGTAACTGAAGGTGGCTCAGGGAAGCCCGGGTTCTTGCCGGCGATGTGTGGCATCTGTAGCTGGGGTGCCTGGGGCTTCCTCCGCCTCTACTGCCCAGAAGCCCTCCCTAGGCCCAGGTTCTTCGGGATTTGATCTTGAGTTTCAACCGCCAGATACATTTATCTCTTCCAATACGTTGCCCCTGTCTCTCTGCCTCTTGGGCTTGGGTTCAGAGGACTCCACGACCTCCAGGCACCAGCTCGATCGACCCCTTCTCTCCTGCATGGCCCAAAGACGTTCTCAGATAACGAGCCCTCGTCCTCTGGTAGAACCTCTCTGGTGGCCCAGTGAACCCCCTGGTGTGTCTGCTTCAGGCAACCTTCCCTGCTTGCGCCCCTTGACTGACCCCCTCGCCCAACCCCAGCCCCCACCATCTGTTAGACACTTTCTTGTTTTTAAATTTTTTTAAATGTTGATTTATTTTTGAGACCATATGAGAGACAGAGTGCAAGCAGCGGAGGGGCAGACAGAGGGAGACACAGAATCCGAAGTGGGCTCCAGGCTCCGAGCTGTCAGCCCAGAGCCCGACGCGGGGCTGGAACTCACGAACCGTGAGATCGTGACCTGAGCTGAAGTCGGACGCTTAACCCACTGAGCCACTCAGGCACCCCTGTTAGACACTTTCACAGCAGCTGGCCTAGGAGCATCCGTCTGTCCCACTGGGCTCTGAACTGCTGAGCTCAGTGATTACCTCTTTCTCGTTCACTGTTTCCCCAACGCCCAACCTAAAATGTAGTGGCGCGCTAATGAGTCTTGCATAAACAACTGATGATGTAAAAAGAACGTTATGACTTTCACCCGAGGTATGATCCCTCTGACCGCACTGTCTCTGCTCCAAGCATTGATGCACGCTGCTCCCTCAACTAGAAAGCTGGGCTTCCCGCCATGTTGACATAGCCTCTGGTTCTTTGAGTCTTGGCTTCCTGTCTTTTCTCCAAGACGTCTTCCCTGGCCCCTTTTAGACAGGGCCGGTGCCCCTCATATTCCAGGACCCCCTGTATCACCTGGTCCTGTGCTTACCCCACTGCGTTCTGATGATGCCTGGTCGTCTAAATCCTCTAGATCCAGGGCTTGATGGGAGCAAGGATTGTAACCTCAGCAGACAGCACTCAATAGATGTCTGCTGAAAGCACAGGAAAGCCAACTCAGGATCCTCCAAGCTCGGATGAGGGTTCTCATCACACAATCTGCTGAGTTAACCTCCGTAACACTCACCAGAAAGATTGCAAATTGTTGACATGTGTCTCCTGTGCCCTCTGCTGGACAGAAAGGTCTCCCAGTATGGCATCAGACATCCCAGTAAGTCATTCAGTGACTAGCATGGATTAAGCATTGTTTAATCCTGTGTTTCCCATCAAAGGTCCTTGCATTTCAAGCAAGGCAGCTGTTAATTATGTAAGACAGTCTCACACGCTGCAGTTGCTTAGCAGGGTAACAGGTTTGTTAGCAAGTTGACACGGTTAATAGGTAGGTCCGGATCCGTCCACAGGTGCCTGACTCCAGACCCTGATTCACGACGCCACACCAAATCTGTCCTAGACTTATTTAACACAGACAAATTTCTGAATTTCCAGCTGAGAGAACCCTTTTGGAATTTGTCCTCTCCTACTCATGACAATAGAGCTGCGTTTCACAAAACATGTTCTTCATGGTATTAATTTGGTGGGCATTGGGTGTTGTGAGAATAACAGGTTCCACAGGCAATGAAGTTTGAGAAACACTTTCAGAAGGGCACGTGCAGAGGGAAAGGGAGCTGTAACAACGAGGACCAAACAAATCTGGAGAGGGAACCTCAGCCTTCACCCTGAGTTAGGAGGTGATGTTGGAACACTGGGGAGCAAACAGTGGGAGAATCAACAGAGGGGCTGGGCTGCCAGGAAGTGATTAAGAACCAATTAGCAATGATTAGGCCATCGACAAACACCAAAGAAGGGTTAGCAACTGTTCTTTTAACTTCTTAATAGTAGTAATAATAATAGGTTCTATTTATTTGGGGCTGATCGCTTCACATTATCTTTTTTAATTTTCACTATTATTGTCTCTCTTTCACGTATAAAATACTGAGGCCTCAAGAAGTTGGTTAAGGGGTGCCCGGGTGGCTCAGTCGGTTAACCATCCAACTCTTGGTTTGGACTCAGGTCGTGATCTCACAGTTCATGAGGTCAAGCCCTGCATCGGGCTTGGAATTCTCTCTCTCTCTCCCTCTTTCTCTGCCCCTCCCCTGCTTGCACTCTCCAACTCTCAAAATGAGTAAATAAACTTAAAAAAAAAAAGAAATTAAGTAACTTCCCATAAAACCATACAGCTAATTTACGGCCAGATTCAAACCCAGTTCTCTCTAGCTTCACGTCTTGTGATGTTAAGCACTGTGCCCAAAGCCTTCTGGGACTTCCCCAGGGTTTTGCAGAGGGCTCTCCTTTGTGAACGTCCAAACCAACGCCAGTCTCAAAGAGGGTACCCAGGAGCTCCTTAAACTGGTGTTCATGTTATACCACTTCCTTTATTTCCAGGGTTATCTCTTCTACCTAAATTAGTTATTTGGCCTAAGTACTGTACGCGAAAATTTTTTCCGGTATGATTTCAGTTTCTTAATTTTTATTAATATTTAAAAAAAAATTTAACGTTTATTCATTTTTGAGAGAGAGAGAGAGAGAGAGAGAGAGAGAAAGGATGTGAGCAGGGGAGGGACAGAAAGAGAGCGAGACACAGAATCTGAAGCAGACTCCAGGCTCTGAGCTGTCAGCACAGAGCCTGACACGGGGCTCAAACTCATAAAGTGAGATCATGACCTGAGCCGAAGTCGGACGCTTAACCAACTGAGCCACCCAGGTGTCCCATTAATTTTTTTTTTAATTTACTGACCTCCATACTTGACTTTTTTTTTTGATAGATTATTCATGTTGATGAAATAAGATCCATCTCCATAGAAGGTAGCCTAATCTGATCCCCTCCCGGAGTCAGGACCTGCCCTCTGAACTGAGGCTACTACAAAATTAACAGTCTACCCGAGTTTAAGTTGTTGTCGGTATCAGCATATCTGATTTCTCCTCGTTTTTCAATTTTCCGTCTTTTTCTTTTCAACAGATGTCGGTGCATTTTTTGAAGAAGGGATGTGGCTACGGTATAACTTCCAGGCATCGGGGGTCAGTGCCAAAGAGTCGGGCAGTAGGTCAGACATGTCCCCGGATCAGAACAACTCCCCTCCGGACCTGACCCACGAGGGGATCCACTTCAGCTTCAGTACCACCAAGGCGCCCTGCATCCTTCTGTATGTCAGTTCTTTCACGACAGACTTCTTGGCCGTTCTCATCAAACCCACCGGTAAGGACAAGGATACCTAAGCTTTGCTACTTCATGTTGGGTGGACAGAATGTTCTAGAAAGTCTGGGTTGCTCTTGCCTCGTCCTTTATTCCCCACAGGACATTGAGCAAGTCACCCAAGTCTTTGAATCTCGTATCCCGGTAGGAGAGCCAAGAAAGGAACTTGTCCGTTGAGTGCTTTCTAGCAATGTGTCGTAGTAATCTTGCTAAGGCATGTCACGTTCTTTACAAGAATCATATTACATGAAAATGAGATGGCTTCGTATGTGTGATGATTTTTTTTTTGGTTCCTGTCAAACAAATACATTCACTGCTGTACTAAATAGAGATGAGCTTTGAAGTCGTGGAATTAATTTAATATAAATCAATGAATTACCCTGATTTATGATAATGTATCAGTAGGTTCCTAAAGAACATATATAACTTTCAATAGAAATAGAAAAACAGAAACGTTTTCATTCCTAATCCCTCTCAGAATTTTACATTCATAAAATATATCCCATAAGATAAAATATATTCATAAGGCTTGCTTAAAGCAGGAGTGTATTCACACTTGTAACGTCTGGGACCATCTTGATCTCCAAATAGGCATGGAACTCAAGAGGGTCAGAGCGAGACCACAGTTGCTGTCCTGTGTGAATACACCAGTGGGCTTATGATCTTTCAGAGAAGTCCAAGCAGTCCTAAAAATACAGATGCGTGCCAAACACTGAGGGTTCCATTCCTCTTAGAAAACTTTAATTCTAAGACGCTTAAAAGTTTTAATAAAATTGTTTTTTCAAAAATGGAAATATTGTAGGTCTATCAGGGAGCAGATGTCTCTCCTTCAATTTCCCAGAGAGATTATATGGGCTGAGAAGTGGACACAACCTCTCTCATTGCCCCCACCTTCTTGCTCTGCAGTGATTATTCTTAAAGATCAGGATTGTCTCCCACGGGAGCAAAAATTATCATTATGAACCCAGGTCAGCTTGAGTTTTAAAGCCTAGCAAATTCTTAGACTTCTTCTCTGGACAATTCACTCTTGGTTAAAAAGTTTAGAGGCAAGGGGCTCCTGGGTGGCTCAGTCAGTTAAGCGTCTGACTTCGACTCAGGTCATGATCTCACTGTTTGTGAGTTCGAGCCCCGTGTCGGGCTCTGTGCTGACAGCTCGGAGCCTGGAGCCTGCTTCGGATTCTGTGTTTCCCTCGCTCTCTGCCCCTCCCCTGCTTGGAGGGGCAGAAATAAGCCAAACACCAGACAAAGATGCAGCATGAGAATGTTCCTCTATTATTATTCTCTTATTATTTGTAAAATAAGTATGAGGAAAGACCTTGAAGTTCAACTGTAGTAAAATGGTTGGTAAAAGAGGGAGTCAGCATTTTAAGGACTACCATGTATCCATTAAGAGTAACATTTATGGAGAAAAGAGCGTGGAGAAAAAAGTTGTATGTAATTCAATGTTAAATGAAAAAAAAAAAAAGGCAAGCTACCGCCTCGACTATATAATATCAGCTTAGCTCTGTGAAAAATGTGGATAGAAAACAAAAACGCCATAATATGAGCAGAAAGCACCTCTTGTTTGTTGATTTGCTTCTCCTGCTACTCTTTTATAAATGTCAAATGCTCGCAAGGCATCGCAAAAGATAATAAGTAAAATCAGTGAGGAAGCCGAAGAAAAAAGGACATGGCCCCTGCTTTCCAGAAGTTCATGAGTTAAGCTTATTTCCCCCTGGATCGGGTTACATGGATTTTTAGTGTGATGATGCTCTCCACTTCCGTGCCCCAACCTCCCAGAGCCCAGGGGTGGTGCTCACATGTGGCTTCTCAAGGCTTTATGAACTTTTCCCAGAAGGTGCCGTGCTATCTACTCCTTAAGTCACTGCCACATTAAAATGCAGTCCCCATGGGGCGCCTGGGTGGCTCAGTTGGTTGGGCGGCTGACTTCGGCTCAGGTCATGATCTCACGGTCCGTGAGTTCAAGCCCCGCGTCGGGCTCTGCACTGACAGCTCAGAGCCTGGAGCCTGTTTCAGATTCTGTGTCTCCCTCTCTCTGACCCTCCCCTGTTCATGCTCTGTCTCTCCCTGTCTCAAAAATAAATAAAACGTTAAAAAAAATTTTTAAATGCAGTCCCCAACAATATCAGTAACTCTCATTCCCACAACCTATGCCCGTCCCTGTGAACACTCATGCTTGTGTTGGTGGGCGTTCTTCACGTGCAAGGGTTTCAAGTAATCGGTTCCACATTGGTGCTACCATTTAATGATGCCCCAAGGGGTGCTGTGTGGCAGCTGCATTAATTCCTGTGAGCCACACAACCACGAAGTAGACACCACTCTTCATCCCCTTTCAGCAGATGATAAAACTGGAGTACAGCGAGGTCAGGTGACGTTCACCCTCAGCTGGCAATCTGGTTCCAGGCCCAGAGCTTTACCACTCTCTCCACACTGCAGAGAGTTCTAGAACACTCTCCATGCATCTGGAAAGCATAACCAGTTGGCTTCTTTCCACCTTTGCAAGGCCGTCCTCAGACAACTAATGAAAATTTGTTTTTCTCAGGGCCCCTGGGTGGCTCAGTTGGTTAAGCATCCGACTCTTGGTTTCTGCGCAGGTCATGATCTCGAGGTTTGTGAGTTTGAGCCCCGCAGGAGGCTCTGTGCTGACAGGGTGCATCCTGCTTCGGAAGCTCTTTCTTTTCTCTCTGCCCCTCCCCAGCTTGTGCTCGCGCGCTCTCTCTCTCTCTCTCAAAAAGAAACATTAAAAAAAATATTTTAATAATTTCTACTACAGAATTTGTTTTTCTCACACTTCAAAGACTGTGTTTTTTATTAGTTGGTATTTAAAGTTAGAAATATTTGAAGAATTCATTCAGCAAGGACTATGCCAAACTATCAGGCCAAAATTAAAGACTAGGAAGCCTTGACGGAACGCCCTGCCATCCTTCAAATGTAACAACACATTGAAGGCTTTATTGCCATCGCTGCTCCGGAACCAGACCCTCTGGTCCTCCCCCAGACCCTGTGCTTCTGACAGTGCAGGCGTCGCCCAGACACCCAGATTCCCAGGCGTGCCACCATTCCCAATGCTCCGTCATCCCCCTTGGGGGGCGTGTCCCTGGGGAACGTCGCTGTCTTTTCTTCCCCACCGCTGGTCTCCTGGCAGATGCCTTCGAATTCGATGCCCCGCGACGTCGCTCCTGCCATGGCATACATGGAAAATTCTTACATGTGAGTGGCGCTTGAACAAATGGACGAGGCTGTGTTTGGGAGGCCACCGACCCAGGGACTCCATCCAACGGCCGGGGCTCCTGCAGGTCTGCTGAGGTTTGGGGGGAGCCAGGCTCCTGGCACCTGTTACCCCCACAAGGGATGGCAGTGCACTCTGACCCCTCCCTCCCCTGTTTCCAGTCCCTCCCCACCTTGCTCTTACCCACCACAGCCTTCGTGCACAAGGTCCCTCATCATGCATCAGTAGGGCCCTCCTCCCCCAGGAAGGGCAGGAGGAATCCCAAATCATGCAGCCTGCCCTTTGAGACCCTGGGCTCCGGGGTGAGAGCTCCGAGTGTAGAACCCGAACATCCGGGTTTCAATCTGCTTCGTGCCCAGCGCCCTCTTCTGTAAAACGGGGTCTCCCTCAGGCGGGGGGTGGGGGGGGGTGGGGGTGGGGGATAGTCCAGACAGTCGCTGTAAAGCACTGCCCTGTCCCTTCGCAGTCTGAAGTCGGCGTCAGTGGTAACAGGTACTCTGGTTAGCAGTTCCCGCTACCCACAGTCCACAGGTGGGATCTACAGCCTGCCACGTGTCCAGCGCCCCACCACCCTCCTCTTCCTCGTCATTCCCCAAACGCGTGTGACACCCCTGTTCCTGCCCACTTAGCCCAAAGAACTGCGGCTCCCTCTTGGCTCCGACACCTGTCTTTCATTCTAGGGCCAGACGGAGCCTCACCTCCTTTCATTGATGTCTCCTTTCTTTCGACTCCTACGACACTTCTTTTCAATGTCACTTGTCCAGCACTTAGCGCACCGGACTGCTGTCTTTGTTATAAATATGCCCTGTCTTCTCAGCGAGATGAAAAGCCCCCCGCACTCCATCTCCTGCCTACAATAGGTGCCCCGTAAGTGTTTGGTGAGGGTAATGATGACGGCCAGGAGAGAGTAAATCTGTTAAGCACATTATTTCCCACAGCCAATAAAAGAGCAGGCCCCTGTGACTGCTTTAATTCACTTGGGAGATGAACCAGAAATGCAAGAGATGTATTTTCCCATTTTAATAATATTTTATATTAATGGCAAATATTAATATTCTCCCTCCCATCATTTAGCGGTCCTCTTGTACTATTATTTGAAAGGAATAAATATATCGCTTAAATTTTATTATTCAAGAATATTGCCATTCCTGTTTATGGATATCGGCTACGTATAAATTTAACATTCCAAATCGTCTGTTTTCTCAAAGCAAATCATTTCAGTTGCCATTAAGTGAGGCAGTTACCGAAATTTTAAATCATATTTGCAAAGAAAGAAAGGTGGAAAAGAGAAAAAAATTGGATTCAGCAGCGCTTTTCATGGGCACTGGACAAATGTGTTCTGAAGAAATGAATAAATAAATGATGAATGAATACAGCTGTGTATTTGAGAAAACTGGCTGTGATTATACAGGGTCCACGAGAAGTAGGGAGTCAACACTCAAGGCAATCAACTTGTTTTTCTGCATGTAACCAAACAACTGTCTAATCACTTCCTGCACGGTCCCAAATAATAGATTGTTTGTAATGCTATTAGGGGAAAGGGAAAAAATAGGGTAAAACACTGAAGGGTGCGGAGAGAAGCAGCTCAGGAAAAGGGAGCAGCGTATCCAAAGGTCCTGGGGTAGAAATTGTATTTTCTAGGGGATAACAGAAGTCCAAGGTAGCTGGAATGTAAAATGTGACAGAGTAAATGGCATCATTTGAAAATAACAGACAGAACTCAGATCAGACAGGGCATCATACACTGTACTTAGAATGTATCTCTTCATCCTATGAGCAACTGGAAGGCTTTGAAGAGTTTTTAGTGGACCAGTGAAACAGTCCGTGATGCACTTTGTTTTTGTTTGTGTTTGGTTTTTTCTAAGTAGGGCTTGAACTCAGGGCTTGAACTCATGACCCTGAGATCAAGACCTGAGCTGAGACCAAGAGTCAGATGCTTAATCAAATGAGCCACCCAGGCACCCCTCAATTATGCATTTTTCAAAATGTTTATTTATTTATTTTGAGAGACAGCACAAGCAGGGGAGAGGCAGAGAGGGAACGAGAGGATCCCGAGCAGGCTCAGCCCTGTCAGCACAGAGCCTGACATGGGGCTCGATCCCACAAACCAAGAGATCATGACCTGAGCCGAAATCAAGAGTCAGATGCCCAACTGTCTGAGCCACCCAGGTGACCCTCATTTATGCATTTTGAAGAAATCTCTCTGCAAAAGAAAAAAACACAGAAGCAGGGAGACCATCATTCATTCATTCAGCAAACATTTTTTCAGCACCTACTAAGTATCAGACGTTATTCTGGAAATTGGGAAGAAAGTATAGAGAATAGAAACAAAGATTCTTACTCTCATGAGGAAAAACTAAGGCAGAAAAGGGAAGGCCTGCCCAAGGAAAAGAAGTGGGTAAATTCTTCTTTTAATGAGGAACTCACAGAAATAATCACTGAGAAGGCAACATGTGAGCAAAGACCTAAAGGGGGGGAGGGGTCAGCCATGCAGATAACTGGGAATGAGTGAGCATCCGGGACAGAAGAGCCAGTCAGCACAAGAGTCCTGAGGCAGGAACATGCTGGCTTCTGAGGAAATAGCAAGGAGGCTAATGTGGACTAGTGAGGAGTAACAAAGAGGAGAATAAGAGATTATCTTAGATCTTATAGGAGAAGGAGAAGGCCCATGCAGGGCCTGGTGAGCCATGATGAAGACTGGTTTTTTACTTTGAGTGAGATTGGAACCCATGGAGGGTCCTGAGCAGAGGATACCTCTGACTGCCCTCTCAGAAGGGCCTGGGTCAGTGGGGGCAGAGCCCGGTTGGGGTAGGACAGGTGGAGGAATGGTGGAAGCAGGGAGGTTTGTTAGAATGCAGGGGAGTACCGTAATCCAGGCAAATGATGCTGGTGGTGTGGTCCAGGGAGTGGAAACAGAGGTGATGAAAAATAAGTGTCGGGGTGTATTTTAAAGATAGAGCCAGGGCGCCTGGGTGGCTCAGTCAGCAGAGCGTCCGACCCTTGATTTCGGCTCACGTCCTTATCTCACAGTTCATGAGTTCGAGCCCCGTGTCAGGTGCTGTGCAGACGGTGTGGAGCCTGCTTGGAATTCTCTCTCTCCCTCTCTCTCTGCCCCTCCCCTGATCTCTCTCTCTCTCTCTCTCTCTCTCTCTCTCTCTCTCTCTCAAAATAAATAAGTAAACACTAAAAAGAATAATAAAAAGTAATAAAGATAGAGCCAAGGAGATTTGCTGACAGATCTTGCGTTTAATATAGTGGGAAGAGGGAGAGCAGGGCTTTTGATAATAACCTCAAGTTTAAATAACCTGAAGTAGGTGGAAAATGGAGATGGGATACTTTGAGGAGGAGGGGGGCGAAGATCAACGTCTGGTTTTGCATATGTTGTGTTCGAAGTGCCAGTAAGACCTCTCCTTTCCTGGGATTGGTAGGGAGAGGAAGCACGGAGAAAGAGAGGACCCACCTCACAATGAAGTGAGGCCAGGAGGGCTCATTGTTAAGGAGAAACAGGGCTCCTGGGGGGCTCAGTCGGTTGAGCGTCCGACTTCGGCTCAGGTCATGATCTCGCGGTCTGTGAGTTCCAGCCCTGCGTCGAACTCTGATGGCTCGGAGCCTGGAGCCTGCTTCGGATTCTGTGTCTCCTTCTCTCTCTGCCCCTCCCCTGCTCATGCTCTGTCTCTGTCTAGCTCTCAATAATAAATAAACATTTAAAAAAAATTTTTTTTTAAAAAGGAGAAACTGATTCAGATCAGGTGATGCAGTTAGAAGACGATGCAGGTGAAGTCCAGGTGGTGGCCGTCGGGTCCCTGATGTCACGTGGCCAGCACCAAGGCACAGAGACAGGTCAGCTCATCTGCATTGGCCAGGAAGAAGGCTCCTCTAGGGTCCACACAGGGCACTCCGGTGCCAGGAGGTGCTTGTGCTTCCCCGAGATGGAGAGAGCGAGTGAAACACACTTAGGAGGTGAAAATCAACAGCTTGGTTGAAACGCTCAAAGCAAACAAACCTAGGATAAAATACTAAGGTAAAACGTAGAACTACGGAAGGTTTGTCAAATTGGACCAGAAGGCAAAATTAGGAAATACAATTAATTCTCAATTAATCTAATGAATGCTGCTTTCAGTCCCAGGAACACAGTGCAGTATTTAAACGACACCTGTAATGCTACGATGCCTAAATAAGGGAGGGCAGTGTTTAGAAACTATTGCACTTATGTATGAACATACGGATATGGAAGGGCATGATCGATTTCTGCGAAAAGATACCGCAAAATATTTAGAGTAGCTATCCCTGGATGGTGGAATTTCCGGTGACTTTCCGTTATTTATTTTCTTCTTGCTGTTTACTTTCTAAGTTTTCATCATCATGTTTTATTTCACAACTTAAAGATCAGGGTATCAGTTTTGTTCCTCTGGTAGGTCACAAAGACCCTGTGAGATGATTTACAGCTGGTCACTCTGGCCAGATTGCCGGCCCTGTCTTTAAGCGATGGGATGTCGAAAGCTACTAACGTGAAGATTCCAGTTTGAGTTAAAAATGAGATAAAAAATTGATGCCTGTAAAAATCATAAGTAAATACAAGTTATGTTTGCGGTGCGGATTAATTAACAGCAGGATCCAGAATACTATATTTCTCTTTTTGAATATTGTCTGTCATCACCGGGGAGAAGCAAGACGGAGAGGAGAAAAGAATAACGTGTTGAGGTGAAATGAGCCAGAACTTAGGAGGAGTAAGGCTTGGGGGGCCCAGGAAGCCCATCTTTCCTTTGATTTGCGTTCAGAATGCCACCATTTCATTTCATTTCATTTCATTTCATTTCATTTGCATTCGGAATGCCATCCCTAACCTAGAATAAAACGCATCGCTTCGTTTTCTTGGTCTCAGCGAAGCCCCCCAGTATCCCACATGGTTATCTTTCGTAAATTATTTTTATTTTTAATATTGTATGCTCATGATTCTTTTATATGCCAAATGTCACACTTCGCCGATGGCGTGAGCCCATCCCCGCGTCCTGCGCTCACATTGTATTTCACGTAGTGCTTTGTCAGTCTACAGGCGTCTCCACGGTCCTATGTTGTATACGTTCTCATTCTCCTTCCCAGGCACAGTTCCAGATTGGATCATTTACACCATTTGCTGCTTCAACTTTGAGATGACGGTCCCTGAGAGCTCACTGTTGTGAGACTGGTAAACTCTCGTGCGGCTGGTGCCCTCAACCCTTACGGTCTGGTGTACCACTGAGCTGGTGTGTCAGAACTCAGAACGGAAGTGAAACTGGAGGACAGTGAAGGGTGCAAATCTGAGAGGAAGTGACCTGAAAGTGACACCTGACGCCAGAACTTACAGAGTTTTTTTCTTTTCCTTATATAGGAAGCCTACAGATTCAGTACAACCTGGGCGGAACCAGACAGCCATATAACATTGATGTAGACCACAGGAACATGGCCAATGGACAGCCCCACAGTGTCAACATCACCCGTCACGAGAGGACCATAATTCTCAAGGTATCCATGTGCGTCCGTGTCAGCTGTACGTCTTAGAGTATTATAGTCTCTACGTGCTGTTCTACGTGGATGCTGGTTTCGTTTTGGGTGGTTGGGGCAGGCGGAAGAGACCCGTACTATACCCTCTCCTACAAACCCCTAACTAGCGAGGGAGAAAGAAATGTCGTTTATTAAAGGAGAGTCAGTGACAGAGTTGATGGCGCAGACATTTCTTAGGGAGGCGGTAGAAGAAATGTTTGCTATGTATATTCTTTGTAACTCTCAGACTCACACATCTATCAGTCTCCTGTTTTTATCTATCATGCCATTGTTTTTCTCCATGTTGTCAGATGCGTGAAGCTCATCATGTTTCCCCGCGAAGGTTATTTCAGTTTATCTGACCTACTTCCTTCACTACTCTGACACAATATGAATAACGTTGGTTGTTGTTTTTGTTTTCTTCTTCTTCTACTTCTTCTTTGGATGCTTTGCCTTAAAAATCTTCAAAACACAGACCTTCCCCGAAATCTCAGACTCTGGTTGTTGGCTCTGAACACACAAAGGGATGGTGTTGTTACGACAGTCAAATTTTATTTCAGGTTCATTGATTGTCCCTGCCCCCACCACTGATTTTTAACAATGGAGAAACCAGCCTGGGAGACACCATGAATAAAACATAGCATGAGGAGGTCTCCCTGGGAACGAAGCCAGAAAGATCAAGGATGGGAACTGTCACTGCATTCTCTAGAAGGAGTTCAAAATAGATACCTGTCAGGAAGAAGAACCGCAGGGGGACACTGTTTTGTCAGCAGAGTGGAGTGTCATTTGGCAGGGGCTTAGCCGCCACTCAGACCGCATTCGGATCCGGCTGGTTGCTGGGGGAAGTTCAGGCTGCAGAGAAAAGGCACGAGCAGCCCTGTGTCTTTCTGAGCAGTGGTGGATGTCAAATTCATAACTTGATATGGAGTTTATGCTTGGCCTTTAGCAGTAAATGCCGGAGGGTGTTTTAAGGACGGGTCTTTCCTAGGAAAATGACAATGTGCAGTTACAGTTTACTGTACGATCCATCAAGTACGTGTCAAAAAGGTGAGCTCAGTGCCTGGCTCATATCAGAAGCTGCAGGGGCACCTGGGTGGCTCAGTCGGTTAAGCGTCCGGCTTCCTCTCAGGTCATGATGTCGCGGTTCAGGAGTTCGAGCCCCGCGTCAGGCTCTGTGCTAACAGCTCAGAGCCTGGAGCCTGCTTCAGATCTGGTCTCCCTCTCTCTCTGTCCTCCCCTGCTCATGCTCTGTCTCTCCCTCTCCCTCGAAAATAAGTAAACATTAAAAAAAATTTTTTAATAAAAAAGTAAAAATTAAAAAAAAAAAGAATAGGAGCCCAGTTCCAGAAAGAAAAAGAGACCTAAGAGGTGTGAAAACATTGGCCACACAACACTTCGAGGGTAGGAACAGCATAGACGTGTAATCAGGGTGACGGGGACCCCTCCGCTCCCTCTTCCTGGCACGTAGGGCAAGGCAATAGCACTGAGACTTCTGGATGTGTTTAGAAAGCCAGATGCCCCAATGCACTTGAACTCAACTAGGCAAGACCTTGTGGTCCCTGAGTGCTCTGGTCTTTCTCAGCCCAGTCTCTCCAGCCCAGCTCTGATGGAACATAAAGTTTAGGATGATGGCCAGAAAAAAAAAAGAAGATATGGCTTCTCCTTAAAGAAAAGTTAGGGGTGCCTGGGTGGCGCAGTCGGTTAAGCGTCCGACTTCAGCCCAGGTCATGATCTCGCAGTTTGTGAGTTCAAGCCCCGCGTCGGGCTCTGTGCTGATGGCTCAGAGCCTGGAGCCTGTTTCCCATTCTGTGTCTCCCTCTCTCTCTGCCCCTCCCCCATTCATGCTCTGTCTCTCTCTATCCCAAAAATAAATAAACGTTGAAAAAAAAAAGAAAAAAAAAAAAAAGAAAAGTAGGTCAGACAGGGAGGCCTCATGGACCATGCTAGTAAATCCAAGGATACCTTTAGAACTCTAGAAAATACCTTCTTTCTTTTTTTTTTTTTTTTTGTTTTTGTTTTTCTGGAAGCGGTCTACAAATCCACCTTGAGAACTTCTGCAACCTTAAGAAAGTGTCGGAGAGCTATAGGAAAATGTTCATCATGATCATTTCTGTATGAAGGGATTACAAATGGTTTCATTTCCTCTAGAGTTTTCTGTATTTCCTCGTTTTCTCTTGTAAGCATGTGCTGCGTGCTTTTGGTACGCGTTGCATTTTTATAATCAAAGAAAAACATGCAACCCAAGTAACTTCAACCCATTTTGAGAGCCCCCAGTTGTAACAGAATATAATGACAAAGATATTTGAATAATTTCAAATTAAAACGCACTTCTCATCAAAGAACAAAACTAAGGCTAATTCAAACAGGAATATAAAAACGCTATGCCTTTGGAATTAAGGCGAAATTTTATACGTTCACACACGCACAAACAGCACATAATTCCAATGATGTTTATCAGTGTTTATGGTGTTTTTAAAAGCAGGTTTGCTTTCCTAGCTGGGTTTGGCTAAAGCTAACATTAAATTAATTTGCATTCCCTGAGCACATACTGTCTGAAATGGTGCTGAGCCCTGGAGGGAAATTGACCTTGGATGAAACATTTGCTGCCAGAACACAAAGTGCCCCATCTCTACATAGATAATGAGGAGCTGACTCTAGGAGTCATCAGACCCGGGAGTGAGCAGAACCCGTGACAACCCTCAAGTGGCATCATTTACGAAAACTCACAGTTGCACCGGGGATAATAGCTGAAGGCTTACGGCCAGTCAAGATGTAAAACAAACCCCGGGCAGGCAGAGAGCACCTGAAAAAGTACTGTAGGTGATGAAAATGCATGCCAATTAGAGGAACCCAAGAACCGAAAACATTACAAGGAATAATTTCAAAGTCTTGTGTTACAAAGCCTTTCTTCTCGCTTTCCTTCCTTCCTGATGTCCACGGCTTTGTCTCTCCTTCCTCCCCTTCTTTTCATCCCTCATCCCGTTCCATGAGGGAGGTAAGGTGGTTCACAGGCAGTCTGTACAACAAAATAGAGGATTGAAGCATGTCACAAAAGTATATACATACATATATATATATATACACACATACACACACATACATATATTTACATGTCATGGGTTATATTTACTGGCATAAAAAGCTGCTCCGGGGGTGCCTGGGTGGCTCAGTAGGTTAAGCATCCGACTCTTGGTTTCGGCTCAGGTCATGAGCGCGTGGTTCCGTGAGTAGCCTGGCAGCTACCTCTGGCCGGTAAGAAACTGAGTGGGTTTATAACAATAACAATAGTTATTATTACTGTTACAAAATAGTTCAAAAGTATGCACAACCACAGAGACTAATAAAACACGCGCCTCTGTGTCTATCAGCCGAACGCTACAAATTTTGGCATTTTGCTCTCTCTCTTCAGGGTTTTTTTTTTTTTTTTCTTTAATACAGTGATAATCGAGGCCCTGGGTCCTCCTCGTTAGATAGTGAGCCCTGAGGAAGGCAGTGGGCAAGGCCTTCAGCAACATTCCTGCAACAGATGTGTTTTTCACAGGGCTGTTTGATGTAGCATCACTCGATGAGCATAACTTAAAAATGGATTTTGGTGCAAACAGTTCCGGGGGTGGAGGGGGTGACGGGCCCACGAAAGGGGCAAGGGGCCTATATGATACTCTGGCCTGATCCCAGGGGTCAAACTAGCTCCAAAAAAAAAATGAATAAACTCCCTGTTCTTAAAATAACTATCACATATTTGGGAGTTTTGATGGAAGTTAGACAATAGAGACAGAGCTCAGGGATATATTCTCTGGCATAGATACTCAGAGTCTGTATTCTCCACAAACCAAATGAACAGATGGTAAGGATGTCATGTTCATTTTGGCTTTCATCTAACTGGAGGGCCATCCCATCTTTGCCAAGAAGAGGCTAACAGATTTCTCCCGCCAGGAAAATTAAGGACTTTCTTTAAAAAATAACTTCCAAGTCCTCAAGAGCAAATGATGATTAGGTCCCGAAATTTTTGTGCTGCAGAGAGCATGTGACTTCAGTTGTTTTCATCAGGAATTTTCAAAATAAATGTTCCCCCCCCCAAAAAAAAAATCACTTTTAAAATAAAATAAAGATGCTCATTTTTGACTGCTGTTAATCAGAACTTCAACCAAATTACATAAAAAGCAGCTGACAGTGGAGCTACATTTTTTTTCAATATATGAAATTTATTGTCAAATTGGTTTCCATACAACACCCAGTGCTCATCCCTGGAGCTACATATCGAATATGCATCCTAAAAAGGGTCAGAGAAGTATACTCAAGGGCAACAGTGTGTGCTAAATGCTAGGGACAGAGAAAAAGATACAAATGTTAGGACAGCACCAGTTGCCACTGCAAATTAACCCTAAGGTCTCAGTGGTTTAACCCAATGGAAGTCTGTCTTCTATAGTTTTAGAAAAGCGAAGTCCTGTGGCCCCTCGTAGTGATGGAATTGTGCTAGGCAGGTGCTCTAAGGACCCGCCCCCACCGTCCCTCCCCTCCCATCCCTTTGGCATTGGAAGTAGTTCTTGACTAAACCAAATCTCTGTCCATTATTTGTGTGGCCCTCCGTGGCTCTGTCCTCTGGGACACTCTGCCTTGTCCATCATCGGCGGTAGCCACCTCTGAATTGAGGGTTGCAGATAATGCGTGCATTGAAGCATTGCATTTCCTGCAAGGGAAGGGTCCTCAAGGGTCCATGCCCTGCAAGCGTCAGTCGCGCTGAGGGCTGTTTTACACTTACGAGTCTGTTGTAGACCAACTGTATTGGTTCCTTTGCCAATACGATTCCTCTAAAACCTGAGCCGGCTTCCGATCTGTTTGCCTCCTGTCAGTTTCATGTGCCAGTAGTAAACCCTACATCCTTTCCTGGACATAAAGCTTGGACATATGTACTCATTTGCTCCCATGCCTCTCTCTCAAGGTCACGACAGCTCTCCTGTGGCCGTCTGAAACAAAAGGCATGGGCGGGCAGTTGAGACTCCAGGTTTTACCTTCACCCACGGAGCTAAGCCAGTTTGCGGAGCGGAGGAACCCGAATGTGCCTTTGTTGGTCAAATCTCCTTGCAGTTGATTCCTTATTCCCTGATGCAAGCCTCTAAAGTTTTGCACTTTTGTCTATTCCCTTTCACTGATGTTTGGAAACCAGCCAATTCTGTTCTGAACCCACCTCGTCTTTGACTTAGGCAGCAGGAAACAACTGATACCCAGGTCTGTTCTGGCTCTTTGGAAACACTTTTCCCAGAGCTCCAGGTCACAGGCACTTCAGTCCGCCTTCCGGGTTACATGAGGTGACAGTCTTAAACACTATTTTATCTCATACTGTTGTTTTCCATCTTTCCAGCCTCGGACGTCCATTCTTGTGCTAATGCTCCCGAGCTTAGCTTTCTGTTATGGCCACACCGACTTCTGCCTTAGCTCGGGCTACCTCAGCTGCTATAACTACAAGAATTTGTAGATTGGGGTTGTGGTTTCACAGATGTATGCTTGTCTCCAAACTCATCAAGTTGGATATATTCATCATATACAGCTTTTTATAGGGGAAAATCAATCCATCTATCAATCAAGTAGGTGGCAAAAACAACAACAACAAAATTTTAGAGCAGTTTTATTAGCCGCAAAATGAGAAGTAACTCAATGACCCACTTGGAGGACCATAAAACCATAACGGTCCTGTGTGACAAAGAATTCAGCAGCCCAACTTCAGGACCAGTGTTCTGGTGCCACATGAAGAATTCCAGATCAGTTCTTCAAGTTGGTGTGAACATTACCTCGTGTACTTACATCATAGTGTCCTTTCCTTTGGTAACGTGGAGCCTGGACTGGACTTAGACCCCACCGCTGAGATAAGTCGCTTAAAAACGTGTGCCTTTTTACCCTTGAACTTTCTGAGAATAGAGAACAGTCCTCAAAAGTATACGGATGTAAACACTCCTGAAAATTTGAACGTCCGCGGCTGTTCAAGCCTTTAGTAAAGAAAATCCTGCTGTTTGGAAACCTGAAATCTTTTGGGGGGATGTCAGAACAAATAAAGGAAGTTGACCCAGCTAGCGTAGGGCCCCGCTCTTGAAATTACATTTACTGTAACTTCTTGCCTTTGGCTTATTTAGTGTTTATGTCCTCGGCCTGATGAACTCACAGCCTTGGATGTGCAGAATCTTCACACCACCGGCACGCTCAACAGAAGGGGGTGTCAGCAGGAATGATGAGGAACCTACAAAGTCCCCCAGTCCTTCCCTCCCAGAAGCGCCATTAGCCATCCAGTCGCTCTCTGTTGGGAGTCTGGCAAATATATTACTTACTTCACTTTCCACTTCAGTGGAACACTGACTTATGTTTAATTTGGTGGAGGGCAGAGGTCAATATTTTATTAGTTAGTGATATCATTACAGTGGTTTCATTCCATAGACGATATCTGGGAAGAGAAGAGAGAGGGATAGATACACTGGAAAGTTGCCCTTTCATTTGGCCTGTGTGTGACTCAGAGTTTGTTTTAGTTTTGTTTTGTTTTCGGTGTTTCCAGAAGAGCCTATGCACAACTGAGTCACACATCAAAAACCTCATGACCTCATTAGCTTTTTATAATTTGGTTTGGGGCGGGGGCTAGAGGAGTCCTTGGCCCTTGGAAAGGTGTTTCAACACATTTTCCTTATTTAGTTCAGAATAGAGAGTAGGACTGTTGCGGGGGGGGGGGGGGGGGGGGGGGGGGGCCTGGGTGGCTGAGTCAGTTGAGCGTCTGGCTTCAGCACGGGGCATGATCTTGCGGTTTGTGGGCTCGAGCCCTGAGTCAGGCTCTGTGCTGACAGCTCGGAGCCTGGAGCCTGTTTTGGATTCTCTGTCTCTGTCTCTCTCTGACCCTCCCCCGCTCATGCTCTGTCTCTCTCTCTCTCTCAAAAATAAACATTAAAAAATAAATAAAGAGTAGGACTGTTTGGTGAAGTGTCTCCCATAAGGAGAAGATGCCCAGCTCTCAGGACCTACGATTCCTCCCCCTGCCGGTGCCTTCAGAGCAACTCGCGGCCTCTAACGGAGACCGTCTCTATACGTAGAGGGGTGAGCACTGGATTTAAGGATGCAGTTGAGGATGCATGATGAAGATTCTGCTGAAGGGGAGTGTTCTCAAGATGGTGCTGGACTATTCCATCAACAAGGCACTTTTCGTATACTGAAAACCGTCTGAGGATCGCCAAGAACATCACACAGTGACGTCCAGTTGGCGTTACTCTCTTACGCATGTCCACCACATGACAGGAAAGTTCCGAAGAGCAAACACTCCTGACGTCGATGAAGTCAGCTGGTCATCAACACCATCCGTGAGGCTACTCGCTAATGTGAAGGGCAACCCCAAAGTAGCCCAACTTCATTCAAAACGAACTTGAGGACAAAGCGCGTCTTTTACCCTCAAGGGGCTTCTGTCCCGGGAGGAGAGAAGAGCTGTGTTCACAGTCATATCATTTCTGCAGAGAGGAGGAACCTAGTCTACCTCCTTCTCGTCCAGAAGAGACTTTAACGAGTTGGCCTCTCCAACAGCGTGCAAGTACGAGAAAGGCGATGTAGCAGCAGAGGGGAGTAGCAGTTGGGGCCGGTAACAAGGACATGGCACGTAAGGGCAAGACTTCCCTTCGGGGAGGGTGTGGGTCTAAGCAGAGACCCCCGTGGACTGGGATTGCCACATTCAGAGGCTGTTACTAAGACATGAATAAAAAGGAGGCCTTCTTGCCAAGCTCGTCCATTTCGTAGCACCGTGTTCTCCGGCAAGCGATGGAACTCTGTTTCCTCATCTGTGAAATGGGAATAAGGCCGCCTAGCTTAATGGGAGTGTGTGCATTCAATGAAAACCTCAAGCGTAGTCTGTTGTCCAGCAAGTGCTTCCTTCCCAGTTCCCTCCTCTTTCTTAAAAGCAAAACTGGTAAGAAAGTAGCTGTCAGGTCATTATCAACAGGGCCTAGAGGATCAAGGCTCCCGTTCTGGTTTGCAGTTCAACCCAGAGAGTAAGTACGAGTGTTCCCAGTGGGCACATGTGCTTCTGCCTCCGTGAGCCACAGTCCAGCAGAAAAGGCCATCAATCACACAGACATGAACCAAGGGCCAATTGAAGCATAAGCTCCCGCGGAGGAAGCTCAGAAAAGGGGGAAATTGATCATCCCGGGGGTGGGAGGGAGTAGATCAGAGGAGACTCACAGAGGTATCTGAGCTGTTCCTTCAAGGTTTTCGGGGGGCAGGGGGACGGGGGTACACAGGGACCACATAGTCTTATTTTCTACTGCAGGGATTCAGTATTTGCTCTTTTGCAATCCATAAAAGTTACACAGAGGAAGGGAAAAAAAAATAGTGAGTTCAACCCATTCAGCTCATCTGATCTGAAACAGAAAAAGACTCATAATGAATATGTCAACACTTCCAAGTTTTTCATTTCTTCTCCAAAGCAATTTCATCTGCAAATGAATTATGCACTCCGGGGCTAGACAGGACCTCCACTCCTGCGCTCCAGAAAAAAATGTGTTTACTTCGCTTTCCATTTCTTACAGCTCAGCGGGAAAGCGGTTGCAATGCAATTTCTGAGGTGGTGTAGGGCTTGCGATGTCAGTCTTCTCTCCTTCTCCAGAACGCAGCAACGCTTGTCAACCCAAGGCTGGAGGAGACTTCGTCTCCCTCCCCCACCAAGCCCACCAAGTACATAAATCATCCCCCAAGAAAGAAGATGCGGTTCCTGGATTTCTCTTTTGTCTGGCGGGCCGACTCAAGTCCAGTCTGGGAGGCATCGTATTGTTGCATCCGTCTGCAGGGCGCCGAAATCACTCTCCAGGATTGTGATTCTCGAAGCTACTTTTCAGTACAATAGGCTGAGCTCCTTGTTTCCCCGTGCACGGGTCCTAGGTTTTTATCTCCCGGAAGTGTGTCTCCTTTCTGAAAAACAAATGCATCCCGCCATGCGGTCTGAGGTTCCCAAGGGCTCCGCGGCGGCCGCCCCCGGCTCAGGAGATTGGGAAGAGAGCCCCCCGCCCCCCCCACGGGGCGTGAGCGGGAGATTTTGGTGGACGGTGGGGCCTGCCGCGGGCGCTGAGCCTGTGTTAAGATGCCCTCTAGCGGTCATGAGCCACAACCAGTGCCGAACTTGGGGAAGGAGCTCGGAGGCCAGTTTCTACAAAGGCTCCAGCGTCCCGGGTGCGAGCGCGAGTCATTCGTCTCTGCTATGAAATCCCGGATGGCAGCGGTGTTGCTCCCACAAACGGAAGCGTGCCGTCGTGTTCAGAGGGTACAACCCAGGGATTTTGCTCCTGTTTGCACCATGTCACGGCTGTGCCCCTGAGCCTCTGACCCTGGAGAGGCCCAGGAGGGGTTTGCTGAGTGACTGAGCGTACGAATGAGCCGAGTGTGTAAGGAACAAGGGTTGTGAGCCCCACCGTGCGCCCGGTTGATTCTTCGTATTTCTGGGGCATGTCTGATGCGCATTCTCCCCTCGGCTGCCACGTGATGGACAGAAAGAACAAGCCAGCACCCATCCTAACGTGTGTGACACGAAAAACTCCGCTCCAAATGTTGGAGGGGACGGCAGCACAGAAACTTGGTGGGTAGAGAGGGTCCCGGCCGGTAGTTCACAAGTGAAGGTCAAGGAAGGGCATCAAAAAGGAAGGAGAAGCGGGGCGCCTGGGTGGCTCAGTCGGTTGGGCGTCCGCCTTGGGCTCAGGTCAAGATCTCACGGTTCGTGAGTTCGAGCCCTGCGTCAGGCTCTGGGCTGATGGCTCGGAGCCTGGAGCCTGTTTCCGGTTCTGTGTCTCCCTCTCTCTCTGCCCCTCCCCCGTTCATGCTCTGTCTCTCTCTGTCCCAAAAATAAATAAAACGTTGAAAAAAAAATTAAAAAAAAATTTTTTTAAAGGAAGGAGAAGCAGAAAAAGGAATATTCTCTTCATCCCACTGAGCAAAAGGCTGCCTCTCAGTCAAGCGTCCCTCCTGAAACTGTCACCCAGGGCCACCAGCAGAAGTCAAACTGTGAGAGCAGACGGTAGAAATGAGCCCATCTACCAGCCCGGCTCCTGATATCCCCGGGGAAATGACATCAGAATCTGGATATTTCGGGCCGAGTGGCTTCCATCCTGAGCTTGTGGGTTTAACCCCTGTAGCCGAACGCTACGAATGCAGAGTGGGGAGCCGTGGGGAGCAACAGAGGAAGAGTTGACACGTTCCTGTGGCCTTCAGCATCTGCACCAGCTCTGAAAACCTGTCTTGCTCCCGGAGATGGAGGCCAAGGGGGCTGGGGTCTTATCAGTCAGAAGATCCATAAACAGAGATGTAGTAAAAATGGGGGGAGGGGTGGACAGACGGCGGAAGCGACACTGGGGTGACCCTGCTCTCCACTCCTTCCCAATGTTCTGTGCCCACACAGGGGGCATCGTGCCAGGCTAGCCTTGCGATGGCACAGGGTCCAGGCCGGCACAGGGGAGAAGCTTGGACTTTGAATCCCACAGACCTCTGGGCTGTACCTCTTAGGATCTGCATCCTCATAGGCATCGTAACTTACTCCCAGTCCCTCAGTGGCCTCCACTGTGAAACGGGCACACGAGTATCAGCCCACAGTGTTGTTAGCAGATTCAGTGAGATAATACGTGTAAACTACCTCACGTGGGCTCTGACCTAGAGCCGACCTTCAAGAAATGTTAGATGCCGTCTTGATGATGGGGACACCGAGGAGGAAGAGGAAAGCTGAGAATCACGTCGGTCCGCTTTGTTATAGCTTTCTCACACACACATACACACGCGCATGACACGGGGAACTGGGTCACGGGAGGGGCGAATTCTCTTCTCACACATCACACATGAGCCCCTTGTCTTTTCTCTGCCCCGTTCCTCCCCACCTCTGCTAACTCTCCCATCCCTCCCCACTTTCTACTCCTTGGAACAGCCTCCAAACATAGCATTAGAAGACATCAGTGTTTCCAGAAAGCCGAGCTCTCCTGCCTTCCGTAAGCCAGCAGACTGAGCACCAGACCCGTAGCATTTACCCCACATTCTGAAGTCCCTCCGTACGTACGTAAAGATTGTCTTCATGCCCCTTCTCACTCTTTTACCTGGAACAGAGTTTGAAGGATGTGGTGATCAGTCCTCTGATAATGCCAATTTTTAGACTCCATCCTAAATATCGTTATTGCTGCCAAAACCCACCGGCAAAGTAATATCGATGCAGCCTCCGTACTGAAAAGGATGTGTTTACTGAGTTGTTTTTTTTTTTTTTTAATATCAAGGACTTTAACTATATTACAGTTAAAATCAATAGAAATGTAACCTTTTCAACCACTGAAAATGAGTTCATTTTTATTATTAGTCTTTTTCTGCCATTACAGTGTCATGATTACCAAAGGAACCAGGTCAACTTAAGCTTTATTGAAAGACCATTAGAGAAACAAACTCAAACTCATTTAAATACTGAAGCCACTGCATTAAAAGGATCAATAAAGCCGGAGCACCTGAGGTTGCTTTACTTAAACACCCCACATATGAGAATCATTCCATAATCACAATTTGAGCAAACCTATAAACCTACCAGACCATCCAATAAATAAGAAAACGCTGTTTCATTGCATATGTTTAGAATGGCAAAGCCCTTAACATTAGTCTGATTACACATACAGCATTTAAATTTTCTCTCAGTATTTTAAAACATCACCTGGCAAAGAATCATTGCTCGATGAATGCCATTTACTTAGGAAAGCCATTCTCTCCCTGGGTCAGGAGAATGACAATGATAGAAAACACCATTTTATTTCTTTAAAAATATCAAACACAGAGTTAGCTAGATGGAAAGGGAGTCTTAGCCTCGCAGGGAGTCAGGAAATTCTCTTTCAAACAACACTTAGCATGGTATCTTGCACAAGGTAATGTGTATTAAATTGAATATTTATGACTGATGCCATGGACTTGGATTAGACCCAAAGCTCATGGTGCCTCAGTTTCCCCATCTCTAAGTGTGATAACACCTTTCCATACCTCCTTCCCTAGATACTAGAACAAAGACAAATATCACCATCCTCTTCAAGCTCCTCCTCAGAAACCGCAATGTACGTTGCAAACTTGAGTAGTAGTGTTTGGTTAGGATGATTTTAGAATGAAAATGGTTCCTGATGGCATATTGTGTCTAACCTGTGATGCAACCTGGGATCACCACCTGTCCCTGCCTGACATCAGCATTTATGTTGCATTTCTGAAACATTCTATTCTTCTTTATTTAAAAACCACCTATTAGGTTTTTCTAATTAAAAGCTTACATGTATTTTGAAATGTTCAGAAAAGAACAGAGAGGAAAATTAAGTTTGCCCGAGAGCCCTGTGTAAAGTCAAGACCTCCATGTTTCCACAAAACCCATCTTGCCTACTCAAGGGCGTTGTTATGACATTTCTGTCTTCCTTCTCCCCTGATGATGGGCTCGTTCCCATCATCAAACAAACATGAGTATTTCTCTCCATTAAAACAAAGTCCTATCCTCAGGGCGCCTGGGTGGCTCAGTCAGTTAAGTTTCCACCTCTTGATCTCGGCTCAGATCATGATCCCGTGGTTTGTGGGATCGAGCCCCTTGTCAGGCTGTATGCTAACAGCGCAGAGCCTGCTTGGGATTCTGTCTGTCCCTCTCTCTGTCCCTCCCCCACCCCCACAAAAAATAAATAAATAAACTTAAAAAAAAAAAGTTCTGTCCTGACCACACTCTCCTCATTTATTTATTTTTCTTGGCAATAAAACTGGAGATAGTGGTCTATTCTCACATTTCAGGTAAGCTTCTCACCATTCTATCTGCGTCACCGTTATTGACGTGTGAATCGCATGCCATGCAATGTGCACACGTGAAGTACACCAGTTGAGGAGTTTTGATGTGCACACCCGGGTAACCAAGACCATGGCCAAAATAGAGAACATTTCCAACACCCTGGAAGGTTCCCTCACACCCCTTTGTTGTCGATCTCCTCCGAAACTGCCCTGAGCAACCACTCGTCAGATTTCTATTTCCGTTTCTATAAAACCACGTGTTCATTTTACCTGTTCCATAATCTTATATGAATGGGACCATAGCATCTGTTATCTTTCATTTCTGCCTCCTTCCATTCGGTGTAAGGATTCTGAGATCCGTTCTTATTGTATCTGTAGTTGTATTGTCATTGCTGGGAGGTGTTGCATTTATGACTATACCATCATTTGTTTGTTCATTCACTGTGTGGTGAAAAATGGTGGATCGTTTCCAGTTGGGGAATATTATGAACAAACCTGTTACGAACACTTGCATATATATGCATGCCATTTTTAAAAATTTCTCTGGGGTAAATATGGGAGTAGAGTTGACAGCTCTCTGGTACGTATCTGTTTAACTTGCTTTCTATTTTATGTGACCTCCAGCAAAACTAGAGAGTTCCAGTTGCCCCACATACTCACCAGCACTTGCCATTGCCGGTCTTTTTAATTACATTTGAAGCAGGTGTGCAGGGCTACCTCACCTTGGCCTCAGTTCTCATGTCCCTTGTGACCACTGATGTTGAGCAACTTTTCACGTGCTCATTGACCATTGGCAAATCTTTCGTGAAGCGTCCGTTCACATCTCTTGTGCCTGAAAGATCTGCCTTCTTATTGCTGAGTTAGAAGAGGTTTTTACATGTTCGGTGTACAATTCCATTGCCAGATGTATGTGTTGTGAATATTTTTTCTTCTGTTTTTTCTTGTACCGATTCTCAGTCATGCTTTTGCCCACTGGCTAGAACTTCTCTCCTCAAGATGGCCGGTGACCTCCTCACTACTAAATCTAATTTTCAGTGCCCCCATGTCTCCACTGTAGGGCAATATTCCACACAAGTGATCCCCTAACTTTTGGGACATTGCCGTGTTCTTGTTTCCTCCTACATTGCTGGCCTTGCTGCTTGGTCTCCTCTACTGGTTCCTCTCCCTCCTAGCCTCCCTCAGTTGGCAAACTTCTGAGCTCAGCCTGTAGTCCTTTCTTCTCTCCTGTTTTTATTCATCTTTTTGGTGGTTTCATCCCAAGTCACTATCCCAACCCCAACCTCTTCCCGTGTTCCAGATTCACATACCACGCGGACATCACACACATCTAACCAACTACTAGACGTCTAACAAACCTTCAAACTCAATATTTCCAAGTCTAACCCCCTTGGGGGCCGCCCACACACAACCTGCCTCATCTGTAGCCTTTCCAATGGGATTCGATGGCTACCCCATCCTTCCAGCTGCTCAGGTCTCAAACCTGGGAACATCGCTGGAATATCACCCCCTTGTTCCCACACTTCATATCCAGAAAGTCAAAGGTCAGATTGTCTTGATCTTCAAAACATCCATATTCTGAGTGGTCTCACCCTTTGGAACTGAGCTCTGGTACCACCGCCCACTTCTTGACAGACCCTCCATGAACACCCACGTGATCGGCAGTGTTTGGGTGAGGCATCTTTTCCCTGCCATGCTTGTTCTGAGCCTAAATTCAGCCCTTTGAATGTTCCGTTGAATCTCTACCTTGTTTTTTTTAAGTAAGTCTGAATCTCATTCATTTTTGCCACAGCTTCTAAACTATTCATATATATTTTTAATCTTTGTCCTATTGTTAGCTTACCCTCTGCAAAGACTTCCAGAACCAAAATTCATACCTTAAGAACACAGTCCCCCACAAGACTGCCCTTGCCTCAGACATCAGCTGCAAGCTCAGGGGTCCCAGGCCACCCGCATTTCTGACCAACTGGCTACAAATTCACTAATTTCTCAGGCTCAACAGCTTGGTGGAATGACTCATGGAACTCAGGAAGGTGCTACATTTATGATAACAGTTTTATTATAAAGGGTGCATATTGGGACCATCCAAAGTGAGGGATGTGGAACATGAGATTTGAGAGGTCCCAAAGGAAAGCTTCCTTGTCCTCAGGACACGTCACCCTCCCTGCACCTTGATGTGACAACACAAGAGTATCGTATGTTGGGCTTCTGTGTGCAGAGGATCTTTCTGGTTTTATTGTATAGGCTTGACTGATACATTCATTAGCCACCATATCAGACTCAGTCTCCAGCCTTTAATCGGACTGCCTTGATTCACAATTCCCATCAACCTTCCAATTTCCCTGATGGAAATCCAATGTCCGCCCCCCTCCCCCCAGGATTTCCAGGGGTCCTCTCTGTCTCTAGTCTCTTCTATGGATGCTCTATCTGAGCCACAATACACCCACCAAAATGAAGCTCGCACCTTCTGTGGTATGGAAACACATACAGCCATTCAAAGCATATACTCTGCAGTAGCTCCCATTAGATGTCTCCCCATCACGAGCAGGAGGACACAGCATATTGAATGAAGTCTTGAACAACAGGCAGCTGAATGCTACACATTAGATACTGGTGTCCTCAGCAGGCCCTTTACCCATCATCCCTCTGTAGTGCTTTCTCACATCCCTCACCCCACTCGGTGCTGGGCTCTCTTCTCTCCGATTCCTTCCCCCTGGCTCCCTGCCTCCTTCCTCACCCACCTCCAGGTCTCCCCACCACTATGTTCAACAAGAAGTCAACTCTTCCCAAGACAGGGTCCAAACTTCTAGGACCAGATCAGTCAGGTGCTCGGCAGACATAAAACATCGAATTTTCCCTCCTAGTAAAGAAACTGTAGCTACAGGTAACTACAATAAGTTGGGGGAGATGTAACATCAGAATAAAACTAAGTGAATAAACTAACCTCAGCCATGCTTGGCTCAAATCCAGACTCTACCCCCTGGCATTTAAAGCCCTGGATAATCTAGTGTCCCTTTGCTACCTTCCATTGTCATTTACCATTTCTCTCCAGAACACACCCTAAGAACCAGTGAGGCTGGTTACCTCAGTACCCCCTAGCGATGCATGCTTCCTTCAAAATGCCTCCACTCTGCAAAGTTCAGCATTGAACCATGATGGCAGTTATTCTCAGTACCAGACATCTTAGAATTTGGGTAATACTTTATACTCAGTTTTCGTATATTGTTTTATACTATTACTCCCTGATTATTTTATCAGTCTTATTTCCAAAACAGGAGTAGAAACACCTTGAACCCAGCTGGGCACGTCTCTATGTACATCTTCAGCTTTGCTCCAGACCCACTTCACAAGGTGGCTGGTCAATAAAATCGCATGAAAAGTCCTTGCCTAGCGTTAGAAGGTATTAGAAGCCCTGTCATTTACAGAGAGATCACTGCTAGAAGGAGATATGGTCAGGGGATGACTTGAGCCCTCTGCCCAGGGTCTCCCTCTTCCCACAGGGAAGCCCCCCTCGGTGTCAGGTCACCCTGTGGTAATCATTCGCCCATGCCCTGGATAGCCTATGGGATGGGTGCGCCACTGGACAGGGGTAACCTTCTTAAGTAGTTCACACTGACAGATGCCTCCAGCTGGTGCAGCCAACCTGCTCACTTCTAAAAGATTTGACCAATTGTATCCTTCTGTGAAGGGCTTATCTTCAAATAAAGTCCTTGTATCTGGATCAGTCACCGTGAGGGCGCCATGTTGAGGACTTGACAATCAGAGAAGCCATCCACTTCCACACAGACCAGTCCCCAACTCAGCAGATAAACAACGTGTCACCAGTAACATCAGACACACCAGACTATAACAGTTCCACTCTTCATAGATTCATGAGACAGAGGTTTCCTAATACATCATTTTTATTGATGGCCTCATTAACACTCCCCCATATGACTCGCCCGGAATTCACCAGGAGCCAAATTTCAACAACCCCTGAAAACGCATGCTTGACAAATTGAGATCACAGGGGCTAAAAAAAAGACTAAAATAGAAATGGCCTCAATCACATTTGTCGTGTCTACATCGCTTCTCATAATTGTTCTCGTTCTTGTTTTGTTATCGTTTTCACTTAATTGAAAATGTTTGCCACTGCATTATATACTTTCAGCAACACGTCAAGACCTGTTTTCATAACTGAACATTTCTAATTTTGTTTTTCCTCCTCTTCTTTGTCTTCTCCCTTTTACCACCCATTTATTTCCTTTTCCTTATTCCTGGAAAGTCATTGTATAATCTACTAAAATGTGTTTGGCCGTGAGCCCTTCAGGAAACTTTGCCGTATGAAATGATTTAATTGATGCTGATTATGTAAATTATTGTCAAACCTACCCACTACGTGTAATGGTTAAATTGACCAGTTACTGAAGTGATTTTAAATATGAAGTTATATAGGGGCGCCTGGGTGGCTCAGTCAGTTGAGTGCTGACTTCAGCTCAGGTCATGATCTCATGTTTCGTGGGTTCAAGTCCCGCATTGGGTTCTGTGCTGACAGCTTGGAGCCTGGAGCCTGCTTGGGATTCTGCGTCTCCCTCTCTCTCTCTGCCTCTACCCTTTTCGCGCTCTCTCAAAAATAAAATAAACATTAAAAAAAATTAATATGAAATTGTATAAAAACCATGAGCTATGCTCATACTAGATCTCTAAGAAGAAACTTGGAGGCATAATTACTAGAGATTAGTTCAGATATGAATTTTTAAAGCCTTACCTTTATCTTCTGAATTCTCACGTGCAAGTCAAAACACAAACCTAGATATGTTTTACCAGATTCTTTAAAAACAACTGTAGAGTGTTTGGGTCATTCCTACCATAAAAATCTTTAAAACTAATGCTGTTAAAGAAATGCTGTATCGGCTCTGAAATAAGAATTACTCTTCTCATTCACTTAGACTTATAAAAACCGTACAGATTTACTGATACAAAACCAGTATGTTGGTTGGTTTGTTTATTTTTAACAATTTATGCTTTAAATAGTATTCGGTGTTTTTCCAGTAGGTGGAGTGTTAGGCTAGGGGAAGCAGAGCAACATTTGAAAGCTTCTTTTTTTTTTTCCTTTTTACAATTTTGAGGAATTTTTGATATAAAACATAAATCACCTAATGGAGTCATTAATTCTTTTAATGCATCAATACCACAAAATTCCGGTTGCCCTGGATCTTATGAGGCAGAGATACTGCACTGATTACATTACCATAATAATGACAGCATAGTAACACCACCAATAAATACTTATAATGCCTCTTGTTTTAAAATTGTTTATCGGGGCGCCTGGGTGGCGCAGTCGGTTAAGCGTCCGACTTCAGCCAGGTCACGATCTCGCGGTCTGTGAGTTCGAGCCCCGCGTCAGGCTCTGGGCTGATGGCTCAGAGCCTGGAGCCTGTTTCCGATTCTGTGTCTCCCTCTCTCTCTGCCCCTCCCCCGTTCATGCTCTGTCTCTCTCTGTCCCAAAAATAAATAAACTTTGAAAAAAAAATTTTTTAAAAATAAAATAAAATAAAATTGTTTATCAAGCCATCAGTGAAGCCTCCTGACATCTCTGAGGGAGAAATAACGCACCCACACAGCAAAGAAAGATCTGTCTCTTAAATCCTTTGTCTCTTCAGCCTTAAGCATCTCTGGAAGAGAACCTTCCCGTGAGTTTATTAACGTTGGTTCAAGGCTGATGCCACCACTTGAGTCTGTGAACTTGGACAAAATCACTAACTCTCCCTGGGACCTCCTCTACATGTGTGGGGAAAGAGGCGATACACAGCTGTCTTCAGGCCCCTCCCTCCTTAAAGTACCCCGACTGAACCTGACCTTTGTGTAAGCATTTCCTCCAGGCTGGATATTAGGAGCCAAATTTGCTGAGATATTTGAACACATATGGCAGAGACGGCTCTGGTTACGACGTGTGGGTCTTAGAATCGAATGTGAGCACCCTCTTCCCGGGCTCTTTCCACCCTCCGCCCTCACTAGGATTGGCTGCCATGGGGTATGTGCTAAACGACACCACATCGCTATGCCTGGGAGCGAAGTCATAGCAGCAATCTGCTCAGAGCTCCAGGGACCTGAAGGGTGCCTGGGTGGCTCAGTGCGTTAAGTGTCCGACTTCAGCTCAGGTCATGATCTCAAGGTTCTTGGGTGGGAGCCCCAAGTCGGGCTCACGGATCGTTCTGTGCTGACAGCTCAGAGCCCGGAGCCTGCTTCGGATTCTGTCTCTCTCAAAGATAAAGAAACATTAAAAATTAAAAATTAAAAAAAAAAAAAAAGCCCCAGGGACCTGGGAAAACACTGCTTCTCGGGCCCATAGTAACAAGACATTTTCAGAGAAACCTTAAGTAATATCTGGCCCAACCTCCTTGTTTTACAAAGGAGGAAACACCTCGGGAGTGTTTGTGACACGTTGAGCAGCATTGCCAGGAGCTGACTCCCAGCCCTGTTCCTGCTCCTGCAAAACACCCCTCCCCTCTCACAGCGGAAATCTGGAAGAGACCCTCGCAAGGAGAGCAAGGTTCCCAGCCCCTGCCACCCTCCAAAGAAGAGAAACGAGGTCCTAGCAACCCAGGTGTTGGAGGGGGTGGGACGTTAACAAGAGAAAAGGGGTGAAGACCAGCCACTTACCCTCCTCATGTTGGGAGAGAGCCCCCAGCCCCCATACACAAGGCATTTCCCATTCTAGAAAGACTTGGGGCTGGTGGATTCAGCTGGATCTTTCCTCGCCGTGGAGGCAAAGTCTCCTTTGCTTTGTCTTGGAGTTAGAAGGATCCCAGAGCCAGATGGCGGGCTTCAGAGAAGGGGCTACGGAGATGGTGTTTGAGCCCAGCTCATCAGGGCCCCGTGCTGAGGCATCGGGCTAGAAAAAAGCCAGTGGTCAGATACTAAATCCCAGAATAAGGAATCATTCATTGTCTTTGGCGAGGGGAGAACAGAAGGTCGTGCCAGGCAAATATCACGCACAAGCACATACAAAGTCCTGATGAAGCATGCGTGAGAGGGCTTAGTGGGTCCAAAGGACTGGGAGAGGTTGAGTGGGGTCAGAGCAGAGAGGCAACAGGGAGGGGAGAACGCTCCGCTGTCCCCTCCCCTCGTTCTAGGAAGATGCCACCTTCCCCTCTGATCTTGTCCTGAAGAGGCAAAGGCTCCCCGGCTTGTGTTTCTGCAGGTAACTGAGTTATTCGGTTAACTCCCCATTCGTGGAGGCCACATAACACACTGGGGCAGCTCCATTACAGACCTTCATCACTAACCCAGTTCTAAAAGCTGGACTGTTTCCCACGTATCCCACGGTTCGGTTACAGAGGAGAGTGCTTCTTGGCCTCTTTCCTCCCTGTACGTATCTCTGTAAGTGGGGCTTATGAGCTCTTTAGGCCAAAGTCGAACTAAGGTAGAATGCAGTGTGCCCTCTCACTGGGTCTACACCCCAAATGGCCACCTACTGTCTGCATTGCTGGTCACTCTTGGAATCGGAGGGACGGTCACATGGCCTGACAGTATAGGCTGGGAGAGGCTGGCACCCTGGCCCCCACAATGAAGCGTTTGTTTGTGGTCCTGGGAATGTGCTACACTGACTGGTGGGCCAGCGTCCAGTCCCAGAGGCCCTCGGAGTAGTGGGAAGGGAACCAAAGCGTAAAGATTCCTAGTCACAGATCAGCCACCAACCCGTCTCCTTCCGTGCAGTCTTCAAGGATGCAGTCAGGCGTATGCACCCAAACCTGATGGCTGCAAAGTACTGTGAGGCCTTCCGTCACTGGGTCGTTCATAGAGCTTTCCAAGAAGAACCGAATTCTAATGGAAGTAAAAAAACTAGGGTTCCCGTGCCTTAAACACACACACACACACACACACACACACACACACACACACACACACACACAGATATAGACACATCAGTGTGGCTCAGCCAGTGACGACTCCTTTGATAAATGTTAAACGAGCACTTGAGATGATACAGGCCCACTCCATGTGGGTCCTAAAAGGGCCGGGAGGTTTACCAGATAAATCCACAGAAAAGAAGCAGCCACGAGTCCAAAGGCGAGGTGCCGTCCTGGGCTCTGACATCCCGTGTGTTCCCTCTGCCTGTTCAGCCCCCTGCTCAAGGTTTCCCAAGCTGCAACAGGCCAGGCGCTAGCTCCCGGGGAGGGGGAGGTGAAAGGGCTGGTCCCCTGTCCTCATAGAGTCACCTTCTAGCCAGGGGACAGGAGGGGACAGGCTGCAGCCCTGTAGCTGGTGGGAGACCCACGAAAACCCCACTTTGCTGACTCCCACCCTCATGTAAGTTTACTGTGTCCTCTCCATTAACGAGAACGAGGTGGCTTGGGGTCAGGAAGAGTCTCTTAAGTCAATGAACCCTTGGTGCCGGGGCTGAGTACTGCTCTTCCCTGTTCTCGGCCAGTTGTCAGTTGTGAACGGCCCGCAGGGACGCGTCTGCGGGCCCCCCCCGTGGGACGAGGTTAAGATGGGAGAGAAAGGGACAGTGTCTTCTCTTCATACTCCTTCTCCTGTAACATCCACGGGGGTTCAGGTGGGGAGGAGGGGGATGATTCGGGGATGAGACGAGCTGATCATTGGTGTCACCCCTGATGTCTGTTTGCACTGACCTTTCCTTATGGTCAGGCTTGAGCTTCAGCGCGGAATAAAAACCTCCATCAAGATGGTATGTCCTGAATCCAGTGTGTCTGAGCTAACTCCACGTGTTACCAAAAACTAAGGGTTAGGAAAGGAGGCGCGACATCCGGGGCCCTGGTCCAGGGTGTGGCTTCCTCTCGGGCGGAGCCAGCCATCCGTCCCCGCGGTGGCACCTCATCCATGCCGCTTCAGTCTTTCTTCTCTGTCCCTTCCCTGCCTCCTCCGCTTCACCCCCAAGACGCGAGCAAGGCCGATGAAACTCCTTCACACGATGGCTTAAACAGGCAAATGAACCGAAATTGTAAAATAATACCTGAATGAACGTTAAAGCTCGCAGCTCAGCACGTAGGACAGGAGCCCCAGCCCGAATCAGTATAATGGGAAATGTTGAACAAATTAGTGCTTCCTTAAGGTCACCCCGGGGCACACGGAGTCACAGTCCTTAATCTTAATGAGCCTCCATTACACAATCTCTTATTGCCTCTTAAATGCCAGGAAAATGACCACCAGCTAAACGTACAGCAGAACAGTTCACTTGGACCCAAAGAAATTACCTTGAAATTATTACACTTAACCACGGCCAATGCACCAGGGCTTCTGGGAAAAGAGGCGGCCAGCCACCTGGCAATACCGAGTGAAGTGATATCGTTTGACATGGCCTTGGGCTTTCGGGTCCAGCCTTTCTTGCCTTATCTGATGTAATAATGCATTTCCTCTCTCAAATGTCAATATTTAAAATGCGGCTGATCCTCCCCCTCCCCTAGCGGACGTGGCTGGGCGAATTCTGGAGACGGTCGCTTGTAGCTCACGGTTCGGTCTCCGGCTAGAAGGCTAACTCTGCCGCTTACTCTCTTTCTGCTTGGGATGCTTTCCGTATCACCGAAGAACAGGACGCCTATCCCATGTCTAGTCGATAAGATGTGAACAGCCTGGCGAGCCTTGCATACAGTCGTGGCTCAATACATGCTTCCCCCTTTCCTGGTGGAGCTGTCTAGGCCCAGTCAGGAGACTGAAACCACACAGTGGGTTACACGTGGGGTTTTTGATATAAGCGTTGACTACGGTAAAGGGAAACTGCACGATCGAAGGGAACGCCAGGAGCATTTCGTAGAGGCTCCCCGCCTCCATCCCGCAGAGCTGAGGGGCGGTGGAGGGTCTCAGACGTCGTTGGAGAAGATCATTCAGCCCTCCGGAGAGCAGGAAGGGCCTGGTCTGGCCAGCCTGGAGCTGCTTCCTGCCAAGCAGCAGGCCACTGTCTGGAGTGCAGGTGCCTGTCAGGCTGCGGTGCGTGCAGTGGGAGACAGAAGGCCTTTGGAGCACGTGGGCCACGGGGGGACGGCGCAGGGCCTCTTATTGTCACCTCCGGAGGGCTGGTCACCAGGCTGCACCGTCACTGAGGCATCACTCTGTGGGCCCGCGGCTCAGACAGACTCCACTTCCTTGACAAATAAGACTTAGGAGTATTCGGGACATTCGTAGATAAGTCAGAACCAGGCAGGGTCGCTGTCACTTCGGATGACAGAATCAAGATTCGAAACCTTTTGCTTCAACACAAAAGAGAGAAAAAAAACACTGCATATAAATAGAGCTAAAATTTAGGTTTGGGTTCAGGTTCTTAACCGCATACGTATAGGAAGGGGGTAAAGTCGAAAGGAACCTATGGAGACAAGCCAGGAATTTTATTTTACTATGAGCTCAATCCAAGTAATATTAAAGGGCTGCTAAAAAACCACGTCTGTCTGGTCTGGAGCCATAGAAACGGTTCAAAAAGGTAATTCTACGGGATGGGTCAGGCCACATCTGAGGACTGATTTCACTCTGTGTGCACTTTATCTTTTTTTTTTTATTTATTTTTAACCTTTATTCATTTTTGCATTTTTGAGACACAGAGAGAGACAGAGCGTGAGGTGGGGCGGGGCAGAGAGAGAGACACAGAATCCAAAGCAGGCTCCAGGCTCTGAGCTGTCAGCACAGAGCCCAATGCAGGGCTTGAACTCACGGACCATGAGATCATGACCTGAGCCGAAGTCGAACACCTAACCGACTGAGCCACACAGGCGCCCCTGTGTCTACTACTTTAAGAGTTAGATTAACATATATCAACACATTTTTATTGAGGACCTACTATGTGCTTGGCAGTGTACAGGGCCAAAAGACAAAAGAAATCTAAAAGTCTAAACATCAAAATTTGATAGTTTTTAAGATTATGCACAGTGGGGCGCCTGGGTGGCGCAGTCAGTTAAGCGTCCGACTTCAGCCAGGTCACGATCTCACGCTCCGTGAGTTCGAGCCCCGCGTCAGGCTCTGGGCTGATGGCTCAGAGCCTGGAGCCTGTTTCCGATTCTGTGTCTCCCTCGCTCTCTGCCCCTCCCCCATTCATGCTCTGTCTCTCTCTGTCCCAAAAATAAATAAACGTTGAAAAAAAAATTTTAAGATTATGCACAGTATATTCATAAAATGGAATACCAGTCATTCCTGACAAGTGATTTAGTTGTAGATTTATTGACATGGAATTTCATAATACATCTTTAATAATGAAAAGTAAATACAAAGCAATATGCATAGTTGGGTCCCATCCAATTTTTGGGAAAAAATCAAAGCTATATACATTAACAAACTGACTTGATAAAAACATTATCACCAGGTGGGGTTTTTTTCCTGCAAATCTATACTATTATTTTCTCTATAATGAACGTATATTGTTTGTATCCATCTTTAAGTTCTTTGGCAAGACAGATAAAAATATAAGAAGTATTTAGGGGAAGATCATCGCTGTGAAGCATGTAGGGTAGCCGCTTATGTTGGCTTTCCACGAGTATCTTTTTTGACCACAAAAAATTTCTGACCGCGGAAGTAGAGGGACGGACCGCAGCAGTTACCCATATTTGCCGCCAGATGGCGCCAAAGCAGCTGGCTAATATTTAGCAGCCAGCAGAGCAACTTGATGAGATTTCAAGGATCTTAAGATTCTCTGGCCAGAATGTGTTTTGTGAGCGATGCACTTCAAATTACAGAAAACTTTTCAGAATTAGAGCTGAGCATGCCAGCGTTTGCTTTGCCAGTGTTTTCTGGAGCTCTGTTACAAGTGCCTGGAGTTCCCATGCACGGTAACTTACTATACTCTACCAGCTCTGCAGGTCAGCCTTCCCCAGATTCCTGAGATGCGATGAGTCTTTGAACCCCGGCTTTTCAATAAGCCCTGCGACTCTAGTAAGCAGTCTCAGGAGTCAGGTGTAGATCATTCCTCAAAGGGGCTCATCCTCCACGCGGCACGTGAGATGAGCTCACTTCCCAGCACCGTTGCTGCTGACAGCCTCTCTTCCCGCAGCCTCAGCCCAGTTTTATCGGTGACCAAGGACCCGGGAGTGGGTCGTTTCTGGAGTCTGGAGGCTGCCTTCAGCAAGCCCCCCGTGTGCAGTTCCAGCAGCGCAGGGACGGTGGCGCCGTGTTTCCTCTCGTCTGCACCCTTCGCCTGCTTACCTTAGCGGGTACGAAACTCATCTCAGAAAAGCGAAAGGCTGCGAAAGAGATTTTTCACAGGTGGCTACAAAGAGGCGCAGAAAACTCTAGAGGCTCCCGGTGGGGGAAACAGAACTAGACGGTGTCAATTGTAAGAAGACAGCTAAGGCAGGAAAAGCCATGTTGGGACACAGAGGACAGGAGACGTCCTCATACCGGGAAATCGGCGTTTGCACTTGGTTCCCAGGAAATGTAACCAGAAACGGGCGTTGCTCCGACAGCCATGATCTGTAAGCTCTTTCCACCTGCTTCATTTTTCCCTTCCCTCCACTGCCAACTCCCCTCCCCTCGGAAAGAACGAGCCTTGCTGGAGCACATGTGTCTTTGTCCCCTCCAGGCTGTAATGTCCCTGCCCTGTGGGGGTATCGTCCTCATTTGATAAGCCAAAAAACTATATTTTACCCAACATGGATGTCAACATTGAATATACATATTTATGTATATATGTTCATATTTGAATATACATACCAAAGATCAGCATTGGTCTGAAAGCTTATATGGTATGGAAAGGTGAATAAAACAGGACAATAAGCGGATCTTAAAGAAAATTCATTGTTGTAGCATTTTCTATCTCAGAAGTCAATACTGGAGATTAGATCAAGTAGATTTTACTCTATCGAAATGAGCAAGGGGGTTGCCTGGGTGGTTCGGTTGGTGATGTGTCCAACTCTTTTTTTCTTTTTAAGTTTATTTATTTATTTTAAGAGGGAGCGAGAGAGAGAATCCCAAGCAGGCTGTATACCACCAGTGCAGAGCCCGATGTAGGGCTCAAACTCACAAACTGTGAGATCGTGACCTGAGCTGAAGTCAGATGCTTGACCAATTGAGATGCCTAGGCATCCCAAGTGTCCAGCTCTTGATTTCTTGATTTCAGGTCATGATCTCACGGTTCATGAGTTTGAGCCCCACACCGGGCTCTGTGCTGACAGTGCAGAGCCTGCTTGGGATTCTGTCCCTCCCTCCCTCCCTCTCTCTCTCTCTCTCTCTCTCTGCTCCTCCCTGCTTGCTCTTTCTCTCCCAAAATAAATACAAATAAACTTTTAAAAAATACAGCAAATAAAACGAGCAAGGATCTTATCCAGCCAAAAATGTTCACAAATTCTTCACAGCAAAATGTGTGTAAGCTGCAGGACAATTCACAAGGAGTCTTCACTTCCCAAGCTCAGATATTTTCAAATAACCCCACAGAAGGAATAAATTGGCTTCCCGTTTTCTCAGGCTGGTATTTCAGAGTCAGCACCTTCTGAAATAAGATATCGGGACACCAGAGTTTGAAGAGTGATGTCGTGGGCCCCCCCCCCCCCCGGAAGATTTGATTCCAGGGCAAGTTAGCCATTTCCTTCTAAAAGTGTCTCTTGTTTTCTCCCCACAGCTCGATCATTATCCTTCTGTGAGTTACCATCTGCCGAGTTCATCTGACACCCTGTTCAATTCTCCCAAGTCGCTCTTTCTAGGAAAAGTTATAGGTAAGAATTCTGTGCTTTCGGTATAAACGTGCGGTAAGAATGTGTTTGGTATAAGAATTATATTAGCTGGTGTGACTTTGGATTTTTTAAGTGACTGGGTAAATTTCTTGTCATTGGGTTCCATCACCGATACTCTTCTTCCCGGTTTGGTTCGAGAGAAGGTATGTTGTTTTTCTCAGTGATGCGGAAGAGAAGGTTTATCAGATGGTCTTGGGGGTAAATTGTTCAAGTGATACATTCTAAAGCCACTACTTTGCCTTTGAAACACGCTGTGATCGGTGGTTGTGGACTCTGTTGTCTGTGAAGGCAAAGGAGCCAGCGTCGTTTGGGACATGACACAAACTGAAACACAAGTGAGGCTCAGTGCCTGCTCCCTGCTTCTTCATGTGAAATTTGCTCATGGGTTCGTTAAAGATCCACACCTACTAACAGTATTTAATTTCTTCTTTGTCTAAGCACATCAACGTGGTTCCGTCTTCCTCTCCCTCTGAGAGAGCTAGCTGAGATTATTTGCAAATTAGAAGGCCAGTGGGAATTGGAAAATTGTACCAGAATACCCACCTTCTATGTGTGATCGTGAATCTGAGAGTCACTCTCACCCTTTTCTTACCATAGATCAGCACTGTCTAGAGTAAAAGACACATGTGATTGGTTACATATTTTTAAGTGATTCATGTACAGTCAATGAAAGAATATATATAATATATGATATATATACATATATACATATGTGTGTATATACATATATACACACACACACATATGTATACACATACATATATGTGTATATATATATATATATATATATATTTTTTTTTTTTTTTTTTACTATGAGAATGGATGTTGTGAACCAAGAATGGAAATGGTGGGTAATGCACAGGCCAAGGAGGAGGTGAGTTTGTGTCCAGCAAGTAGTAGGGATCAGAATGTCATTAATTGTAAAAAATACTCATTTTAAAAGATGAGGGTGGGGCAGATAATTAAGAGAACAGGTGACCCGACATATAAGAAAAATAATAATAATGTACGCTTACACAGGACTCACTACAAACCAAGATCCATCCTAAACACCTTAGATAGATGAAGTCACTGAACCGTCACAGTGAGTCTGTGAGATCATCAAGATTGTTATTCAAGAGCATGCAAGATTGTCTGCATTTCACAGATGAGAAAAGCAAGGCACAGAGAGGTTAAATATCTTGCCCGAGACCGCCTACTTAGCAAAAGGTAGAGCCAAAACTTGAACCCAGGCAGGCAGATACATTGGCCTCACCCCCAACCCCTGTGCCATAGTCTCTGTGCGGGTTGACTGAGAAATGAAAAAAGGAAGGTTTGGGCGGCAGAGGGTGAGTGGTTGAGGGACATGTCCCACATCTCACGCCAGAATGTGGCCAAGAGCAAAAAATACTCTTGGACTCAGAAGCAGGAACGCAGCAGACAAGCAGAGCTGGGCTTGGGGCCCCCAAGGGAAAGGCCGTGTCCTCAGGAAAAGACAGGAGGGGTGGCATTTGCTCAGTCACCGGGTAGGAACAGAGGGAGGGCTGAAATTCACTGTGTGCTTTATGCTAAACATCTCGTGTGTGTAAATATGATGTTAAATGTCACAACCGTCCAGTGAAGCCGGAGCTATGACTGTTAAACCCATCTGGAAGCGGAGAGGGCCAGCCACCTGGTCAGCTTTACCTGGTCTGCAGTAAAGCAAGGTTTTCGAGGTAGGGCTCTCTTGACGAGAGCCCGTGGCCTTAAGCAGATCAAAAGAACTTGTCCAGCAGGGATGCAGCGGGAAGTCAAGGGTTGCCATCAATGGGCAACAAGAAGCAGCTGTTCAGTGGAGGAAAGCCTCGGCATTGGTCAGGTGTCTATCCCGAGACACTGGTGAGTGCCCACGTCTCACCGCGTGCCTTCCTGCCATTCAGTCAAGAATAATTGAACATGTTAAGTGCTTCTTCGGGGCCATAAGCATTCCTTCAACACAGACTCTACATCATGATACTACGATGGTCCTAAAGATACCACACGGGGATGTTCTTGGAGTGACATCCACTGTGAACTCACACCTGTAACAGTGAATTTCATGGCTTTAGGAAAAGTCACAAAATCAAGTTCCACCGGCAACGCTGAGGGCAGCTCAGGGCCTGGAACCCGCTTCGGATTCTGTGTCTCCCTCTCTCTCTGCCCCTCCCCCGCTCACACTCTGTCTCTCTCGCTCTTAAAAATAAATAAACATAAAAATCAAAAAAAAGAGAGAATTTACTGTGCTGTAAATCTGTGCCAAGTGAGCGTTACACCTAGAGTTTTCCGTAGACCAAAGGAAAATTGTGCTGTGCACGTACAATGTGTGTGTGCCAATGTTGCATGAAGAACATATAAACACCTGTAAGGAAGTCCCTGATCCCCAGGTGGAGATGGCAGCATGCACAGGACAGGAGGGTGAGATGCTGCCACTCATCCCCAGGGCACTGACTTCCAGCAGCGACAGACTCTCATCTGCCCTACATTTCTGAACCCTTCTAGAAGGAAGTCGGAAGCACCAGCAACAAAGTTCCACAAGATAGAAATTTCACCAGCTCTTGTTATGTCCATTTTTTATTATTTACCAGCTGAGTGATGTCATAGATTTACGGATGTGATTTCCAGCAACGGATTTAATCGTATCTCAAAAATCTTTAAATCAGGGGAGAAAAATATAAGTTGAAGCCTGAAGCAGCATCTTCTATTTACTTTTTCTCCCCCAATGTTTCTTCAATGCCGTGGATAAAGATACAAATAGAATGTTTATTAAGTTTGCAAATGACACACAGCTGAGAGGATGATTTAATAAGTTGGATGATAAAAACAAAACATAAAACAAAAACCTTGAAAAGCATCTCGATGGCCTAGAAAGACAGAATAAAATAATGACATGAAAGATAATAAAGACAAACTTACCTCCTGCCTTAAACCAAAAAAGAAAAAAAAAAAAAAA
>NW_024412391.1:1193901-1247975 GCF_014898765.1 Herpailurus yagouaroundi | reverse complement strand
TGGACTCTCCATTACCGAGAGTATCTCAGCGAAGGCTCACTGGAAATTGGATTGTACCTTGCGTTTCCTGGATTGAGTGAGACCAGATCAGAGAAAACCTAAAAACCCTTGAAACAGTATGATTTATCACGGGAGCGATTTTCTTTTTTAAAAAGGTGGGAAATGCAACATTAAAGTGGAGATGTTCCTCCTGTTCCGTGTGAGAACCAAAAGGGTAATTCGATTCAGGGCTCCTCGGTATCAGTCAATGCCGTGGACGCAGGCTAGATATGAATTAGAAGAATGTCACTGCACACTACACATCCCATCGCGAATGTTAGTGTAATATCCTGTTTTAGGATGGCGTATTCATTTTAATTTTAATGTTTAGAAAGGTAATTACGAGCCCTCTTTTATATTGTTTTTCAAGTTAACTCTTTGTGCCAGGGTTGTAAATCACAGTAATATAAAATCATAATAAAGTAGATGTAATTTGTAAGAAAAAGGCAGCAATTTGTCTGCATAAATTTGAGAAACTATGCTTGGGAAAAGTTGAATACTAATTCAGGGCAATTGTGGCTTTACTGATCATTTGTCAGTGGCAGTGTCTGGGGTGGTAAAATTAAAGGTAAATATCTATCCACTTGAATTTAATATAGTTTGTAAGTCTTAATGCTCCCAGATCATGATATTTTCCAAGCTGCTGTTATTTAAAACGACTCTGACAAAAGATATACCTATTGGTAGCCACTATATGATTTCCGTTATATTCTAAAATGTGAATATTGTGATCTTTTGATAAAAGATCCTTATTCTAGGGCTTTCCAAAACTTTCTAGAACTTTGGCAAAGGCTCCTCGCAAGGCAGGAAATGACATATTTCTATCTCCACTCACCGGGGAGGTGGTATAATGTGGTAGGCATTACACAGCTCACTGAATATTTCTGTGAATTGAATATTTCAACTCAAAAATTGTGAGTACAAAATACATGTGCAAATTTCTGAGCTAGGCCATTTAATTACTGGTCCAAGACCCTCCAGAGTCCTTCTGTCCCTTTGTTGTGTGGACTGGAAAACCTAAAGACCATGGTGGTTCCATCACCTGGGTCCCTCCATGACCACAATGAACAGAGAACCCTGTCAACTCATGACAAACCTATAGTACGATAAAAAAAAAAAAAAAAAAAAAAAAAAAAAAACTCTTGCTTTTTTAAGCTACTGAAACTAAGGTGCTACTTGTTACTGTGGCATAACCTCACCTATCCTGATTGATATATAAGAGTTAGAACTAAGAATGGACTTCATTGTCACCACATGGGTTTATACTCTTCCTTACCGACTTGCAAATGATATGACTCTACAACATTACTTGACATCTTGTGCATTCTGTTTCCCTACACGTGAAATCGGAATAGTAACCATCCATACCTCACAGGAGTTGGCAAAATAATCCATGTTTAAGAGATAGCGCAGGGTCCTGCCACAGAGTATGTGTGTGATACACATTAGCTATTTTTGTTCGTTCATAATTAGGCAAGTATGTAATGATCACTTGCCATATTCCAGGCATTTGTATGCCATTGATACACCAGTGGTGTTTAAGAGAGGCACAATTGCTGCCTTTAGAGGGCTTGAGCTCTGTCTGGAAGAGAGGAAGTTGAAGCACACATGGCAAGGTGAACAGAAGAAGGAAGTACAGGATCCTTCAGGAACAGGTAGGAAGGGTGCTTCACCCAGTCCAGGAGATGAGGGAAGGCATACCAGAGGAAGTGGCACAGAAGCTGAGACCCGAGTGAAAAGTCAGAACTGTCTGGGCAAAGGAGCCGGGTGGTGTAGACAGCAGAAAGAAGAAGGATTTTCCAATTCTCTGTTACTCTACAACAACCTACCCAAAACTTTGTGGCTTGAACAATACTTTATGATTTCACACAATGATTCTGTGGCCTAAATGGATGTGGTCTCAGGTGAGGTGTTAACGTGACTAGATGATCCGAAGTGTCCTCACTCACATGGATGCCCAGGAATCTAGCAGAGGCTGTCAGCCGGGGGGACTCAGTTCTCCTTCACTGGCTCCACATCATGGCCATATGGGCGTCCTCCCTGCATGACGGCTGGGCTCTGGGAATGGGCATCCCAAAAAGTCAAGGTGCAAGCTAGAGATCCCTAAGACCCCACCTCAGAAGTTACTTGTATCCCTTTTACCTCAAGTTATTGGCCAAAATCTGGGCTCCAGCCCATATTCCAGGAAAGGAGAAGCATACTCTGCTTCTTCGTGGCTTTGTGACAAATTCCCACTGCAAAGAACATGTTGGATGGGAGGTATGGTTGTGAGCATCTTTGGAAACACAGTGTGCTATGGGGGAAGTTTGAGGAACCACAGCGGGCTTCATTCAGAGTAGTTGAACCTACAGTATGAAGAGTCAAGTGATAAAAAAAAAAAATCAGCAGCAGTAAGCAGGTGCAGACTAAGGCAGACTTTACGAGTGGATCCAAATGTCCTCCTTTGCCGGGGAAAGTCCCAATTTCCTCCTGCCGGGACGAGAATGAATTATTAGTAATGCCGAGATTCACTCTCAACACGTGACCCAGTGGGAATTGATAAATTGTGCGATCACCTGTCTTGTTTTGAGTTTGCCCAAGAGGAGCACTTGGGATCAGAGCCCCAGCCTATGTTCCAGGGAAGGAACCTACTCTTGGGGGAGTAGTAACAAGGAGATGAGGAGATGAGGAATGGCAAGGAGATGAGAGTTTGGGTACAGTTGATTTGGGAGAGGATCCAAGGGCATATTAGCAGAGCAGTGGAGGGGAAGGAATGAAGCAATTATGAAGTCACTCATCATCGTGGGCAGTGGGAGCTCAGAACCAGTGGGGAACCATGGGAGGCGGTGCAGAACCTGCCTCAGTATCTCAACTGATGCAGGAGGAAGCATGTTACAGGGTTTATTTACAAGTCATGTCAAGGTGTTAACCTTAGGAGCAAAAAGGGTGTCATGAAAGGATATTTTTTTTTTTAATCAGGAGAATAAGCTGACTAGCTTGACACTTTAGAAAGACAACATCATCTTCCCGGTGAGAAATGCCCAACAGGGAGTGAGTAAAAGGCTGCAGGGACATCAAACTGAAGGCTGCTGTGGCTTAAACAGAACTGCACGTTGTAACGCATAGAACAACTTGGATATGCAGAGGGAACATGGTGTCTTTATTTGTCTCTGACCATCAGACCTTCCTTCCAGATAGCAAGGGCAAACCCACCAAATGCCCAGTCTAGTGTCCGGTTCAGTCTCCTTGATCATTTCAATGGTCTCTTCTGGTTGTGCTCTGTCCCTTTGAGTAGAAATGGTCAGTGTCTCCAGTGGCCTTCCCCATCCCTGCTTCTTTCCATAAGATGGTGACCAGGTATACAGAATACAGACGGAGATGGGCAACAGGATGTGGTAGCTTAAGTGTTTGTTTGACATCATCACAGGGAGGGAGGGGATCATGTTGACCTTCCTTGGGTTTGCATGACCTTCCATCTGCTGGCCTCTAGCACAGCATCCTAGATGGTGGTAAAATGTATGGTTGGTGAACATACAGTCCCTATCTGACTCCTGCAGTGCTCCAAGGAGCATCTGCCATTGTCCCCTTTGCTCCCTTCTGTCCCCCCAACTCTCATTTGAGACAGACTCCTAGTCTCTATCATATCCTTCATCCTCCCTATGACAGATGTTGGCAGTCCCAAGGCAGCCCCGATGGCAAGTCATTGGCTGTATCTCAAGCCCACTCCCCTCAAGACTGAGAGGCTGCCTGCTCACTCTTCTTTCCTTCTTAACAAGGGTGGGTTGCCCCGCATTGGTGTAAGACCCTCTACATGGCAGCCACCCCCTAGAGCCCTAAATAGGAAAGCAAGACACGAACCCCTGCCCTCAGTCCCCTTCCTCACCCTTTATAAGCACACCTACTGCTCTCTGGGACAAAGCTTGGCTCCTCTCTCTCTCCCTCTGTATCTCTTCTTTCTCTCATAGTCCTCTTGGGCTTTAAAACAACAACAAGAACAATTGCCTTGGTTTTACTTCCTGTTTCATGTAGCTACTGACCAAAAAAAAAATAATTAAAAAAAAAGCCATATGACAAGCAATTCCAAAACTCAGTGGCTTAAAATAATAATCATTTTTTGCTCTCTCACTGAGGGTCAGCTGAGGGCTGAATGTCTCTGCGGTACATCTCTCACCTTTCTCCTGGGGTTGTATAGTTAGCATGGGCGTCTTCACCACACGCTGACTGCAGAGGCATGAGAGCGTAAGCCCACTCATGCGAGCACTTTTCAAGCCTCTGGTCTTGCCATACTCACTAACGTGCCGTCATCCAAAGGAAGTCATACAGCCGAATCCAGAGTTGAAGAGAAGGGAAAGACTTCTTCACTAAGAGGAAAAGCAAAGACAGACACATAGACACCGTGGGGGAAGAATTAGGGACACAATCTACCATGTTCCCTCTCACCAAGTTTTGTACAACTAAGAAATAGCCTCCTGTCTTCCCCGTGTTAGCTAGAAGGGTGGGTACTGTCTCTCTATCACAGGAAAACTCTGTGACCTGCTTAGCCCTTGATGGGTTAAAAGGTATGAGTAAAGGAATTGGGGGAAATCATTTATTCACGCAAAAGTATGTTGAGTGCTTGTATACACCAGGTGACAGGGATAGGACAATACATAAAACGGAAAAGCCCTTGCCTTTATGAAACATATATCCTAAAGGGCAGGGACAAAGAATGAGAAAATAGTTGATAAAATGTTAGCTAGTGATCAATGCTATCAAGAAAAACAAAGGTGTTTAGGAGAGTGTTAGGCTGGCTGGGAAGTCCTGTAGGAGGAGATGGCATTCAAGCAGAGGCCTGATGAAGCTAGGGAGGGCTATGTGTTGGTACCCAGAGGAGAAGCATCCCAGGAAGCATGAAGGGCCATGCAGAGACCGGGAGGTTAGGTAGAGACATGTTGGGCTTGTTCAAGGAACTGCAAGAGAGACCGTGTGGCTGGAACACAGTAAGGATGGGACAGAGGGGTAGGAGATACCCAAAGTTAGAGGGTTAGCCAGCAGCCAGACAGTGAAGATTGTAGACCATCGTGGAGAGTCTTATGCTAAGTGAGATGTGAAGCAGAAGGAGACTTCGGTCTGATTTAGGTACTAGAAGTCTCATTCTGGCTGCCATTTGCCATATTAACTGCAGCTGTTGGGATGCAGGGGAGGAGAAGGGCAAGATAGATACAGGAGGCCAGTCAAAGTCCAGTGGTAGAACCCAGGTGAGAGAAGGTGGTCCCTACACCAAAGCCATAGTGGTGGTAGCGATGGAGAAGTATTTTGAATAGGAATGTATCAAAGGTAGAGCCCATAGGATTTGGTGATAGACCAGATGTAGCAGGTGAAAGGAAGAGATGTCAAAGAGATTCCTCAAGTTTGGGGCCTGAATGGATGGGTAAATGGCAGTGCCATTTCCTGAGGGCAACCCTGGGAAACAAGTTTGGGGACTGGGGGAGAAAATTAAGACTTCTGTGTCAGACACATTCAAGACTATCCCACTGAGGCGTAGTCCTCTGCCTCATGTCAGAAACTGAGCACTTCCTGGAGCAAATCCCACCTTCTCCCATCTCTATACCCCCATTCCCTCTGCAGGCAGTGGGGTGTTGACAAGGTCATGGGTCAAAACTCAGAAAGGCAAATGAGAAAAGATAGCTCCGGTGAAAAATGACACAAGTGTTATCTCCATACCGTGGAAGAGGACATAGAACAAATACTAAAAGGAACAAACTATGCCCAAAATAACCTGGATGAATCTCTAGGGAATTATGCTGGGGGGGCGGGGGGGGAGGAAGCCAATCCCAGAAGGTTCATACCTAGTGATTCCGTTTACATGACGGTTTTAAAATGATAAAATTTGGGAAATGGAGGATAGATTAGTGTTTACTGGTGGTTAGTGACAGGTTCAGGAGGGAAGGACAATGAGAATCTGAAGTGGTATAAAAAGGCAAAATGTGGGGCACCTGGGTGGCTCAGTCGGTTAAGTGTCTGACTCTTGATTTCAGCTCAGGTCATGTCTCATGGTCCTAAGGTCAAGTCCTGCATCAGGCTCCACGCTGAGCACGGGAGCCTACTTGGGATTCTCTCTCTCTCCGTCTCTCTCCACCCCTCCCCTGCTCTCTCACATGCTCTCTCTCAAAATAAATAAACTTTAAAAAAAAAAAGGCAACACAAGGAATTCTTAGGAATTGTTGAAATTATTCATTATCTTGACTGTGGTGGTGAATACACAAGCCTACACAGATATAAAATTGTATAGAATTACAAACACACACACAAACACATACACACAGAGACACATACAATCAGTGAATTCTATCCATCTCAACACAACTGATTGTGACATTATGCTCTAGTTTTGCAAAATGTTTCCTTTGGGAGAAAGTGGGCAAAATATTCAAACTAGTCCACACTCTTCTCTGGAGTCATTTACTCCTGGGCTGGTAGTTCATCTACCAGGGGCCAGTGCCCTTGACATTGCAGGAGGGTAGTGGACACACAAGAGAAACATGAAATGACTACACTGTCACCTCCTTGTTCACTCTCGATTCTCCTGCCATTGCCTGTAGATGTTAGGAAATGTACGGGGATGAGACACTTTTTTACAGCTTGGAATCTTGTGGCTCTCCTAGAGTTGTTATTCAAGGGGATGATTAATACAATGCATTTCTAGAAATGGAGACAGAGGAAAATGTGGTAGATTCACCTCCCGGCTACTGTTTTCAGGGAGAGGCCCTACGCGCAGCTTATCACTCTGTGATTTATCTCCACGTCCTAAGAGTGGAACGCGGCAGAATTGATGGATGAATAAATGGCAAATAGTTAATTGAAATTTCTGCTCAGTTGCCTTTGGCTTTTATTATAATGATTAAAGAAGAAGTAAAACACTGATGAGAGAGCTTGTTTAAGTGATAGGCAAGAAGTAATATTAAAACTGAAGAGAAGCAATCATATCTAATTTTTCACGTCCTGAAGACAATTTAGCGTGGTCTCAGTGCCCAAGATTTCCTACAGGCTGAAGGAAATGTTCTACACGGAAGAAATTTGCCTAGTGACTTACAGTTGAACGTTAGTTTCTCATTCTTTTTTAATTGCCTTCAACTGTCATTCTTAGAAATGTGTTGGGAATTTTTTTTTTCATTACTATTACTCTTGTAGAATCATGGGAGGTCCTAAGAAATAATGTCTTTAAACTCTGTCATATCACAGCCGAGGGCAACGATACCCGCAGAGGTGAGGCAGTGAGGCCAATGTCACTCAACAGGCTAATTCACTGTCCTTTCTCAAACAACACGCCGTGAACATCGTTACCATCGCTGCTTGTTGCCCACATGCATCTTAAGCAAGTACCGTTACTAGTTACATCCACTTGACCTCAAGACGCACTCTCAGCCTAGAGGTAAAACAGTTGCAAAAGCAAATCTTTTAGTAAAGTTCAGACTGGAAGAAGAGATTATGGAGGGTGAAGGCTAAGAGCACAGGCTCTGGGCTCAGACACCTGGGGTTCCAGCTGTGCCACCTGCTAAAGGAGCCTCAGCAGGTTTTCTGCATGTCTGGTACTACCCAGGGCATGCGCTTTGTTGTGAAGATCTGAAAAGGTATCAAGAATGTAAAGTGCCTATCACAGAGCCTGGCACGTAGTAAGTGCTCAGTACGTCCAGTACATCTTAGAAAGTCTTATTTCATCCGATCTTTGGTTTTTCAATTTGTAAAAATAAAGTAAGGGCTGGCCTCAATGCCAAGTCACTTATTAAAAACAAGACAAAACAAAGAATAGGAGTGCCTGGGTGGCACAGTCAGTTAAGCATCTGACATCAGCTCAGGTCGTGATCTCATGGTTCTGGAGTTTGAGTCCCATGTTGGGCCGTGTGCTGACAGCTTGGAGCCTGGAGCCTGCTTCGGATTCTGTGTCTCCCTCTCTCTCTCTGCCCCTCCCCTGCTCGCACTCTGTCTCTCTCTCAAAAAAAATAAACATTAAAAAAAATGAAGAATAAAATAATCATTGAAAACTTTGAGAAACTTTCAATGGAAAATACATGGGGTACCATCATCTCTCCATCTTGTTTTCCAAGATTAAATTACTTTGCATCAACAAAAACAAACCAAGAAAGAATTTATCATTAAAATAGTGAAGGAACAGAAATTCATGACATTTTTAGCTTTGCTCAAACCAGACTGTCAAAAGCAGAGAATCTATTTCTATCCCAAATCTTCAGCTTACCTGTCTTTGACACACAGCATCCATTTGTATATGCAATTGTTTCAAATAAGCAAACATTTTGAAAGCCAAAATTCCTCTTGTTATAACATTCAGAAGTATTCCAGGAGACACAGAAAATTTAATTTCTTGTATACATACAGTCAGTCCTCATTATTCATAGATTTCATATTTGTGAATATACCTAGTTGTTAAAATTGATCTGTAACCCACAAGAAGTAGACTTTTGCCAACATGAGCAGAGTGGCACATATATTCCCAGCTGAGGTAGATGGTATAAAGCAATACCAGCTTCTTATTCCAGCTCTCGTGCTGTAAACAGTTGTCATATCTCTGGTCTCTTTCGTGTCATGTGGGGTGTGTGGGGGGAGGTTGCATTTTTGTGGGGTTTTTTAATTGGCAGTTTCACTGTTTACAGTCTCATCTAAATGTGGTTCTGAAATGCCATCTATCGCTCCGAAGGCCGTGAGGTGCTTTGCAGACAAAATACGTGTGCTAGATAGACTTCATTCGGGCGTAAGTTATGGCACTCTTGGCCAAGAGTTCCAGGTTAATGCATCAATGATATATATTAAATAAGGTATCTTGAAACAAAAACACATGTACAACAAGGTCATGTATTGATTGGTTGATGAAATGTGACCAGAGGCTCATAGGAACCTAACCCTGTATTTCTCCTAAGAGCCAAAGTTCAGTATTCACTAATTTGTGTTCACAGTGACCCTATAGACCATAACAGCTGTGAATAATAAGAACCCGTTGTATTATTTTTAACTCCCTATCACATAAATATTGGTACATTGTACTTGGGTAGCACTGGACATAACTGTTGTCACCTATAATAGAGAGGTTGAGATGAAAGTTGTATTACTTGGTGAAGAAGGGTAGTAAGTCCAACTAGCGGTACCCAGGTGGACTTTGATCTTCCCCTCCCACCCTGTGACATCTGTCAGTGCCTCCTGCGGCACAGAGATTAGCTCCCGCTCAGCATCGCTGCATCTTGGGACCCAGGGAAGGAGAATATGGCATGTTTTGGGGAGAGGAGCCTGGGCTACCAAGATCCTTTGCATAATCTTGCCAACAAAGTACAGTGTCAACCTTGGAGAACTTGAAGATAAACACATTGAAATGAGATCAGGTCACACGTCATTTGATTAGTGTGAAAGACAAAATAGAAACACACAATGAAAGGTGGATAGAAGCAGAGTTAGCCAACAAGTCAGTGCTTTGGAGATTCCCTCCAGCAGTCTTATAACCACGTTTGGAAAGGCTGGCCTCCATGCAGACTTTTCTATAACAGCTGAGGGAAGAAAAGAGAAGCCAGAGAAAAATGTTTCCTTGGTTTTTCTGTTTCGGATGTTCGCATGTTTGCTTTGGCTACCTGCCCCCCCAAAGCAGTAACTGTTTACAGCAGGTATTCATATGACTTAACATTTTCTGGGGACAAGCATGGTTAGATTTTGAGTGTGTCTTCTCCATGTTCTGGAAATGAGACAGATTCTGTGGTCTAATAAGATTTTTTTTCTGCTTTTAAATATAGCCATTAAAAGCAATAGCGTATGCTTATTTATCTGAGGGAGCTAATCTTCTTAAAGAAAGACATTTTCAGTAATTTTTAATTCATAATTCACACCACTTCTCTGAGGCAAATTCATCCTCAAACTATTATCCCATCTTTATCGTCCATGAAGAATTAGCATTTGAAGCATGAACTCAGAGGATGAAGCAAAGTCATAAATCAGAAATGAACCATTATTTCATTTTTCTTCATCATTGCAGTCAACTTTATTTAACAGGCTGCCTCCAGTCTCCTCGACAGCAACTAGGCAGATAAGACAGGGAACAGTGTCTGTTTGAGAGCTTAGTAAATTCACCTGGCGAGTAAGTACCTTCTTAAATCGCCACTTGATAGATGAGGGAAGAGTCTCGGAGAAGTTACAGTGGCGAGTGCCAAGTCATATAGCTAGTCAGGGCAAGTCTTCTGTGCTGCTTTGTCTGTGTATTGTCTGTGTTTATTTTACAAAAAGAGAAAAGGCAGGTAGACAGAGTATATTTCTTGGCATTTCAAAATGGGGATCATATCGGTCTCTGAGAACATTATGTTCTCTTCTCTCCTTCCCCTCCACAGAAAGATTTATATTCAAATTCCTTGTCTGTGTGGGAAGTACAGCAGGAAGTAGGGAGCAAAGACAAGTCCTTCAACATGCAGTGGCAACACAAATCAATGCATAAACTAATTTTTGTGGGCCTCACTATTATTTTGTAGGACACTAAGTTTTTGTAGACTTTTCTTATTGTTATTCATATGAATCTCACCCTAAAGGCATGTAAAAATCTTTTAGTTTTTTAGTACTGAGGTTATTTAAGTAAAATTTATTAATATCAAGTTAATGGTAATATAAGGTATAAATGGAGTCACAGCATTGATTGAAAACGAAGTGACCTAGCCTTACAAGTGACTTGCCATCATGTAGCGTAGGAGTTTGATTTTACAGCCTTTTTAAATTTTGTTAATTAACTGACTTTATTCCTTAGAGCAGTTTTAGGCTTACAGAAAACCTGAGGGAAAATACAGAGAGTTCTATATACCCCCTCACTGTCCCCACATGCACTGTCCCCTCATGTGCATAGGCTCCCCCTCCTTTTATTAACATCTATTAACGTCATTCACACATCATACTTATTTTTGGCATCCTGTACTGGCCACAACATAGTACACTTGCTATGAATGAAGAATAAATATTGGTACGATCTTATTAACTAAAAGTCTATGGTTTCTATTAGGGTTCATTCTCCGTGTTGCATATTCTATAGATTTTGACACATGCCTAATGACATATATCCACGATTACAGTACCACTGAGGACGCTTTCCTCTAAAATCCCTCATGTTCCATTTTTCTTTCCTCCCCACCCCCAACCCCTGGCAGCCGCTGATTCTTTTGCGGTCTCCATAGTCTTGCCTTTTCCAGAATGTCGTGCAATTAGAGTCATATAAGAGGTAGCCTTTTTAGACTGGCTTCTTTTACTTAGCAATATGCGTTTGAAATTCCTCTGTGTCTCTTCATGGCTAGATAGTTGTTTTTTGTTTTTTTTTTTTTCTGGACACTATTGCAGCCTTATTTTACTGGGGATAGCAGGTGGGCGGCGGGGGGGGGGGGGGCGGGGATGGGGGGAGATGGAATCAACAAGCTAAGTTTGAACAGCCATTAGAGGAAAGAGGTGGAAGGTCAATAAAGCAAAAACAATTGTTCAGCTTTTCCTATAATTGCATGAACCTCACAGCTCTTTGACTAGTTGACATCGATGGGAAGCTGGATGCCACCAGTGAAGTGTTTTCATTTCATGCTAGGTGCTGTGTTGGCCCTCCTTTTGTGACTCATGTTTCGAATCATCTTAATCCCAAAGCAATTTGTTTTGTTGATTTTTTAATTGAAGTGTAATTGGCATACAATATTATATTAGTTGCAGGTGTACAACATCGTGATTCAACATTTATATAGATTACAAGATGATCGCCACCATAAATCTAGCTGCCATCTGTCACCATACCAAGTTATTACATGGTAACTATATTCCCTCTGGGGCACATTGCATCCCTGTGCCTTATCTGTTTTATAACGGGAAATTTGTACCTTTTAATCTCCCTCCCCTATCTCACCCATCCCCCAACACCCTCCCCAATGGCAACTACCAGTGCGTTCCTGTATCTACGTGTCCGTTTCTATTTTCTTTGGTTTATTCATTTGTTTTGTTTCTTAGATTCCACATGTAAGTGAACTCGTATGGTATTTGTCTTTCTCTGTCTGACTTATTTCACCTAGCATAATGCTCTCTAGACTTATCCATGTTGGCAGAAATGGCAAGATTTTATTCCTTTTTATGACTGAGTAATATTCCATTATATATATATATTCACACACACCATTTCTTCCTTATCCATCCATTCACTGATGGGCACTTAGGTTGTCAAGGTGACTTATTTTTAACAAATATGCACATTCCTCTTTAAGACAATGTCAAATTATCAAATCAGAGAGGAGAACTCACACTAATAATTAACCTAGCTTTGCATGTTCTATGGGTCTCTTCACATTATATGTTACTTAATGGTCCTTATCTATTTTTGAAAATTGTTGTATTCATTTCTGCCGCTTCCTTTCCAAAAGAGTCCGGCAGACCTGTTCATTTGAGGTATCTGCAAAACTTTCCCGCTAAGACCGAACACTTTCAAGGTTTAGAAAAATGGCTCCAAGCCACGATTCATGAGCAATGAGCAGATATTTCTTGTACAACCACTGTATGCTTGAAGTTGGCATAGGGACTGGTTTTTTAACTTCCTGTTCATTTTATTTTGACAAAAATATCTTCTTCCACCAAAAAAAAAAAAATGAAGAAAAAAACCCACTTTGTGTATTGAATTTTGAAAACGCAAGAGAAGAAACATGAACAGAGAGTGAAGGATCTATTTCCCTGTGATTGCCCCAATCTCCCAAAGATGCCCCATTTTCCATACCGAGTGCCCTCATAGGACCCTATCAGCTCGGCTGTCCCCAGGTGGCTACAAGGTCCCTGTGCCCCTAGTGCTATCCTGAAGGAGCCGTCATGGAGGGATTTGGAGGAGAGACAAGGATCCTTTTCGGGGAGAAAAAGGGACTGAAGTCAGAAGATGGGGTAGATGCTACCCCAGGCTTGTGCTTCAGGAGCAGAACCAGTCTGCTCCCCGCAAGAGAGGTGACCTCAGTGACAAGACCACATGTCACTTTGACATGTAACAGGCACCGTGCTCATGAGTGTTTTTAAAACAGATTCCTTGGGGCGCCTGGGTGGCGCAGTCGGTTAGGCGTCCGACTTCAGCCAGGTCACGATCTCACGGTCCGTGAGTTCGAGCCCCGCGTTGGGCTCTGGGCTGATGGCTCAGAGCCCGGAGCCTGTTTCCGATTCTGTGTCTCCCTCTCTCTCTGCCCCTCCCCCGTTCATGCTCTGTCTCTCTCTGTCCCAAAAATAAAATAAAAAAACGTTGAAAAAAAATTAAAAAAAAATAAAAAATAAAAAATAAAAAAAAATAAAACAGATTCCTACCCCCGGGGTAAAAATAATACAGAGATCTAGAGCAGTTGTCTACTAGGGTACAGTCAATGGAAGCCCATTTATGGTTCTTTTTTTTTTTTTAATGTTTATTTATTTTTGAAAGAGACAGAGCATGAGTGAACAAGGGGCAGAAAGAGAGGGAGACACAGAATCTGAAGCAGGTTCCAGGCTCTGAGCTGTCAGCCCAGAGCCCGACGCTGGGCTCGAGCTCACGAACCATAAGATCATGACCTGAGTGAATGTCAGATGCTTAACTGACTGAGCCACCCAGGCACCCCAGCCCATTTATGGTCCTTACACACACTCTCAGTTACCCTGAGAAAACTGATACATGTTACCTGTCCCTCACTTCCATTCATTGTCGGGAGCAAAAGGATGAATTAAACACACACACACACACACACACACACACACACACACCCCAAGAGTTGGTCAAGAGAACAGATTTGCCATCAGCAAATACAGTTGGCACCCAATAGCCAGCCAGTCATTCTGCCGTCTGCCACATGTCACCTCCACAGGCCAGGATCTCTCGATGTCTGCTGGATGGACTTGTTCTTTTCCCCGGACGAGGCCCACCACAGACAGATACTGTTTGAGGAGACAGCGGCTGGGAGCAGACATCCCCTCCCTCACTCCCCACCATGCGCACAGACATGGTCACCAACAACACCAACTGGTGAACCCGCCTCCCCATAAACATTTCAGAGCATTCGTTAGTTTTGTCAAAGGCATGTCTTCCTCGGCTGACGACAAGTCACACTGTTTTTTAAGATAACTGCTTTCAGAATGATGAAAATCCAAGTGGCACTCATGAAAATTTGTAGTGTATGGTAGAATCAGAATCTGTTTCCAGTGTTATGTGCACACATAAATGGATTTTTCTTAATAAAAAACACGTTTCAGTATTCACAGCGTCCTAGATTTTTAAAATAGCAATATAATTGAATACTATAATATCTTTATATATCTAGACTCAGTAGTCAAGGAGAAAGACGTGAAATTTAAGCTCGCAATAAAAAGTAAAGGAATAAACAAAAAATAATTGTCAGCTGGGGTCAAAATGTTTCTTGTTTTTAAAAAATCATTGTGCATAACATTTAGAAATCAGAGCCCAACCCTCTATCACACAGGAGGGAGACTGCGCAGAAAATCAAGCTGATCGCCTGCTCTATGCCTCTGCAAATTCTAACCCTAAGATATTTCTCTACAATGCTTGTGAGAAAAAAAAAAAAAACATACTAAATCTGCAAGACATTTTGCATTATTTTCAAAGTTCCCTGTATTCTGATTCCCGTTGTCAAGGACAGGGATATAAAAACTAAATCCAATTTGCAAGGGTGAGAATTCTCACTCACTGTTTACCCTATCAGTGAAGAATGATAGCGATCACATTTTATATAATGCATTCCACAGGTGTGAGCAGCAGACAAGCCCATCACTTCCTATCTCGCATGCAGATGGCACCTGTATGCTACGTTCCCGCTGCGGAGTCATTAAAGCACTGGTTCATTTCCCACCGTAATTGGGTCCCCTTCCAGTCTTTTATGTCAAACACATTACTCACACTGGCATTCGTGTTCACTTCTCTGCAAAACCCTTCTCTGGTGCGATCCTGCCTCTAAACGCACGTGATAAATATGTCAGCGTGCAATGCTGTCCTATCTCCAAGGACCATCAGTCACTGAAGTCCAGAGAACCTTTTCTAGCAGCCTTCTTGGGTTTATACCCATGAGGGTATTTTGTCGTGACTGCCCGGAGACTTATTACCTGAAATGGCTTTTGTTGAAGAGCGGATCTGGGGTTTCCCTAGTGCCTTTTTTTTAGCTTCCTTCCATAGAAACGACAAGCACGAGTCAGATTTTACATTTGTGTGAATGTGCATCCAGGGACATAAGTATTCTGACAGTGCTGAGTCCCATGGAGACGAGGGTTTAAGACTATCCAGTACCTGAAGATCTCTACCAGATGCAGGAGCCGTAGCTCATTAGGGAGAGGCCATACCTAGTCCAATACCAGGCTGAATTAAGGGAGTGAACAGTCAGAAAAGACGTGTGTAAATAACTTCTATTTGAGGTAGAAAATTTTAAGATCATCAGAGCACCCAAAAACACCCTTTGATATCTCAGAAGAAGTAGCACTTAATTCTGTTTCATTCTCTTGATCTCCACGCAGTGGTACCTGGATGGTGAAGAAAATGCCAACAGCAAGAAGGTCAACATTTCATATTTTAGTCCTAGAAGGAAAAAGAAAACATGCCCCAGATGGGCACTAGCTAGGAGCAGAGAAACCCAGAAGCAAAGTTACTTTCTTTCAAACAACAGGCTGTCACAAAAGGAGGGTTTCAGAATTCTGTAAGCACAAGAATTGAGAAGGCAGATTTTCTTTTCCTCTCACCCAGGAGGACAAAGAGACGAGTAGCTGATTCAGCTATTAGGGTAAAAGGAAGTTTGCTAAATGCTACGGACCAGGAATACACTGCAGGGGTTGTGTTTTTGAGCCAATTTAGATACTCAGATTAATTATGGACACGGTGTAGAAAATCCAAATTTGTACAAGCTCTGTGTTTCATTTGAAGTCCAAGATAGGTTCAAACTGATGGGTTTTGAACCCACCTGGGCGTGGCACCTGGGCACCTGGGTGGCTCAGTCGGTTGGGCATCCGACTTCGGCTCAGGTCCCGATCTCACGGTTTGTGAGTTCGAGCCCCGAGTTGGGCTCTGTACTAACAGCTCGGAGCCTGGAGCCTGCTTCGGATTCTGTGTCTCCTTCTCTCCCTGCCCCTCCCCAACTTGTGCTCTGTCTCCCTATGTCTCTCAAAAAATAAATAAACGCAAAACATAAATCAATAAACAAACATTAAAAAAATTTTTTTTTTAACTGATGGGTTTTCACTGATGAAAACAGATGCCTCTGATTAATTGCTGTGGTATAGTTAACACCGTCGTCGGAGGGGGAGTCAGCTATTGATGCAGAGGACACGGCCAAACACTTGTTGGGTGGACCAAAATAAACCCAATCTAGCTGCCTTCCCACCCCTCCGCCCAGATCCCAGCACCTAGTCTCAGTGACTGTGTGTATGCTGTGCTGATTTCCGTCTCTGGTGGATGTGAGCTCTGTAACAGATGGAACATGTTGGGCTAACAGGTAGCAGATGGCTATAATTGCCTCAGCCACCTACACTGGCCAAGTATCCTTTTTATTTGCATAAAATTTCTCCCAAATTCTGATGTGAGTAGAGATTTGTTTTTTCATGGAGACAGTTGTATGGCCACCATGATTGACGAGCATGTTGAAGAATAAAACGACCGAATTCGTTCTAACTCTTCACACCCGTCTCACTACACGCACCCACGCCCAGACACGCGCAGGTTTACACAAGGGCAAACGTGCCTGCACCATAGTGTTTTTCTCTGACACGTTGAAGGCAACCTCAAAGAGTGAAGGAAAAAAACAATTGCAGGATCAAGGTCGGTTAGAATTTGGTTTGGCTCGTAAACCAACGGCCTAACCAGCAAGATGACTTCGGTGTTTAGCCAGGTCTCTGAGTTCGGGGGCGGGGGGGGGGCACGTTATCCAATTATTGGTAACAGACATAAAGAACTAGCACAATAGGTGGCCAAAGCTACTCAACATATCGGGGATAAATAAGGAGATGGGATGGGAACTGGCCAGGAGCCAACTGCAGAAGTTCTATAGTAACCTTTGAGACGCGGTCCTCCAGAGTTCAGCTCAAAGTACAAACCATTACTGGTGCGGCGGACGAGGATTCCCGTCTCACGTGGTTCATCCTGTCATTCCCGATCCATTCCAAAAAGTCTAACGGCAGCCTAGATACTTGAGAGAGAGAAGTCATGGCTTGAACATGATTGATGGTTGTGTTGACATTTATGATTCTCCATGCTTACAAGTTTCAGGTTGAGGGCCAAGCTCCCTGGGTCAGAAAGGGAAAGAAAGAGCACAGGTGCTTCCAACTGTTCTAAAGCCCATGCTGTGCGTCGCTCGCCAGAAAACCCTGTACGCAGGCTACTCATCCATGGTTTACCACCTGAAACCTCCATTCTCAAAGGCACACTGGTACCCATCTCTGCAAAAAGGCATAAAAATCATTTTTTTAATCAAAAAAAATTTTTTTAATGTTTTTATTTTTGAGATGGAGAGAGACAGAACGCGAGTAGGGGAGGGGCAGAGAGAGGGGGAGACACAGAATCCGAAGCAGGGTCCAGGCTCTGAGCTGTCAGCACAGAACCCGATGCAGAGCTCGAACTCGTGAACCGTGAGATCATGACCTGAGCCGAAAACCAACTGAGCCCACCCAGGTGCCCCAAAAATCATTTTTAAATATAAAAAAAGTTACTGTTTTTATTCACCCATTTAAAACATACACGCTAAACATCCACATAATTAAACATTATAAAGCTTATATATAATTAAGCTCAAAATAATAATTAAGCATTACTTTTATGTATAGTTACCCTAGGAAGATGAACTCACTTTCTGATTATCACTGTGGGTAAACAAAAGAGCTCTTGTACCAATTTTGCATTAATTAAAATTGCACAGTTTATACAAACCTATGATCCTTCCCTTTATAGAGTAAAGAAGCAAATCTTTGTATTTCTTAAAAATGATTTAGGCATAAAAGACATCTTAACAGTGTCATTATTCTTTATTTGGTCCTAAACTTGGGAAAGGCAAAATCAAGAATAGTTATTAGAGGAGATAAGATATAAGTATCTAAAGATAAGATACGTTTACAGGTGAATTGTGAAAAAGAACACCATGAGAAAACAACAATGATTATTATGCACTTAATTTTTTTTCAAAATCGTAAGACCCTTTTCAAAAATGATTGAAGAATATGTGAAAAAGAAGGGTGCCTGGGAGGCTCAGTCAGTTGAGTGTCGGGTTCTTGATTTCAGTTCAGATTATGATCTCACAGTTCATGAGTTCGAGTCCCAAGTTAGGCTCTGCGCTGACAGCATGGAGCCTGCTTGGGATTCTCTCTCTTCCTCTCTCTGCCCCTCCTCTGCTTCTGCATTCTCTCTCTCTCAAAATCAATAAATAAATATGAAAAAATTTTTAAAAAAGAATATGTGAAAAAGAGACATAACAGACTATGTTGGTGACAAGGAGCTTCTATTTTCTTTTTTTTATTATGATTTTTAATGTTTTTATTTATTTTTGAGACACAGAGAGAAAGAACATGAGCAGAGGAGGGGCAGAGAGAGGGGGGAGACACAGAATCCGAAGCAGGCTCCAGGCTCTGAGCTGTCAGCACAGAGCCCGACACAGGGCTCGAACTCACGGAATGTGAGATCATGACCTGAGCTGAAGTTGGATGCTTAACCACCTGAGCCACCCAGGTGCCCCAAGGAGCTTCTATCTTTTTGGGCACAGAATAATTTAATCAGATAAAAGACCCAGATTTTACTTTCACAACTTTGTATGTTATTCATGTAACAATCTGTAGTAAATGAGTTATTGATATATCTTTACGTGTATGTAGTTAGACACACATAGATCTATAAGTATACGTATAGATAATAAGTTGAAAACTTTTAACTGTAGCTTTAAATATTCTTTATCAGTATATTAAATAAAGCTGTATATATCATTTACTTTACCATGTTGGTTAATTGTGCCTTTTTAAATAAACCAAAAATCAAATCCATTATCTTGTTTATATATGTATATTTCATTGTAATTATCATATCAATCAACTTTATTCATTATCATATTTAATCAATGTAACTAACTCTTCTCCAGACATAAGAGAACACCAGAGGACAAAACACAAAGAATTGCTTAGTAATTTCTTTGCTTTTTAAGAACACGGATTTCAGAAGCACTTGGGTGGTTCAGTCAGTTAAGCATCTGACTCTTGATTTCAGGTGAGGTCATGATCTCATGGTTTGTGAGATCCAGCCCCATGTCGGGCTCTGCACTGACAGCATAAGCCTGCTGGAGATTCTCTCTCTCCCTGTCTCTGTACCCCTCTCCATGCACGTGTGTGTGTGCATGCGCTCTAAATAGATATAGATAGATAGATAGATAGATAGATAGATAGATAGATAGATAGATAAGAAATTACAGTTTTTGATAACATAATCATTCTGACATACAGCATTCAAAAATTTCATTAGACACTTAAAAATTCACTAGTACCTTTTTTTATTTAGTTGGATACAATTATATGCATGTGTATGAGTGTGTATATACATTTCTAATAATTTCTGAAGACAGTAATGACTTATTTAACTCATAAAAACAGAACAAAAGATTCAGAAATTTTAAATCATAAGAAATTTAGTCCTGGTCTCATACAAACCAAATTACTGTGCTGATATTATTTTTTATATGGGAAACCTAATTTTAAAAACTCTAAGTCATACTCAAGGCTTCTTCTTCTTATCTTGTAACTATAGCAACAAAATCTATTTTGTAAATAGAGTTTTCAGTGTCCACAAAAGAAACACAAACAGCATAATAATTTTTTCCTGTCTTTACACGTTTTTTTGATAGTTAATCTGGACTAGAAATTCTTAAAGTGTGCCCCTAATGACAGGATGATTATTTCAGTCAGTAGCCACTACAATTCAGAATTTTCCCTGGTGTGATTGTGCCCGTTAGAGGAATAAGCACATGAGCTAAGGCAATGTGAGAAAGCAGGTGTTTATCTGGAGGAAGTGTGTGGGTTTAGATCAGTAAGATACCGTGAGAACGACAGCACTTTCCAAGGATGGCCCTGGGCAGCTTCCCCTCCTCAGGCTTCGCCAAAGCCCTAATCATCAGAAATCAGAGGCCAGACAATACCTTCTGATTCCAACCAGACTAATCTGAACAAGGCAGTTCTCAGGAACACAAGGACGAGACTGATGATGAAGTTCTTATGAGGTTCTAAACTAGGGACCAAGTCAGAGTTTACCTGAACACCTTCTGAATTTCTCGGCCCCTGGAGCTGGTTCCAGAGCAGACTTGCCTGCTTATGCCCACTGTCTCGCTGTAGACTTTCTCCTCCTATAGACAATACCACCTGCGACAAGCAGACGGACCATGGGAATAGATATGAGAAGACCAGAAAACAACTTCCCAAAAGAACAATCAGTATCTGAGCAGACACCCAAAAGTCATTGCAGTTCCTAGGGGTGAGGGTGGGAGTATGACAACACCAGAGAAGGAAATAGGGGAAGAAGGGAAGAAGGAGGAGGGAGACAGGGAGAGAGGTAAACTTCTAAACTGAAAGGTGTCAGTGAAACACTGGAGCTCACTTTAACGTGAGCTTCCTTCCAGCCGTGGGCAGTGCATCACTTCAAACAGCCAGAGACATGAAGGGTCTGAAATAGGCACACTAAAAGTCGTGAGTTGAGGGTTTCCCCCATCCAAGGCATCAAGGCTCTCGGATAGATAATATTGATGGCATTCGGTAGTTACGTGACAGCCATTGACCACTAGGAATGCATTTGTACTAGAACATTTCGGGGTTTATTGACTCCTTACGACAAGGCGGATTGCACAACCTGGAGAACCAAGGCCATCTCAGACGGTGCTACAGGAACTTTTTTATAGGGCTTGGGTTTGTGTTCAGTGATTTGGGTAATGGTTCAAAGGAGCAGGAGTTCACCCTGGTCTGGATGCGGTCCAGAACCAGCAACATTTCTGTGATTGGACGTCTTCATATTTTTAGCTAGAAGGCAAAAGGAACAAGGCAGGGCTAACGGTGTATTTGGTGAAGGAGCACTTATGGGTGTGAGGCAGGAAAGCAGTATATTTGGCCATTTTTGTGGTTTGGACATTTGTTTCGTGCAGGCTGAGACAAGAGTGGAGTGATCTCATCTTTTGCCTCACCCTGTCAAGGTCACAGAATGACCTTGCCTGATGTGTCCTGTGGAACAGTTGGTGTTCAACAGAACACCCTGACCTGGCCAGGAGTCTGTCCAACTGGCTCCCAGTTTTCAAAGCTGCTTTTTTCTTTCCCATGAGAAATCAAGGATTAGAGGAGCCCACTTACAAAAATCACCAGAGGAAAATCCCACACACTAAGAAAAAAAGAAAAATCCCAGGAATAATGAAATCTGCAGAAAAGAAAGAGTAAAAAAGGTAATCATAGGAAATAATATGACTTAGCTGTAAATGGCATTGATGTGTTCTTAATAACATAATACCTAAATATTGATATTAACCAAAATTGCAATCTACCTATTTTGAAAGGAGAGAAGGGCATGTTGAAGGAGCCCAGTGGGGGAGCTAAGTCCTCATTTTCCACATTGCTAAGTCAACAGTCCTGCCAGAAAATGAAACATTGCAAAACTGTAATTATTACTAGGTCATTCGGAGATAGAGAGGTAACGTTTTGAGTCAGGCTGAAGGACTGAAAATGCTTTCCAGGGGAACTAGGAGGGCAGAACATAGAAAACTTGAACCATCCCTCACAATCATTGAAGAACTATTTGTTCAAATTGTGTGTGTGTGTGTGTGTATGTGTGTGTGTGTGTGTGTGTGTGTGTGTGTGTGTGTGTGTGATTTCTACTTTAAAACAATGAGTGAAAAGAGAAGACAAGCAAAGGAAGGGGCATGGAATGGTAGGAACTACAGGGGACATTGTCTGGCCCACAGTGAGGGATGAGGCAGAAAATGAGCAAGCCCAGTTCAGCCTGTGCTGTCTTTCCACACAGGACACAAAGCACTTTGGTGACCACCTACATCCATATTGTTTACCGTGGCACACAGATGCCATCACCGACTGCTGTGGCGGGCACCGCGGTGTGTGACCTTCACTCAGACCTTCCTTCCATCAGGCCTCAGTTTCTGCCCCCTTCCACCGGCCTCCTAACCAATCCCAGCCTGACTGCCTCTACGTTGTCATCATTTCACAGATCAAGACAGATCCTGAATGTTAGGCCCGATTTGAAAGTTTAATGTGCTCCAGGAATGCACAAAATGATTATTAGTGTTTGCCCAGTCGTGTTTTAGCTCAATAAGCTCCTGACAAACACAGAAACGGTGTGAACAATTGGCAGGGGAGTATCTTTCCATTTATTAGCTAAGAAAAAGGATTTCAACACATTTTGGAAAACTAACACTAAATAGCAATAACCACCAAAAGAATTGATTTAACGCTGAATATAGACCGATGAGGAGGTAAGAAAATCTCCCCTCTATTCAAGGTTCTTGCTAAAAGGCCTTTGTCCTTGGATTTACCTTGAGAAGGCTGCACAGGAATAAAGGATTTTTTCAAAGACACACATCTTGAGAGAAAGGCTGCCGGAGAATGGGGAGGGAGAAACTGCTCCTTCTGTCTTTGCTGAATTGTCCTCTTTTGCAGGTCAGCCGGAGTAGTGCTAAATGAGATTTGCCAAAGGAAATCCTTGACATCAGAGTTTTAAAACCTTATGGTTTCCTATGGTAGCCTTATTCCAAGGATTCCCAGAGAACAGCCTTACTCCAGGGAGAAATTAAGTTCTGGATCGGATTTCCTACTCTCTGGAAAGTACATACAGACACAAGAGGGAAGAAAATGCACATGTAAAAAGAAAATCCATAGTTTCATGGTCACTGTGTATTTTGCTTAAATATTGATTGCATTTGAAGAGCATTAACATATTTGCTACATTACGGAATGGATGGTCTTTGGTTTCACGGCTTTAAATCTCCTCTCCCCAGTAAGATCGAGGGGCTGGCTACGATTATCATCATCATCAAAAAAAATTCTGCCTCAGTTTCTACTCTGTGGATGATACTATGCTGGGCAGGAAAAATAAATCATGAAAACATTTAACAAACACCTGGGGCGATTTGTATACACATGTTGACAAGCATCACTATTACAACAGTCAACAGGTGGCAACAATCCAAATGTCCATTAGTGGATGAGTGGATAAGCAAAAGGTGGTCTCTCCATATAATGGAATATTATCCAGTTGTAAAAGGAAGGAGATCCTGACACATGCTGTAACATGCACAAACCTTGAAAACAGTATGCTGGGCAAAATGAGCCAATCACAAAAGGACAAATATTGTACATTTCTGTTTACACGAGGTACTTGGAGTGCCCTCATTCATAGAGGCAGAAAGCAGAATGGTGGGTGCCTGCAGCTGGGAGGGGGGAAAGGGGGATGAGGAGTTAGTGTTTAGTGAGGACAGAATTTTAGTTTAGGAAGATGAAAACGTTCTGGAAATGGATGGGGGTGATGGTCACACAACAATGCGAATGGACTTGGTAACACTGAACTGTACCCTTAAAAATAGCTAGAATGGTGGGGGGGGGCACCTCAGCAACTCAGTCAGTTAAGTTTCCAACTCTTGATTTCAGCCCAGGTCATGATCTCACGGCTTGGGAGTTCAAGCCCTGCATCGGGCTCTACGCTGACAGTGTGGAGCCTGCTCGGGATTCTCTGTCTCTCTCTCTCTCTCTCTCTCTGCCCCTCCCCTGATCACTCTCTATCTCTCTCTCCTTCACAATAAATAAATAAACATGAAAAATGGTTAAAATGGTAAATTTTATGTATATTTTACTACAATTAAAAAAGACAGTCTACGGGCAAGTCGTTTTCCTCCTGTGGGCCCAGTGATACCATCTGTGAAATAAATGTGTTGGAACAGATGGTTTTTGAGGATACATCCAACTCTGCGAGTCTGTGTGTCTCAAACACTCCCTCCATCCTCATGGGTACAGCACCAAGTTGGGAAGATGAGATACGTGAGTAAAATGATAAAAGAACACTAGTTAATTGTCTACGTGCCCAATTAGTGATTTAAAAGAAAGGAATATGTGTCACTCAGAGGAGGGTTAGAGCAGAAACATGGAGGCCAGCCTTGTGGGGATAGAATGAGACAGTGTCCATTTAGAATAGCGTCAGACTTGAGTTTGGGCTCCATGCTAGAATGGTATGAGCACAGGTGAGCAGGACTTACCACACCAGGGTCCACGGAACATCGAGAAGATGTCACCGGTGGTGGTAGAAGTTTCCTGTGTCCCTGTGAGGAAACGTGGAACAAGGCCCATGGGGATTTTGAGGGAGTCTGAGTGGAAGACAGAGGACAGAAGGCCTGGCCTGTCCACAAACTAGCCGTGTGGCCTTGGAGAGTCACTTGAGCCTCAGTTTCTGCCTCATGACACCCGGGCTTCCTCCTCCGCAAAATGAAGATAGAGACCAGCTGACTTTGTCCTGCCTTCCCTACAGCTCCAGGATTCTGTTCACCTTCAGTCAGCAAACTGTAGGGGAACTGCTACTGCCAGGCCCTGTACTGGACGTTGGGTCTCCAGCCATGACAGGTGGGAACCTTCCCTCTTGAGACTCACTTTCTCATAGGCAGCAGGAAATCTACAAAAGATGCTGTAAGAAAATCCATCCAGTAGTAACGTCCATAATAAAGTAAACTGAGAGCTTCTGGAGGCAATGCAACCAGAGGTGGGGGAGACTTAGCAAAAGTATACATGTGGATTAAGACCCTTGAAGACCTGGACCCGGTTAGGAGAGGAGGAAAGGAATAGCATAAACACATGAATTCTAGAACCAAATGGATATTAAAACTCAGACCCTAGTGCTCTGCACTTCCTCCCTGCCCTTCCTGCCTCTCAGTTCAGCCTCCAAAAGTAGCCTTCCCTTCTAGCAGTTTCTCCTGTACCCAGGAAACCCTCTATCCTGTGGTCACTGAGCCCCCACACACCTTCAGCATATTTACAGAACATTCACCCCATTGAAATTGCACTTGGTCCCGAGGACAGAAGTTTCCCTTGAGCTCAAAAAGGGAAGCAGCTCATCATCCAGGTGGAGAGTGGAAGACACAGTGTTTTTCTACTTTCCCATGCAGTGTCCCTACAAGAACTCTTCTGCTGTGACATAAAAATTCCTCCTCTTTAGAGGCCCATGCCATCTGGTGCTGACACGTTCTAGGTGTCCTTATCACTGCTCTGTTCTTCTGAGTATTCTCCGCCTTCTCTGAGGACCTGGAAACTCGCTCACAGTCTGTCCCCGTGATCCTCACCATCAGGACAGTGTCTCCAGGTCAGCCTCAGCGTGGCCTTCCACACTGACTCTGCCCCACTTTTCACCACCACACCCCCTTTTCCTTTTCCATGCTTTCTCCACTCTTCTCAAGCCTGTATCCACCACTGTGCCTCATTGCATCGGATTATTCACTTTCTTCCCACATAAGTGAAAGCCTCCAGTCAGGAACTCCTTGGGCAGCTTTCAACTGTGGCACCATATACCATGTTCTGTTCTGCCCTCAGGATGGAGGAGGCCCATTTCCTCCCATGTCTTCCTCCAAGACTTCTCTCCATCAGGTATTCCCTCTACGTCCTCTATGCCTGTTGGCTGTTTCTCCTCAGCATGTAACATGTCCAGGCCCCAGATGTATTTCTTTTTTCTTTTAGCCATGTTTATTTATTTTTTTTAATTTACATCCAAGTTAGTTAGCATCTAGTACAGCAATGATTTCAGGAGTAGATTCCTTAATGCCCCTTACCCATTTAGCCCATCTCCCCTCCCACAATTTCTCCAATAATCCTCTGTTCTCCAAATTTAAGAGTCTCTTTTATTTTGTCCCCCTCCTTGTTTTTATATTAGTTGTGCTTCCCTTCCCTTATGTTCATCTGTTTTGTATCTTAAAGTCCTCATACAAGTGAACTCATATATTTGTCTTTCTCTAATTTTGCTTAGCATAATATCCTCTAGTTCCATCCACGTAGTTGCAAATAGCAAGATTTCATTCTTTTTGATTGCCGAGAAATACTCTATTGTGTATATATATATATACAAGTTCTTTATCCATCCATCCATCAATGGACATTTGGGCTGTTTCCATACTTTGACTATTGTCGATAGTGCTGCTATAAACATTGGGGTGCATGTGCCCTTTCGAAACAGCACACCTGTATCCCGTGGATAAATACCTACTAGTGCAATTTCTGGGTTGTAGGGTAGTTCTATTTTTAATTTTTTGAGGAACCTCCATACTGTTTTCCAGAGTGGCTGCACCAGTTTGCATTCCCACTAGCAGTGCAAAAGAGATCCTCTTTCTCCGCATCCTCACCAACATCTGTCATTGCCTGAGTTGTTAATGTTAGCTATTCTGACAAGAGTATGAGGTGGTATCTCATTGTGGTTTTGATTTGAATTTCCCTGATGATGAGTAATGTTGAACATTTTTTTCATGTGTCTGTTAGCCATCTGGATGTCTTCTTTTAAAAAGTGTCTATTCATGTCTTTTGCCCATTTTTTCACTGGCTTATTTGTTTTTTGGGTGTGGAGTCTGATAAGTTCTTTATAGATTTTGGATTCTAACCCTTATCTGATATGTCATTTGCAAATATCTTTTCCCATCCCATGGGTTGCCTTTTAGTTTTGCTGATTGTTTCCTTCACTGTGCAGAAGCTTTTTATTTTGATGAGGTCCCAATAGTTCATTTTTGCCTTGGTTTCCCTTGACTCTGGAGGTAAGAAGTTGCTGTGGCTGAGGTCAAAGATGTTTTTGCCTGCTTTCTCCTCTAGGATTTTGATGGCTTCCTGTCTTACGTTTAGGTCTTTCATCCATTTTGAGTTTATTTTTGTGTATGGTGTAAGAAAGTGGTCCAGGTTCACTTTTTTTTTTTTTTTTAATTTTTTTTTATTTATATATGAAATTTATTGTCAAATTGGTTTCCATACAACACCCAGTGCTCATCCCAAAAGGTGCCCTCCTCAATACCCATCACCCACCCTCTCCTCCCTCCCACCCCCCATCAACCCTCAGTTTGCTCTCAGTTCTCAACAGTCTCTTATGCTTTGGCTCTCTCCCACTCTAACCTCTTTTTTTTTTTTTTTTCCTTCCCCTCCCCCATGGGTTCCTGTCAAGTTTCTCAGGATCCACATAAGAGTGAAACCATATGGTATCTGTCTTTCTCTGTATGGCTTATTTCACTTAGCATCACACTCTCCAGTTCCATCCACGTTGCTACAAAAGGCCATATTTCATTTTTTCTCATTGCCACGTAGTATTCCATAGTGTATATAAACCACAATTTCTTTATCCATTCATCAGTGGATGGACATTTAGGCTCTTTCCATAATTTGGCTATTGTTGAGAGTGCTGCTATGAACATTGGGGTACAAGTGCCCCTATGCATCAGCATTCCTGTGTCCCTTGGATAAATTCCCAGCAGTGCTATTGCTGGGTCATAGGGTAGGTCTATTTTTAATTTTCTGAGGAACCTCCACACTGCTTTCCAGAGCGGCTGCACCAATTTGCATTCCCACCAACAGTGCAAGAGGGTTCCCGTTTCTCCACATCCTCTCCAGCATCTATAGTCTCCTGATTTGTTCATTTTGGCCACTCTGACTGGCGTGAGGTGATACCTGAGTGTGGTTTTGATTTGTATTTCCCTGATAAGGAGCGACGCTGAACATCTTTTCATGTGCCTGTTGGCCATCCGGATGTCTTCTTTAGAGAAGTGTCTATTCATGTTTTCTGCCCATTTCTTCACTGGGTTATTTGCTTTTCGGGTGTGGAGTTTGGTGAGCTCTTTATAGATTTTGGATACTAGCCCTTTGTCCGATATGTCATTTGCAAATATCTTTTCCCATTCCGTTGGTTGCCTTTTAGTTTTGTTGGTTGTTTCCTTTGCTGCACAGAAGCTTTTTATCTTCATAAGGTCCCAGTCATTCACTTTTGCTTTTAATTCCCTTGCCTTTGGGGATGTGTCGAGTAAGAGATTGCTACGGCTGAGGTCAGAGAGGTCTTTTCCTGCTTTCTCCTCTAAGGTTTTGATGGTTTCCTGTCTCACATTCAGGTCCTTTATCCATTTTGAGTTTATTTTTGTGAATGGTGTGAGAAAGTGGTCTAGTTTCAACCTTCTGCATGTTGCTGTCCAGTTCTCCCAGCACCATTTGTTAAAGAGACTGTCTTTTTTCCATTGGATGTTCTTTCCTGCTTTGTCAAAGATGAGTTGGCCATACGTTTGTGGGTCTAGTTCTGGGGTTTCTATTCTATTCCATTGGTCTATGTGTCTGTTTTTGTGCCACAGGTTCACTTTTCTTTATGTCGCTGTCCAGTTTTCCCAGCACCACTTGCTGAAGAGACTGTCTTTATTCCACTGGATATTCTTTCCTGCTTTATCAAAGATTAGTTGGCCATACATTTGTAGGTCCATTTCTGGGTTCTCTATTCTGTTCCATTGATCTGAGTGTCTGTTTTTCTGCCAGTGCCATACTGTCTTGATGATTACAGCTTTGTAATACAGCTTGAAGTCCAGATGTATTTCTAATTACTGAGTTCCCCCTCATCCCCTAGTTTTATGAGAACCATGTATGCTTCCTCCATTCCTAGATACTCCTCAACAGCCCCCCCCCCTTAATATTATTTTTCCCTGTCACTCCACAAAAATTGCCCTCAGTAATGCCTTCAGTTACCTTATACCAAACCAAATGGATACATTTCCATCTTGTCTTATCATTGCCTCTCCCTTAACACTTGATTCTGTGGACCTGAGGGCCACCATGTTGGTTGACTACAGCGGGCACCACCCACACAGATTGGGATCTGAATTGGTAACTCCAGGAGTTGTGCCCTTAGTGAACTCTGGATGAACTTTCTTCCCTATTGAAAACTTCTCCTTCTTGGTCTTCTCTCATACTTCTCCTCCCTGGTTTTTCCACATCTCTTTGAGTGCCCCTTCCTAGTCTCTGTCCAGGGCCCCCTTCCTCTGCCCACACTTAAAATCTGGTCTAGGGGCACCTGGGTGGCGCAGTCGGTTAAGCGTCCGACTTCAGCCAGGTCACAGTCTCGCGGTCCGTGAGTTCGAGCCCCGCGTCAGGCTCTGGGCTGATGGCTCAGAGCCTGGAGCCTGTTTCCGATTCTGTGTCTCCCTCTCTCTCTGCCCCTCCCCCATTCATGCTCTGTCTCTCTCTGTCCCAAAAATAAATAAATGTTGAAAACAAAAAAATTTAAAATCTGGTCTGACCATGGGCTCCTTCCTTGGCTTTCTTCTCTTCACTGTGGAAAATGATCTTGGAATTGATCATTCCCCAGTGACCTCACACTGAAGCCTTCTCAGTCTGTACCCCCAGTGCTGACCTCTCTCAGGTTTTGGAACCATTATTCATAACTATCTCATCTTCTTACCCTTAGACCCACAGATGTAAATTTTCCTCACTTTCATAACAACCAAACTCTGGGATAGTCTTCATATTAATTGTAAATATGAGGACAGTGAGCTCACTGTTAGATATAACACCTGTTCTATTATTTGGTTCATCTTTCCATATGGACAACTCTGTATATCACATAAAGAATGAATTTAGCATCAGAAGACAATTTAATTGGAATTCAGGCTCTACCACTGCCCATGGAATTTGGGTAAAACTTAATCTCTGGTATTAAATCACTCTGCCTAGAATTCCAACTCTCTTCTCCATCCATGATGAGTGGACCTTCACCCATGCCCAGTGCTTATTACTGCCTCCATACCTGCCCTCTCCAAATGAAAACACCTCCCCTCTTCTCTTCACCCACGCAAGTAGATGGGCCCAGCCTTCAGTTCCCACACTAGAGTCCGTCTCCTCCCCTAGCCACTCCTAGCTCCTAGGAGTTAGATGTCACCTCAACCACTCAGGCTATCACATGACCCTTTATGGCCCTGCCCTGTTATTTAACAGTTTCATCTGTACCTGTCATGTCTTCCCAGCGTGTTATCCTCTTAGCCATCTTTGTGTTCTCCACAAGGGTTCACACAGAACTAAACACAGAGTAGGTACTCAATAAATATTTGCTGAACACACTTAAGTGACACGGCCAAGCAGAGGAGAGGTGGATGACCAGCACATTGAGAAGTGGCAGAGACAACGTCCTCCTCTAGAAGCTCGGGGAGATGGCCAGCTGACTCAGCATTCACGAGTCCCACGGGGCCTATAAGCTTTAGCGACTGGCGCTGTTGCAACTTAAATTTCTGCTGAGCAGGGTCATAAATATTAACCTGAGAGCCTAATAGTGAGAATGGCTCCTTCTTTTCACATCCCAGACTTAAGAACAGAAATATTTGCCATCACATCCAGAGTATAATATCAATATATTACTGGGTATATATTACTGGCTTATAAGAAAAACACATTTTCCGGAAAGTGTCATTGTTTATCTTGAAGCAGTGGATAGAAAATGACCTTTAAGATTTGGGACAAAACCCAAATAGCTGCTAAATTGGAAACCTATTTAATGGCTAAGACGGCTTACCTCCAGATTAATTATGGAGGCTCTGCCATTTCAAGATGACATTAGGAAGGAAGCATGTCACCAACTGTGATCAATGGGTGGGACGTGACTCTTGGCTCCATTCTTTTCAAATACATAAATTGAGGTTTGAAGAAAATTTGAGCTCACTTTTGCCTGAATAAAATAAAATCTGTTTAGCTAATTCCTTGGACTTGTGGATTGTGTGGGCATCTATATATCTGCAACCTCCCTTCCCCAGGTACGTTCAAAATGTAGAAGAGGAGTCATTTAAAACCTAATGCTTCTTGCCTTGGTTTCTCACCAAAACTAAAAATAAGAAGGCAAAAGAGAATAAAGTTGACTCAAAGAGGGAAATTGGATTTTGAGTAAATAAGATATCCAAAAACCGATAAAGGAGTCATAAACGAACAGAGGCGATTCTTCAGTGTTTTTGCCATCCCCTGGGGAGAAAAAAAAACTGTCTGGAACCTCTCATAAATCATATTACCACTCTTTTCTTATTTAGCTTTTCTTTTTAATCAAAGTAATACATGCACCTTGTCTGAAGTGTCAAATAGTTCTATGTGACTTAGTAAGAAACACAGCCACCCAATTTTCAGATTTTTTTGTTTCTTTTGGCATTTGTCTGCAAACCTCTAGAGACATTTATTTGCTACTCGAGGGGTCAGCAAATGTTTCATATAAAGAGTAAAATAGTGAATATTTTGGGCCACAGAGACCATATGGTCTCTGTTGCAGTTACTCAACTTTGCTGTTAGAGCACAAAAGCAGCCACAGACTGTATGTAAACAAATGGGTGTGGCCGTGTTCCAATAAAACTTAATTTACAAACACAGGCGGCTGGCATGTGGGCAGTACTTTACTGACTCCTGGGCTGCTCCCTGAATTTCCAGTTTTAGTCAGTCACTATGAACTGAATTCTTACCGTGGAGGATGAGGATTAGGCTTTTTCACGGGCGACAGCTCCCCTCCGCACACTTCCTGTGCCACTGTCCTTCCAATAAGATGCTTCACTAACTTTGCTTAAATCAGTATCTGGTGTTTGCATTATCACAAATGTCTGCCTGCTATTCATAGATGAACCATATAATATAAGTATGTTTCCTTTCTTTAACAGTATCTTATTTTTAGAGACAATAATTATCTTACTTTTCTATTGTTTAACTTTCTAGGAATTGATAATGTATGCAAACTTAAATTGTCCCCCAATTTTTAAAGTCTCTTCTCAATATGTTTTCACACATATAAAATAGTCTTTCCACTTCATTTTCTTGAAGATATCTATCCAGAGAGTTCTGGCCAGAGAGGCCAATGTCATTCTCCGTCTCCCTTCTCCATCATCGTACAGACTTGACCTTGACGTCTAGATTGAGTAGAGCTCCTCTTATCTGGCTTCCATGACCTCCTCTTCCTTGGTCTATTCTCTTTTTTTTTTTTTTTTTTCCTGGATCTATCTTTCTGTAGCTTTCTGAGAAAGGGTGCATACAGGTTACATTTTCTAAAACATCACAAATCTGAAAATGTCTTTATTTGCCCTCACAGTTAATTGAGGTGAAGACTGAATACAGAATTCGTGATTGGAAATTATTTCCCTTCAGAATTTTGAAGGAATTTTTTAGTTGTCCCTTGGGTTTTCTTTCAAGAAGTTCAACTCTATTCTAAGTCTTGATCCTTTACTCAAATCCAGTGTTTTTCGCTCTAGAAGCTACTTTTTTTTTAGGTTATTTATTTTTGAGAGCATGAGCAGGGGAGGGGCCGAGAGAGGGGGGAGGGACAGAGGATCTGAAGCAGGCTCCATGCTGACAGCAGAGGGCCCAATGTGGGGCTTGAACTCACAGACCATGAGATCATGAGCTGAGCCAAAGTTGGACGCTCAACTGACTGAGCCACCCAGGCACCCCTCTCTTTAGAAGCTTTTATTCTCAATTCTCTTCCTCTATTTCCTGGAATCTCCTAAATATTACTTGGTGTGGGTCTACTTTGACCCTTTGTAGGAGGTACTCACCGAGTCTTTAAACCTAGAAATCCATTCTCTTCAGCTCTAGGACATTTCCTTGAACTGACTTTGGGGGCACAATTTCCTCTCTTTCATTTTCTATTCTCTCTTTCTGGAACTTAAATTCGGGTATCAAACCCCATGACCTGATTTCTTAAATTTCTTCTCTTTTCTCTCATTTGCTCAACTTATTTTGTCTGCTATTGCCCCTAAATCTTGAGAGATGGCCTCAAATTTATATTTCAGAATTTCTCATTGGGTTTTGAATTTCTTTGTAATATCTTTAATTTCCAAAAACTCTCTTTTTTTTTCTTTTAATGTTCCTTTTTCTATAGCATCTGTTCTTGTTTCATGAAAGTAATATATTATCTCTCTGAGGATTTTTTTTTAATTTTTTTAACGTTTTATTTATTTTTGAGACAGGGAGAGACATAGCATGAACAGAGGAGGGTCAGAGAGAGGGAGACGCAGAATCTGAAACAGGCTCCAGGCTCTGAGCTGTCAGCACAGAGCCCAACGTGGGGCTTGAACTCATGGACTGCGAGATCATGACCTGAGCTGAAGTCGGCCGCTTAACCGACTGAGCCACCCAGGTGCCCCTCTCTGAGGATATTTATGATAATACTTTTTAATTGGTTTTTCCCTACTCAGCACCTATTCAAGTAGCTTTTGTTTGTCTGTTTGCTTTTCTTCAGTCTTCTGTGTTTGAGACATTTCTTCAAATGTCTGATGACCCTTTAGCTAGCACACCAATTAGAGAGTGAGGCACTAAGAGTATGAATGAAACCTCAGCACCCACAAATGCGACCTGTCACCTGTAGGCTTCATTGCCTGAGGTGTCTTTGGGGGGAGCCTCTGACATCATCACTAAGTTTTTTCTCTTGGGCCATTCAGAAGGTCCAGAAAAGCATTTTCTACTCTTGCCTGGAGGGTAGGCACCTAGTTATCATTGTGCACAGCTGAGGAAGAAGAGGGCTACAGGGTTTCAGCATTCAGTGTACACTTTAACTTCATATCCCTGTTTTCAGTACAGAACCACTACCTAACTTATGCCTAGAGAACCCCAGAAAGATTCTCTGCTAAATCCTCTCCAGAGAACAAATCTTGAGTCTTCTGCCCAAATGTACAGTTGCCTGGTACATAGATCCAGGGACTTAACTGTTTCTAACAAACTCCCAGTGAGCTTTTCTGTTTTCTGCTCTACCTTCAGCCCATATTCAGTGGTAACTCTTGCCATCAATTGCTTAACTTTGGGTTTTTTCCCATGGTAATTGGGTTGCTTCTCTGCCCTCCCCAATGGGCTCAAGTTTGTTTCCTTTGATTTGCCATAACTGAAGATGGTTCAGTTGCTTTTCAGCTTCCAAAACATGGTATCTTCTCCTCCATTCTTTGCTCTTATGTTTTCATGTATTTTAACACTTTACCCTCCTCCCTGGGGGACTTAGGAAGAAAGCAGTGGTATATGTATGTGTTCAAGTCACCGTCTTTTTTAAATTTTTTTTTCAACGTTTATTTATTTTTGGGACAGAGAGAGACAGAGCATGAACGGGGGAGGGGCAGAAAGAGAGGGAGACACAGAATCGGAAACAGGCTCCAGGCTCTGAGCCATCAGCCCAGAGCCCGATGCGGGGCTCGAACTCACAGACCGCGAGATTGTGACCTGGCTGAAGTCGGACGCTTAACTGACTGCGCCACCCAGGCGCCCCTCAAGTCACCGTCTTTAATAGGACACCTCCAGAACTTTCGTTTTACAAGAAGTTTGAAGTACACGTAGAAAAGATACTTTTTTAAATACTTGGTTTATTAAAACTAGAGTGTTGGCATCATTTTTCATTTGCTTTTCTAAAGGATTAACTGGTTAATTAAGGAACTCAAAAAGACTTCTCTCAAACAGTGAGCTTTTGCTGTTAAAACTAATCCAGTGTTTTAAAACTGTGTGATATTTCTTCCTCCCCCAACAGGGGAAGGAATTTCCTTCTTGCTTTAAGACCCATGCCAGGAGAGGGGTGCCTGGGTGGCTCAGTCGGTTAAACGTCGACTTTGGCTTAGGTCATGATCTCACCGTCTGTGGGTTTGAGTTCCACATCAGGCTCTCTGCTCACAGTTCAGAGCATGGAGACTGCTTCAGATTCTGTGTCCGCCTCTCTCTCTTTGCCCCTCCCCTGCTCATACTTAGCTCATGCTCTGTCTTGCTCTGTCTCTCAAAACTAAATAAATGTTAAAAAAATTTTTTAAGTAAATAAACTACAAAAAAAGAAATTAAAAAGAAAGAACAATGCCAGGAGAGAACATAAAATTATATTTAGTTACATGTGAATTATATATCATAGGATTATATATAGATAATTTTAGAATTACAAAAATAAACCTATGTTCATTGTAGAAAACTTGGAAATATAAGATAAGCTTAGAAATCAACCATATTCTCAACGATCACAGAAAGCTTAGCCTTTAACAGCATGTTGTCCACATGATATACATGCAGAGTAAATAACGAATATACCTACACATCTGTATCATTTTCAATTAACGTTTTTAAATGGATCTAATTTTCAAAGTTTGATACATGCCCAGATTTTCTGAATGACTTCTGCTGTGTAAAGAGGAACACTTCAGTGGTGAATTTAAGTTTGTTCGTTCTTTGGGCTTATTTGTTTGTTGAAGAATGCTGAGTCTACTGTGTATAGTTAAAATTCAGCCTCACACCCCATTGTCAGACACAATCCATTTCACAGCCATTCGTGCCTGCATGAAACCCCTTCTCTTGCCTTCAGGCTTCAAATTGGAAAATCATCTTATTTGACCTGAAGCCTTCAGTTGAGGTGAAAATGTTGTTAATTGCTCTGGTCACAGACAGAATAGTGGTAGGAATAAATAACCAGAAAATTCATGAATTACTTTTTTTGATATTTTGAACCTGTCAGTCATCTTTCCAGCCTGGTGAAAATGTGTAGATAAAGCGCCATTCTTGGACTTCTTACTTTCATAGATGTATTTGGGTTTTACAAATCCTGCTTTGCCTACCTCTGAACCACTGTATAGTCGTACGTACAAAACCTATGGTAAAGACAAAAAATATTCCTTCAACAACATACAGCTTCCAAAATGTATTCGCATTTATTATTTATGCTTTCATTTAACAAACATGTATTGAGATCCTGTTTCTTGCTTGACATAGCGTTTACTGTCCTCTCCTGAACATCTTTCTTAGTACAAGAAGAAAATTCATCATCAGGGAAGAAAGAAAAAGCAGGGAGGAAAAAACCAGATTCCAAGAATATGGCAGGAACCCAGTCCCAAGAACCAAGGGGCTTAGGAATAAGGAAACGGCTACAGGGGAAGCTGGCCTTTTGACTATGGGGATCCTGGGTCTGATTCAGAGCATGACCAGCAGTCAGGACGGGGTACCTGTTGCCCTCATCTGTACCAGACTCTAGGATGGAATTAAATATGTAGGTGGCATCTAATGGAGATATGAAGATTTCTGAGACTCCAGGTACATAAAACTGGGTAGGAACAGGTATTACCCACCAGGTCGTACTTCTCCTTATTGTACGCAGAGATCAAATGGAAATCATGATCTGGTTTCTAAGATCTAACACAAACGAGAAGAATGATCCAGGTTGACATATCAGAGACAGATGCATTGACTACAAATAAGAACAGACAGCTAGATACTTAGCAGCAGAAGAGATAAGCAGTAAGGTGTGAGGAGTCACACATCCAGGCCATTCCTCTGGGACTCTGTCCTGCGGAATCTAGCTCTTAGAATCAGGAGAGTTTCTTGCAGACCAGTCAAGAGCGGCGAGAGACACCTGAGCTAGTTAGCTCATACCCCACATTCTTGAGACTGGGGGGAAGATAAACTCACTGCTGACATCACACTGTTGATGGCTTTGCCCCCCCCCCCCAACTGCCTTCTCATCTCATTAGCACAGTGAGTGTTCACACCCTGCAGTGTGGATGTGATGGGTGTTAATGAACATCACCCATCTGTGTAGCTCGCGTGATTTTTTTTTCTAATAAATCTAGGGATAGGCTGTAAGCAAGTGGAAAGGGGGGAGCGCTGGTTGGGGGCACCGGAGAAAACGAGGCACGTGGAGTAGGTGTCCGACTGTTTGGTGAATCTGAAAGGGTCAGAAAGTCCCTGAACTGGTTTAAGGTGTTAATGCCTAGGTGTGCAGACACTTGTGACTCTGGATAGTCTTGCCTACATTCAAATCAGGCTCATTTTTAAACGAAGCAGATGGCACGGCGTGTAAATTGTAGGGACGCTGTTAACCTTTGCAAATGGGCTTCGTGGTCCGAATGGATAATTACGTATCTCTTCCCATTAGGAGTTACAACCTCATCAAGATGCTACATCCCACTCTTAAGTTTGAATCTCCATGTGACAAGAGGGATTTATTGTGAGAGGGTAGAGGGAAAGACAACTGTCACTATCTCTCTGGAGCAGAGTGATGATGGTCAGGAAAGAACAGCTCAAAGGAATAAGACATCTCTCTGTTAATGCAGCTTACCAATTCTGGCCTATATTTTCCAAGTTGTCAGTAATCAAAGCATTAGGAAAGGGACGATAACCTCTTCTCCTGAAGGATTTCTTTTAATAACTTCTTAATAATGTGCTGCTTCTGGTTGCATATAGGCTATTCCTGAAGAATCTAAGATCTAAGGTACTATTTGTCAGCATTGGCTGTTTGTCGATGAGCGGAAAGACTGATGAATTGGCTATTAACATAGATAAGAAAGCATATTGATTAAGTCGACTTTGTATTTAGTAATATGCTAGACGGCAACAATGCATGGAAAATACATTCTGCAACGAAGAGCTACTTTTCCCTTTATATTCCATTAAGACTTCTGCATATTTTATTCCGGCAAAATAGATCCTGGCCGTGATGAAAAAGATCATGATGCTGTGCTCAGATGTCTTCACCATAAAAGCGAATTGGATGGAAATTTTTAAAACTTTCTCCATACACAAATAATCATGATATCACAATCCTTTGTCTTTTCATTATCTCCAAAGGTCCTTCCATTCATCGTCTTAAAAGCCTTGTAAGTAGAATCATTTCTGCTGGGTAGAGCTGCATTTATTACATATTTAAACTTTATTTATTTTTGAGAGAGCGACAGAGAGAGTGAGCAGGGGAGGGGCAGAGAGAGAGAGGGGGAGAGAGAGAATGTCAAGCAGGCTCCAATGCAGGGCCCAAACTCAGAAACCATGAGATCATGACCTGAGCCGAAACCAAGAGTCGGACGCTGAACCGACTGAGCCACCCAGGGGCCCCTGCGATTACATATTTAAATGAACACGGTCTCCCTTCACCTGGTGAAGGCATCCGTGTTGCTTTAATCTCCTGAGTGTATAGCACCCAAGCTTTTTTATCTAAGCCAGCTGCATTGGAGGTGGTAATGATGTGCCGCCCTCCCGGGGCTGCTCTCCATTTCTCCCTGAGCCTCGTCAACCACTGGCTAGGGTTTGGGAGACCACATTCAGATCTTGCGGAATGGATAGCCTCATTCTGTCTAGAAATTTTGTCTGTTTTCTTTTTTGTGTTGCACTGGGCTATGGAAAACCACAGGTAGAGATGGATCCCGGATGGAGACCTGAGGCCTAATAAGTTAAGTGTTAGCTGCCTACCATGTGCCACCCCACTGCCAGACCCTGAAATGACAATGAAGCTGAATCAGACACGCTGAAGCTCCTACAGTCTAGACTATGACACATGCAAAAATTAATGTAATACCTGGTAGAAAGTTAAAAGGATTTGTTTGGGGGGGGGGCCTGGGTGGCTCAGTCGGTTAAGCAACTGACTGACTTTGGCTCAGGTCATGATCTCACCGTTCATGGGTTCGAGCCCCGCGTCGGGCTCTGTACTGACAGCTCAGAGCCTGGAGCCTGCTTCAGATTCTATGTGTGTGTGTGTGTGTGTGTGTGTGTGTGTGTGTGTGTGTCTGTTCCTCCCCTGCTCATTCTCTGTCTCTCTCTGTCTCTCAAAAATAAATAAACGTTTTAAAAAATTAGGGAAAAAAAGGATTTTTTTCAACAACCTCTTAATAAGGTGCTATATTGTAAGTGATTTCTGAAGTATTCATCTAAGATTCTACTTGTCAAGGTAGGCTCTTTGCTGATGAGGGAAGAGACTGACAAATTGGCAGGTTACCTGATATATATGTGTTCAGAGTAAAGAGAGGTTCTTTCTAATAATGGGAGGAACATCTGAAAGAGGATCCACTCGAACGAAAGCACTGAACAAAGCCACAAAGAAGACCAGAAGGCAGGACAGGTAGTAAATGTGGCTATAGATGGTGTACTTGGTGTGGAGAAAACAGGTAGGAGCATGCAAGCTGAAGCCCAGGTTAGGGAATTTGGACTTCTTTTGTCAGGTAATGAGAGCTGTTGAAATTTTTTTCAAACAGTGGAGTACAAGGGGGGCAGACAGCTTAGCAGAAGGAAGTCGGGAATTCTAATCAAAATGTTTAGGGTTTAGGATTCAGAATCCAGAAAAAGAAACCTCTCAAGACAGCAAGGGAGGAACTTGGCTCTGATACAGACAGCTCTCCAGGGTCATAGCACCAGCAGGACTAGAGGTTAAGCTGGGCGGTGGATAGGGGCTAGCAGCAGGGGGATGGAGAGGGGACAGAAAGTAGCTTTCCCAAAGCAAAAGGAGGGTTTTTTTTAGCCTAGTACATCATCATGGTCAAATTTCTCAAACAAAATTATTTTTCCCATTTAAAGGAAATGATACATATTCTGTATCCAAAATAGCTCCCCAAAGCAAAGTTGGGCTGATGTGTAAGTTAGATCCATTCTCTCAGCAAAGGAGCAAAGTCCCTTAAGATCCTAGATGGAGAGAATTCATGCATTTTCCACAATGTATCCAATGCAGTCACCAGGCAAAAATAATCTCTTAATGTTTTTTTTTGACATGCTAAGAATAAATTTCCCTAATTTTTAGATGCAGTGTCTCATTGTGGGAACACATCTCTGGGAGAAAAGAGGGAGAGAGGAAAGAGACAGATAAGAAAAAATATATAATAATTTATAAATCACAATAGAATTCTAGCTGAGATTTACCAAGAGAACTGTAAAATTGTTGCAATTTGGGGGGGAACCATCAGAAAAAGGAATTAAGCCTTGTGACCAAATGCCTACATTTCTGCTCTGTCCTGCCCACTGTTGTACACTTTGAGGGAAATTTAAGAAACACATGCAACAAGAAATATTCCTGCAACAGCTTGGTGGCCATAACCTACTAAATTTTTGGTATAAAATAGTAACACACTTCTAGATGTATACATTTTATGCTTATCTTTAATCTCTCCAGGATAACTGTTTTCTATATAAACTTATCATAACTTTAAAACTGGATGCAGGGGCGCCTGGGTGGCACAGTCGGTTAAGCGTCCGACTTCAGCCAGGTCACGATCTCGCGGTCCGCGAGTTCGAGCCCCGCGTCGGGCTCTGGGCTGATGGCTCAGAGCCTGGAGCCTGTTTCTGATTCTGTGTCTCCCTCTCTCTCTGCCCCTCCCCCGTTCATGCTCTGTCTCTCTCTGTCCCAAAAATAAATAAACGTTGAAAAAAAAAAATAAATAAATTAAAATAAATTAAAATAAATTAAAAAAAATAAAACTGGATGCCAAAGAAACAGACTTCTCTCAAAGTCGTACTTGAGCACATCCCTTCTAGTTTGTTCTGGAATCAAGGAGTTAATGTGTTGCTTCAATACAACAATACAATGAAACAATACAATAGAATGGTGCTAACATTCTTTTGGGCTTCCATAGTCTAATTATATATTAGTTAATTCAACTTTATCTCTCCTTTCTTATTCCCAAGCCCTCCATCCAAGCCATTCACCTAGCTGTTGCCTCAATAAGCATTGTTATTGGTTTTTTCTTTCTTCCTCACCTTCAACTTTTGTTCATAGAACAGCAGTGTGTGTGCCCGTGCGCACACACACACACACACACACACACACACACACACTCCCCTTTCCATTTTCCAAAGTCTACCCATCCTTCATGGCCAGGCTGAAACTTCCTCCTGAAATCTTCTCCAAAATATGCCAAACCATTTTGATCTCTCCCATCTCTGAGTCCTATAAATCAAATGGTTGATGGCATTCATTTGACTATCAAACATGATGACATCATTATTATTATAGTCACCACCCTTGGGTGCTTGTTGAATCAATGCTGTAATGTCAGGTGTATTATCTCCATTTTACAAGTCAAGAAACTGAGGTTCAGAAGGTTAAATAACTGTCAGAAGTCCTGTAGCTACCAAGTCATAGGAACAGTCACAGTTCAAGCCAGCAACTACTGGCTTAGAGATCCGTAGTCTTTCTTTTGTGCCACTTGGCTTCCCAGTCATGGATTTCCTTGTGCTATTATTTAACAATCTATTTTGTTCATGATTCTAGAAGGGGGTAATTCTTTGGAAAGCCATTGCCTCATTGCCTACTTTTCTCTTTGCTGCACCCGTATAAACTGTCCAGTTAATATTGAAGGAATTCAATTAAAATGAATTCCTGTCATGTGGGCCTTTATCTCAAGTTCCTCCTCTTTATTTATAGGTGGATTATCACCATCACCTCTAACTCTTTTTAAAGAATTGCCTCTTCCTTGATTCCATGTGAATTGTTTTCTATCCACTTACTAACTGAGACAGTTACCATCTGTGTCCATTATATAAATGTGAGATCTTAAAAACACAAATATTTATGGGCCAGAAATTAGGGCAGGGTAAAATACATCACTAGAATTGTAAAGAGGAGGCAGGTTGGAATAGCCATTTCCCCCGCTGCTGCCCATGGAGTCAGCCTTTTCAGCCTGCCTGTTCCTAAAGACAAGAGTAAGACTTAGGTGTCTCTGAAGTCCCATTCATCTTCCAAAAGAAGGCACTGCATCGTAAGTATCATACACAGGCAACAACCAAGAGGTGGCAGGTGAACAGAAATGGACCCCGGTATACCTTGGGAAGTCATCCATACTGTCTTACTCAAATATCACTTCTTGGGGCCTTCCCTGACCAATTTTTAAAAATTATAAATCCTATCACACGCATGCCATACCCCTCCTCCTTGGTTTGTCTTTTTCCATAGCTCATGTTCGCATCTGGCATCTGATGCATTTCACTAAGTTGTTTGTGGCCCTTCTCCTCCCACTGGAATATAAGTTCCATGCGAGTAGGGACTGAAGTCTGTTTGTTTTATTCTTTGTCAGATACCCGGCACCAGTAACAATGGGACACAGAGGAAGTGCTTAAGAATATTTGTTGAACGAGTGAAGTAAATTGTAAGCAGAACACTTAAGGGTGTTGAGAAGCCACCTTAAGAAAAACTCAGTCTTCCTTTGTTTCAACACCAGATGTACAGGGGGGTTCCCTCTACCAAACAGTTCTCCATAAGAGCATCTGGGCGTCCTACAATTCAATTCAATTCTGACTCTGTCTACCTGGGGAGAGTACCACCTCCCATAGGTTAGGGGCTTGGTCCCATAAGACTGCCGTCCCCCAATGCACTTCAGATGTCAACCTTAAGTCCATTTGTCACCTGTGCTTTTGACCAATCAGCTATGAATTGGAGCTTCCCACAAGCCCTTTTCAAGGTCCCAGAGTAACTCACAGAACTCAAGAAACAGTTTCCTTTCTGTTTACCTGTTTCTTATAAATACGTTATGATAAAGGAAATGGATGAACATCCAGGTGGAAGAGATACATGCAGCAAGGTATGTGGGAAGGGGCTCAGAGCTTCCATGCCCTCTCCAGGGGGTTCCACTCTCCCAACACCTGTTCACCAACCCAGAAGCTCTCCAAACCCCGTACTTCTGGGATTTTTATGGAGTCTTAATCACGTAGGCGTGATAGATCATTAACTCCATTCTCCTCTCTGGAGAATGGGAGGTAAGGCTGAAAATTTCAAGCTTCTAATCATGGTTTGGTCTTTCTGGTAACCACCTCCAACCCAGGAGCCCACCAAGAGTCACTTCATTAGAAAAAAAAGATACTGCTATCACCCAGGAATTTCCAAGGTATTTAGGAGCCCTTGGGTCAGGGATGGGGTCAAAGACCAAACATTAGAACAAAAGATTTTCCTAAATTGCTTCTTGCTAAGGAAATTACAAGGATTTTAGGAGCCCTGTGTCAGCAACTGGGGGCAGATATATAGATATAGATACAATTTCTATTATTTAACCGAAGTCATAACCCACTCTAATCAGGCAGAGAAAAAGGTTAAAAATTCCTATCACTTACTCCTCAGTTATGTGGACACCATTGAAAATGTCTATGTCAAAATGATCAATTGCTTCATTTCTGCACAATCAGCTTTTAACATACATAGCAAACTCTATCTGCGATCCAACGTTAAGCAAGATCTAGAGTGAGGCCATTCTTGTGAAATTAATGGGCAGTTTTTTATCCTTCCTGTTGTGTGACATTCCAGAGCCTCAAAAAGTAACAGCACAGAATTTCCTTAAATACAATTTGCAAGTCTCTTTTAATCTTCACTGTTTAGTAAAAAAAAAAAAAAAACAGGCGCCTGAGTGGCTCAGTCGGTTGGGCCTCTGCCTTCAGCTCAGGTCACGATCTCACTGTTTGTGACTTCGAGCCCCGCGTCGGGCTCTGTGCTGACAGCTCGGAGCCTGGAACCTGCTTCAGATTCTGTGTCTCCCTCTCTCTCTGCCCCTCCCCCACTCATGCTGTGTCTGTCTCTCACAAAAATGAATAAATGTTTATATATATATATATATGTGTATATATATATATATATACAGTATTTATTTAAAAAAAAAGAGGAAGAAAAAGAAGGAGAAAAGGTTTTATAAGAACACTATACTGTTGATGTCCTAGCAGTACATGATAAAGACGTATCACCATGGGACCTTCAGAAATAGAAAAGTATCAACTTAATCTGAGATTCCAGAATCTGTCTAGTTTCAAACATCATCTGTTTTAACTACCTCAAGGACTTAGGTCACAGCTAACAGAGACCATCTGGTGCTACCCTTCCTTAAAGAAAACATCTGGAATGGACATTTCAGAGAAGCAGATACGTGAGAAACTCTCCAGGGTTCAAGCTACTCTCGGCTCCAGTAGAAAATCACTTCAGCATAGAAAAGTTGCCCAGGAGATGCCCAAGGGCTCCAACCATTTACCCTTCGTGACTGCATGTCTACCCATGACACCAAACCAACAGATTTATTTATATTTATTTTTATAGCCATGACCCCAAGCCAACAGATTTATTTTAAGAGAGCAACATATATAACTTTTAAACTAGCGAGCTGGGTAAACCTCATGATTAGTGAATCTTCTAGCACCCAGCAAAAGTGTGTGGGTACCTTCCTCACTGCCAGCTCCTCTTTCTCCTCGCTCATAGAACCCCAGTTGTTTTCAGGTATCCACCCTCCTTGGCACAGGCAAGAACTTCAGAGAGGCTATGTCCCTCCCTAGCCCTAGGGTGCACAAAATAGAAGAAAGAGCAAAGTTTATGGATGGATCCTACCAAAAAGCCCTACATCCACCAATAAACTTCCATTTACTGTCTGAGACTGCCATGCCTCTACTTACCCATCTTTTGCTTTTGGACTTCCCTGTTGTGTTGGTCCAGTCCAAAGACGCAACCCTCACTGCCTATTATTACCACCTGGAGAGCTTTTAAAAACCTACAGATGCCCAAGTACACTGAGAAAGAGCCTATTTCAATGGGACCTAGGCTTCTCAGGCTGATCACTGCAGGTTGTGGGTCAATGTTCCATTGTCACATCAGTCAGGCCATCGTCCTTTGTATATTCATAGGCCTGGGGCCCATGGAATAGTAGAGAGTTATTTTTTCAGGAACTGGGTAGTGAAAACAACATTGAGGGTCACAAAGGTCACAGCTGATACCCCAGGCCCACCCTCTGAATAGGAGTGAGTCTGAGAAAGTTCAGTCAAGCACTCTAGGACACCTGGCCCAGGGTTGCCATACTTGGAAAGACCCAGTCATTGGAGTGGACTGTCTTTGTCAGCACCGTCTTCTATGCTACTTTAGAGAAAGGTAGAGTCCATCCCGAGACTGTCTCTTCCCTGTCTGCTGACGGACTTGGAACCTTGAGCATGGGTTAGGACACCTGCAAGGCTCCCTAGAACTGGATTCTGATGACCTTGGGGATTCTCTGGTGTTCCTGACAACCGCCACAAGCTTCCAAGGGTTAAGTTACTTGCCAGCCAGTTAAGAAATTAAACTCTGTTTTTATATGACCTGGATTGGAAGAGAGGAAAAGAGACTCTAGAGGCATCAGAAGCTCAAGAAAGTGCCCAGAAGGAGGTCAGAATGCAGGAAATCCCTGGGCGGTTCAAGCACATTCATTCTTTCTTCATTCCACTAGCAGTTCTTGAGAACCTGCTGTGGACCAGGCTCAGTGGCAAGTGTTGGACCCCACGAGGGTGGAGAAGACCTGGGAAATGTTTCAGGGAATTAAGATGCAGGCAGTAGGCTTAGAGTACAATAGGAGACAGGACAGGAGTTGAGGTTGGCCCCAGGATTCAAGGGTTGAGAGGCCAGCCTTGTGCTGTTACAACCAAGGAGACCCTGGAAGAGGCTTTGAAGGGAAAGGTCATCAGGCGAGGCTGGTGATTGCTCGTCCCACTGGATAAGCACCCACTGGATGACAGGGGTCAAAAATACCACCCGTTAGAGTTCATGCTGCGTTCACTCTTCATCTCACAGACAGGAACCCTTGAATATGTTGTCCCCTCTCATTGGAATGTTCTTCATCCAACATGATGCCTGACTAACTCTGACTCACCTTTCAAGTGACTAGATATCACTTCATTCAGGATGCCTTCCCTGGTGCCCCAAAGCAGAGTGAGGGCCCCTTCCTAGAGCTCCTTCCCCAGGAACCCTTACCCCCCTGCCTCAGGGAGCCATGTTGACTGAACTCAACACCACTACCCAATGGCAGCCAGCGTCTGCCCCATAAGACATAATCAGTCAATATGGACTGAAAAATGGATGAATGTAATGGCCTGCTTACTCGTCTAAAACCCCCAATAGACACAAATTCCCCAATGGCTAGTACACTGCCTGGCTCATGACAGCATTCATTGACTGTGTGGGAGGGCAGGATCGAGAAAATGGAAGTGTCCACCTTCTATGCATCCTTGGACCACGTTGGACCACATTGGTCCATGCAGTGCACCCCTCTGCCCTCTCACCTGCCCTCCCTGTCTAAGGGAGGGCCTGACCATGGCTCTTCAAGCTATTGACCTTTAGTGTCAAAAAAAAAAAAGTTTAACCCACCAGAATTTCTTTCTTGAAACTATACGTAGTTGAAGTAATGCAAGCCAATGTTTGGGTGCAAACAATCACCCCGCTACTGGTCGTGAGGATCGTCTGTGTTAGTACCGTGTCTTTACTGTGCCATAGGGCAGCCATGGGAAGGACCTACAATTCATTACTTCTCAAGCATTTTAGCCTTTTATTGACGATGATGGAATGGAAGGCATTGTTCCCCCTCTGGCTTTCATGGGAATGAAGGAAAGCCTTCGTCTTTCCCTGTGCACCAAGAATGTTCCATATACTCACAGGGCTGGTCCTGTAGGCACCCTAAATCCCTTAAATGCCACTCCGTGTGTCCAGGGTTTACTGTGATCCTGAGCACCTGGGCCAATCCCCTTCTGGAAAAGGAAGACTGAAATGAACAAGCTCCAGGCTCCAAGAAGCAATGAGCAGGTGAAGCAGAGGGACAGGAGAGAAAAGACAGAGGAAACTGCTCTAGTAGGTACGTCAAAGCCAGGCCTTTATGCATGAATAGAGATGTGTACAAGGACCACATTTTACCCCGCAAAATCATGACAAAGAAGGAAAAAATCCATAAACATTTGGTTCAACTGAGTACAAATCATAATTACTATAATTATTTTTAAATCGCACAGCTATCACATGGTGTTGAACGTGTATGTTGAAGCCATGTAAGTTTCATCTGCTTACCCCACAAAATTCCAGCTTTTCTCTGTTCCGCCTTCGTATTTTATTCTTCAGATGACTAGATGTGGTGCTTCGCTCACAATTCGAGCTAGCATTGATTGTGAACAGGTTGCTCAGAGAGAAAGGATTATTTGCTTGGCCAGGGTGGGGGGCCCCTGGCAGTTCTAGAAACAAAATGCATTGAGTCTCAGTTTATGGCATAAACATCTTTATTCAGAGCAAGCCCTTCTGAATCCCACAATGTCCATGCTCCATGGTAATATATTACAAAAATCACAAAAAAAAAGCGACGTGTTCTGGGTACTAACACAGACTAATTCTTCCTGCTAACTGAGAAAAATTTCACAAATTATTGTCAATCAGACATTGAAATAGGCTCCAGGGGAAGAGAGAGAAGCAACATTATTCATGCCATTTAAAATTAAACCAGGCCATCAATTTATCTGCCTCTCAGGCTGTTTGTCCTTTTTTTGAATAATGCTTTGGGGATCAATATGGGGGGGAGGGGCGGGTGGGGAAGGGGAAGGGCAGACTAGAACAGTTTGTCAGTATAATTGTTTTACCGTCAATCTGCAGAAAACAAAATGGGGTTCAAATCAAGTATGAAATAGGATCACAGAAGCTTCTAAGAGCGCCAACGTAAAGTGATGTGCTTTTAATTACCTAAGTTTGGTATGCCTCTTACACACAATTTCGACGACATTATAATAGTTGAGGAAGCAGTGTGTATTTATAGGAGTCAGATAAACTGGCATGGGAGTTCCTTCCGTGCTCCTCACTGGCTTCTTGGCCCTGGGTGTCCTCGTCCATGAAATGAGGAATAATAACAGACCTGCGTCATCAGCTATTGAGAAAATTAAACGAAATAAAGTAGGTGATGCTTTTAGCACATGAGGCAGCATATAGCGAGATCCAGTAAGTTCCACGGGGCACGGGCCGTGTCTGCTTTGTTCATTCTTACACCCTAGGACTGATCACAGCATATGGCATATGACAGACACACCAAAAACATCGGTTAACCAGATTAGTGAATGGTAGTTGAAGTGATATTATTTTACCCTCTTTGACGTTTTAATGGCTGTGCAGTATTCCATTTCATGGCCATAATTTCCTTAACCTTTGATCTCTGTGCATGTCTGGGCACTCAGTATATTTTCACAAATGTCTCTGTGATTGACATCTCTTTTCATACGGCTTTGGAGGACCAGGGGCTTCCCAGAGTGGCAGCAGAACCGTCCCCCGAAGCCTGAAAACTAAATCTTTGATCAACATAGAGACAGAGAGCATGGGATCATCCTCGAAGGCCAAGTGAAGTGAGAACGTTAGCCCTGGTGCAGACTCCTGGCGCGAGACACAAAGAGGCTGTAACTTGCGGAGCTGAAGCAACAGCTAATGCCGGGTCTCTGACCAGAATCCGAAGCATCTTTGCTCTAAACCAATATATATATTTTTTTAGTTTATTTGAGAGAGAGAGAGAGAGAGAGAGAGAGAGAGAGAGAGAGAGATCACGTGCGGGCGCAGGGGAGAGGCAGAGGGAAAGGGAGAGAGAATCCCAAGCGGGCCCAGTGCCATCCGCGTGAAGCCCAGGGTGGAGTTCAATGTCACAAAAAGCAAGATCGTGACCTGAGCTGAAAGCGAGTCAGATGCTTAACCGACTGAGCCCCCCAGGGGCCCCCAGACCAGTATTTGGTTATGCAGACCTTGTACGTGTGCATGCACATGTGTGTGGCTGCACGTGGCACGTGGGCTGTGCCTCGGTTGTGCAGATGGTACTACTGAGCCTGCACCTCATGAGCCCGTGCTTGGTGAAGGTCACAGAAGTGAGAGGTCAGGCCATCACATCCCTCAGTTTTGGGGTGAGGCTAAGAGGCTGGTAAGACCCTGTGGAGTGTTTTGGTGTCTTTTCCTACTGTGGAAATTTTAGCAGAAGGGCCTAAGGTTGGTTGAGACCGTCACCGTACAAAGGCTGCTAGATTCGTTGCCAAAGAGCCTCACACAGCATCACCCACCGGGGTGACTTCACCCTAAATTCCAGAAATTCAGTTCCACGATGTCACTGAGTTCACCAGACTAAGGGAAAGTGACTCCCGTTCAGATGGTTGTAAAAACACTGGCCCTAATGGAAAAAAGACAGCCACACAACTAGAAGAGATTCCTCCAAGTCAGGCCTCCTGCTCTTAGAGGGCCTTTCTGTGCACCGTGTAGACACGCGTGTCATCTGAATTCCCAGTCCACTTCCTGCACGTGAGGATGAGGGCAGTGAACGGTGAGGGCCCCCGCACTCCATGTGTGAGCTGAGGAATGTCCTGATCGGGCCCTCAGTAGAGAAAGCAGGCAGAGACCCAGAATAGCAAAGGTATAAGAGAACTTAGAACTCGGTAGTCTAAACGTCTCACTCTGCAAGAGCAAATCAGGGCCCCAGGAAAGACTCTCACCTGCTCAAGTGTGGTCACTGGTGAGTGTCTAAAGCTGCCCTGACTTCTGTTCTAGAACATTCACTCCTGCATCAGTGTTCCCCATCCTTGAAAGAGGGTTACTCCATCATCCTTGTCAGCATTACAGGCGTTTGCTAGAGTTGGTATAATAGCATCATAATGGCAACAACCCACGGCAGTAGTTTCCAGTGATGTTCACGAGACGTGGGACATCCCCACTCGAATGAGTGACGGTAACAGGACCATGATTGTTGTTCTCATTGAGCAGAGATTCCAGTCTGATCTGAGCCGTGCCTGACCCAGGATTCAGACGTGTCTGGGGAAAGGCAGGTTGTGGGTTTGAGGAGTCCATTTTCTTGAGGGATCCCAGGGTCTCTTGGGGCAGGAACCCAATCAGGGGCAGAGCTCCAAATGGGCTAAGAGAGGCATGGGTTTTAGATGCAGCTGTCCATCAAGTGGCCTAACGTCCTCAGGAAATGGCTATAAGCAATGATCCAGATTGGCTGCAAACACCTCAGCTAGGCAAAGGAGCCACGGGGAGCATCTCAGATTTGGAAGAAACCCCAGGGAAATCAGGGAGAGGGATTGTCCTAGTCAAAAAGCCCCTGCTGTGGGCCCACACTTCCATAGCTACAAGGAAAGTCTCCAAGGCTTCCGCAGGGACCACACGCTGTACTAGCATTTGGCCAGGATGGCAGAGAGCACTCGGGCTCAAGTATTCAAAACCAGCCTCCAGCACCATGGCCAGCACACCTCTGCCAGCCCAGGAGCACCATCACTGCCCTGGTACCCGAGGAGGGAGAGATTTGCCGGTGCTTTGCCCCAGAGGGGAGGACTGGCCATGCCAGGCGCTGCCTGTGGACCCCAACATTTGTTGGGGAACACTTTGGGAGAGTGGGGAGACAGAGGTTTCTGAAAAGACACAGCCAGGGAAACGCTGCTTTACTGACGTTGAAGGTCTCATTTGACTCCCCGGCCAGTGTTTGCAGATGCCTGCATTTTCCTCTTTCTCCTCACACCTATCTGTCCTTGAGGTGGTGGAACCTTTCAAAGATGGGGAAGAGGAGACGCTAGGAGCTGGGGCACCTGGTCTTCATGTCTGCATCTAGTCAAATTCCCTCTCAGCTGCCCTGAGGCTGGAGGAAATAGAAACATGACTAAGCTAATGTACATTCTGCCAACCCAGGGAAAATATAATTAACACGGCAGCTAGACTCAGCAAAGCCCACGGGAACATCCAAGAAGGAATGGGCTCCCGCAGCTCCAGGTGACGTCAGAGAAAAGAAAAGGCCACTCTCACTAATCCCACAGCGTGCTTCTCTGTCATGCCTGAAATCCAATAAAGGGAAAAGACATGAGACCCAGGGCAGCCTTGCCATTGGAAAGGACCTACTGCCTCTAGGAGTCATCAAGGGGAGTCTGGCAGAGCAGAATGGGTTTATGCAGCTCTGATAATGCACTTCTAGCAGAGACAAGAACCCTCCCAGACACAAGGAAGGCATGAGACCAGTTGCTGTAACTCACATACACACACCTAGCTTATAATTACGCGTTGAAAGACAGGAAGTCAGGCAGACATTAGCAGCCCCTGAGAGCTGAATTGTGAAGGCTGCTATCAGTCAATAGCCTGCTCCCCAGCCAACAGCCTCCTAAAGGAAATGCAAAAGGAAACTCCTTGCTTTTTTTTTTTTTTTTAACTTTACCCATTTGGTTTAGAGAGAGAGAGAGAGAAAAAGAATCTGCTATCAGCTCAGAGTGGGGCTTGGTCTTACAAACAGGGAGATCATGACCTAAACCAAAGTCAAGAGTCGGATGCTTTACCGAGTGAGGCACCCAGGCGCCCCAGAAAACTGGTCTCTAATCCATTTAATTGGCCTTTTCTTTCCCTCTGGTGACTCATATTTGATAGATTTCATAGATGCTTATACATTTTTATGTACTTACCATTACCTTAGCCCTTTTGATACATTCAACTGTCGTATTCTCTAACGCCTTTAATTATTCTGCCATCTTTTCGTGACTTCAACAAATTAGTGCCTGGCCCCTCCTAGCCTAAAACTCTTTTATCTTTCATACAGCGGCCAGACTAAGGCATGGGCAGATGGCCACCTGGCCCCCTCTCTCCCTACTTGCCCATGTGTATTTGTGTCTGTCTTTCTGCACCTCTGTCTGAACATTCAGCCGCTGACACACTGTCGGGGTAAATATCTGCCTTTCATTGCGAGACCAGATCCAATGACACATTCATTCCACATAAAGAATACTGATACTGGATTTGAATCCAGTGTCACAATTGTCTCTGACTGGTTCTACCCTATTTCACAGACTTGGGGTTAGGACTTGATGAACTCTGCCTATAAACGTAGTCTAATGAGAAGTCATAGCTTAACGCCAGTCTTAAGAAGATAGTGATATAATGGGATGTTACGGTACAACTTAGTCCACTTTCACGTAGAGAAATGCGAAGAGGGACAAAAGAACTGAAGATCCCACAACAGGAATGGAGGAAGGCCACAGATGTGCAGAAATTGACATATGGTGCAGGGTCGTGTTTTATTAAGTGACAGTGGGGATGGTTTTGTTGTTTTGTTTTGTTTTTTTCAGTTTTAGTTGCTTTTAAGAAGAGATTATCCAGTGGGAAGAATGCGAGTACAGCCCACACTTCCTGTTTGCTCGATAAAAAAAGGAAAAAGTCAAAAATAATAGGTATATTCCAAACCAAGTGTGTAGTCATTTAAACAACTCCTACAGGGGCGCCTGGGTGGCTCAGTCGGTTAAGCGTCCGACTTCGGCTCAGGTCATGATCTCGCGGTCCGTGAGTTTGAGCCCCGCGTCGGGCTCTGTGCTGACAGCTCAGAGCCTGGAGCCTGTTTCGGATTCTGTGCCTCCCTCTCTCTGACTCTCCCCCGTTCATGCTCTGTCTCTCTCTGTCTCAAAAATAAATAAACGTTAAAAAAAATTTAAAAAAATAAATAAACAACTCCTACAGGCAAGAAAATGCAGGCAGGTTTTCCATTTCACCCCAATCTGGAGCCATCACTGAGGAACAAAAAATGTCATCAAACCCATATCCAAAGTGGATACACTCCCATTCCGTAGGGAACATTTAAACGTTACTGGTTTTGACCTTACAAACGAATCATTCATTAGGAAATCAATCTCTCGGATGTTTTTCAAATGCAGAACACTCACGTTCATCACCAAAATCCCAATAACATGGAAAGAAACTTCCTGGGCGTATCTTTGAGGCTCCTCTGTGGCAAAAATATCCACTGCCCTTGCTAACTATGAGACTTTTGGGTAAATAACTCCACTTCTCTGAATACTGAAGATGTCCCAGCAGGAAAGGACATTAATCTCTCTCTCCCGGGGTAGCTCTCGGGTTTACAGGGATGAAGGTGCCTAGCTGAGATGCATTCATTTATTCACTCAGTCAACCAGTATTTATTGACAGGCCCGGGTACTGTGCTAAGTGTGGGGAACCTACTGGCAAACAGCACAGGACAACACCCTGGATTTCTCCTAATTCTCCCCTGATGCTGCGGCCGGTACGGCCTGCTAAACCTGGCCGGAGCCCTGCTGGACACACAGCCCTATACTGGCCTTCCTTCTGCTTTGCTCGCTGATTCTCTGGGAGGGCCTCCCCCTACAGCCAAATCCAAGTGGTCCCCTCTCATCCTGATGCCTCACTTACCTCTCCACCAGGAGCCTAGGCTATTTCCTTACTGAGAAAAAGTGAGGGCTTTCATGGTGTCCTAGGAAGCAACACATTGCTCTAGGTTCTATGCCTCTTAAACTCACACTCCCGGCACTGGCCCTAAGGAGCTCTAAAGAGTCGTTGGGAGAATTCCTTAAAAATGCAGATTCTCTGACCCTGGCCCAGACCTACTGGGAATCAGATGATTTCCCTAGGAAGCCAGGTTTGGGAACCACTGCTTGGGGGTAGCACACTGTTTTTGTTTGGTCTTTCCAGAATCAGCAGGCATTTATTTCCCTTTGTTACTTCTTCCAAGATCTGACCCTTCTTATCTGCTCCTTGCCCACCTCTCCAAAGCCTTACTATTTATTCTTTCTAATCTCACACACAGAAATCTCTACTCATCACTGCACAGAATGAAAACGATTGGACTTTTATGTGTTTTTTGCCAGCTCCTGGCCCTGCACCACGCAGAGTATATGCTATAGATCGGATTAAGGACACTTCACTGGGAAATTCCAAGCTTTTGCTTGTGATTTTTCCATAGTGAATAAGCTCTTGATCATACATACTCCCTGTGGCCCCTCCTGAGATGAAGGAAGGAGAGGAGCAACTGACCACTTTTTTTCAGCTACGTGTTTTTTAACTGACACACAGAAAAGTTCACCCTTGTAGAGTTCAATGAGTTTTGGCAAATGTGTGTGTTCGGAAAACCACCACCATAATCAACACATAGGATAATTCCGTAGCCCCCAAATGTCTTTCCTGCCCTTTGTACTTACCCCGTCCCTCTGCTCTCAGCCCCTGGGAGCCACTGATCTTTTCTTCTTTCCCTCTAATTTTGCCTTTTCCCAAATATAAGTTGTCATATAAAGGGAGACATACAATACGTTGCCTGCAGCATTTGAAAGATGATGGATTTAAACAAATACTGGAGAAAGGGCTGACTGTTCCTTCTTAATGTTTTGGTTTCTAGCACTTATAATCTGATATCATGTATTATTTTGTGCATCATAATCCTCTTTGCAGCCCCTGTGATCGATTAGATAGTCAAGATGAAACAGGCACTTTGTGTTGTCCTTCGTTTGGCAAACACAGACTAACAGAGCCCTTTGTAAAGGTCAAGTTGCAGCTTTCTGGTTTTCTCTCCTGTGACCAAAGTTTTCTGTCTTCCCACCTACCCTCCTGCCTTGCCTACCACTCTTTGCAAAAGCCTGTCTCTGATATGACCTGTAACCCAGGGGAGGGACAGTTCATGCTGAGGGAATGGGAGGCATAGGGAGGTTTATGTTGCAAAGGCTTCAGCGGCTCCCCCTTGGTCTGAGTAAGCTTCTTCTCGCTCTTACTGGCCCTCCTATTTTACCTGTCTTTGAGAGGCAACACATATGCAAAAGAAATACACCTGACTCTATAGAATGCAGAA
>NW_024412391.1:1188032-1188901 GCF_014898765.1 Herpailurus yagouaroundi | reverse complement strand
AGAAAGAGAAGGAAAGAAAGAAAGAAAGAAAGAAAGAAAGAAAGAAAGAAAGAAAGAAAGAAAGAAAGAAAGAAAGAAACTGAGTATTCGGCAGGTAACCCCTGCTCAAAGAGTGAAGAAGGTAGGCCTGGCTACAGGGAATCCCCATGAGACCCTGGGCAAAACTGGGAGGCAGAGAGCGGTCACTCGAGTTCAAGGAAAATCAACAACCATCATATTTATTTCCCCCAGATCCCAGAGTTCTCAAACGTTCCTCAGAAATCGTTCCTACTGGACAGGTCTCTGGGGGTCTTTTCCTGCCTATAGCATCAAAGGCAGCCACCCCTTCCCCACGAATCCCATGACCAATGCCATCCACCACAAGAATAGACATCATTTTCATGGACTAAGTAAGTAAGTAAACTCAAGAGTTTTCCCCCAGAAGGCCAAGCTCTCCTTAAAGATCAGCAGCCTCCAAGGTTTCTGGCCCAGATGGTCCGAGGTGTCAGCTCCAAGCCCAGCAGCCAGAAAACGCCAACTCACCACTGCGCTGCGCACTGCCAACGTGTGGGGGGCTGCAGGTAAAATTGCGTTTAAACGCAAACAACCCCCGGGGCTCCTGGGTGGCCCTGTGGGTTAAGCGTCAGACTTCAGCTCAGGTCATGATCTCAGGGCTCATGAGTTCAAGCCCCGCGTCGGGCTCTGTGCTGACAGCTCAGAGCCTGGAGCCTGCTTCGGATTCTGTGTCTCCCTCTCTCTCTGCCCCTCACCCGCTCTCGCTCTCGCTCTCTCTCTCTCTCTCTCTCTCTCGCTCTCTCTCTCTCAAAAATAAATTAAAAAAAAAAAAAAAAAAGCAAACAACCCCCACCAAACTCCAGTCCGTGTTTTAG
>NW_024412391.1:1167299-1187932 GCF_014898765.1 Herpailurus yagouaroundi | reverse complement strand
GCAGCCGACAAAGGACGGCCCCCTGGGGTCCTGAAGTCTGACTTTCCTTGTTGGGGGGGACCCACCTGCAGCACCCGGAGCGAGGGGCACACCTGAGCCGACGCGGTCGGGACCAGGCAAGTATTGCCCGCTGGAGGCTTACTACTTTGCGATGCGGGATCCCTGGCCGGGCGCGCGCCGCTGGGTCCAGTCGGAGGGCGCGCGGGACTGAGGGAGGGAGCCCTTGCGCGGAGCAGGGATGCCGAGCCTGGATTCGAACACCCCGCCGGCACTGCTTCTGGCCGAGGGATTTCCGAATGGTGATCTGGTCTCCGGAAGGTCGGGTGTCCTTCTGGGAGCGGGATGACCCTGGGACCGAAGCACGCAGAGCGCTTGGGTTTGCTTTAGCAGCCCCAGTCCTGCACCCCCACCGGGTCGTACTGAGCGGGGAGCAAGCAAAGAAAAATCGGGAGAACGCGGTAGAGTATTGCTTCATAGGGTGTGTGCGTATGTGTGAAAGCAAAGCTGAGATTGACAGGGTGTTGTGAACTGTTACATGCGTTGTCGGATTTTTGACACTTGTTTAATAGGAGCATGCTTTTACGCTCCTGCAAAATAAACTATCCACTGAATATATAAAATAGAATAATTAATATTTTGAGGAAAGATGAAGGTGATGCGTTCCTCGAAAAGTACCATAAGTTTAGAGTAATTGCTTCTGTTTATTTCGCCTTTTTTTTTTTTTTTTTTTTTTTTTGGGAGTAAAAAAAGCATCAAATTGCCTGTTTGGTTTTTCCCCTTTTGAAACTTAGAATGGTGTCTGGTTATCCCTGAAGAAGGCTTTAATTTTTCATCCTCACATTTGGCAGGCGGTTCACAGGACTTTGCTTATCTTCCCCGCGGGGACTGGTTCCCACAGGCAGTCCCTGAAGATTAGAATTGATTCTGCTTTTTCTTTGCATAATAGCTAATCATCACCATTAGCACTTCAGAAGTTCAGCCTTCTGAATAAGAGTCCTTTCTTCCCACATTTTCTATTGATTTACATCATTAACCATTGAAAGGAAGCTCTTTTGATTGAGACGCCGTGGAATTGGAGAAATCATGGATCCCTTCAGATGATTTGTTTAGAAATTGTTCACCTGATCTATGCTGTATGTTTAATGGGACGAGGGGGGAGAAGAGAAAATGAGAAATGTTAACTACTGCCTCTCTGGGTCCATCTTTACTCTTTCCAGAAGGAGAAAATCGTGAAATCCTTTGTCAAATTATAGAGAAACTAGGAGTTCCTCTAGGACAAGTCAGGTCCATTTCACAGATGGGAATACTAGAGAGCCCTCCCTCCGTTGGCCATTTCCTCTGAATTAGTCTGCAGGGCCAAGTTCTGGATTCTGACCCACGGTGACTGCTAATCTAGGAATCCCTTGTGCGTATCCCAGGCATTTAGCTCTGGTACTGGAGAAATACCATGCCGGCCAATCCACACCCAAAACAACGCAAATCTCACTTCAGAAGACTCAGCCTTCGTGTCCTTTTCCATCCATTCTACGATACCTCATACCTCTCACCGGACTACGCCTGGCCACTTGAAATGTTCAGGTGGGAAGTTCACCACATTTCCTTTATTCAGGAGGTGTTTGTTTCTTAATCGATACTGAAACTGTACTCCATAGACCCAGCCCGTAACCGTAACCGTGGATTTGAAAGACTTTCTTTTACGCATAGTCACTGGCTGTTATTTGAATCCCAGGACTGCTGAAAATTGGTAATAGAGCTAATAATAGCAGCCATTTCTCAAAAGTCTATTATGCACCATTAACTATACTAAGGGCTCTAGTCATATTGTCCCAATTAATTCTCACTACATTCTTAAGAGGTACCTAATATTGTATTCACCTTACAGATCAGAAAGATGAAGTGACTAGCATTTATCTTTTAAGTGGTGGGGGGGGGGGGGTGAGGGGGGCGGGTCTGTCTGACTCCCAAGCTCAGGGTCTTTCTGTCCTGTTCTGTTGCTCTCACCTGCGTATCCCCAGACATCGGAAGACAAGATACGTTTCAGATCAGTTAGGGTGGCCTTACTGTTCTCTCACTAGGGAAGGGATTCCGGACAAAGTGCACGAGAATTACAGGAAACCTCAGCATGCTTACAGCTCATCACGGACTCCCCCAAAAACCACACTTCACCTTCGGCCCCATGTCTAATTTCCCAGTGAGAGACTGGGGCTGGTGAGAAGAAGGAAGAGAAGGACAGTGTCCCCCATGACCCCAGAAGAGGGAGTCTCCTCTCTTCCAGAAGCCTTTTGAGTTACGCCCAGTAGAAGTAAAAGGAGAGTGGGGGATTGACCGAGCAGAGTTTTAACTAAGGCATCTGAGCGGGAAAAGCGTCTTATGTTTTTAATTTCTTCTTGTCTGAATCAGCCAAGCCCCGAGCCATTTGGGTCTGGAGACGTTGGGTCCCCGCAGAGCAGCCTTTCCCTTGGCCCGTCAGCCCTCTTGCAAGGTGGTTTATCATGCCTTCAAAACCAGCTCTCTACCGGCTTCGAGCAGGACAGTACAGCTGTGACATGAACATCTTTCTTCGGAAAAAGCCAGCAACGATAAGCATTCAGCTACTTTCATTATTTTAAAAGTCTGCATTCCCGAAAACTGGCCTCCGATTTGTTTCTGTACAATCCAAGGGATTGACTGAGGCGTGACAGGCTAGTCTGGAAGTCAGTGCGTCTCAAGTTTTTTTTTTTTGTTTTTTTTTTAATTTTTTTTTTTCCAACGTTTATTTATTTTTGGGACAGAGAGAGACAGAGCATGAACGGGGGAGGGGCAGAGAGAGAGGGAGACACAGAATCGGAAACAGGCTCCAGGCTCCGAGCCATCAGCCCAGAGCCCGACACGGGGCTTGAACTCATGGACCGCGAGATCGTGACCTGGCTGAAGTCGGACGCTCAACCGACTGCGCCACCCAGGCGCCCCTAGTGCGTCTCAAGTTTTAAAAATTCCTTAATACTTAATATTTTCTCATTCTGGAGTACTCCGTAAGTGTTTGTTCCTTACTTCCTGTCAGGGCATGGCTGTGTAACTTCAGGAGATTTAGGGAACAGCCTCCACCGTCAGCCCCGCTTCTTTGGATTTGTCCAATCTCTAGGAACTCTGTTCTTCAGTGCTCGCAACCTGGCTCTCCGGGCGGAGGTGGCCAGCCCCTGCCCAGCACTCACTGCACATCTGATGCCTGCCCAGATTACCGCACTTCGGGCTCAAGTTTATTTCAGTATTTGTCACTGCGTCTTATTTATATGTCAGCATCTAGTCTGTCCATCTTCAGTTCAGGAACGGGGTCCTATTCCTTCTTTCCTCATCCATCTCTCTTTCATCCATTTCAGTATTTCTTAGTATACAGCGGTTGCTCCATCGATCAGTAATTAATTAATCTCATTCCAAGAATTTGTTTCGCCGGGTGCAGACAAATCAACTCAAGGTGCTAAAAAGCATGTGTCGATGTGATCAATCAGTAATTGTGGAGAAGCTCGGCTTCCGGAGGGGTGCTGAAAACTAGACCCAAGGAAATGCCAGCTTTCAAAAATATCTCTTTTTAAACTTTCTAAAAGTTTATTTACTTATTTAGAGAAAAAGGACGCACACGCAAGCAAGGGAAAGGCAGAGAGAGAGAGAAGAGGGAGGGAGAGAATCCCAAGCAGGTTCCGCGCTGTTAGCCCAGAGCCAGACACGGGGCTCAAACCCACAAACCGTCAGATCATGACCTGAGCCAAAATCAAGATTCAGACCCTTAACCGACAGAGCCAGCCAGGCGCCTCTCCCCCGCCCCAAAATATCTTTTTAGAAAGTAGTTTCCCTAAAACAGAGGCTGGTAAAATGATGACTGATGAAATTCTGGCTGAGATTACTAAATAGATGATAAGCGAGGATGTGGACAATAGTATGACTTGTAGAACACTACAGGAGTTCCCGGAATCAAGCCACACTGAGCTAACCATATTTTGTTTTTCTGAGATTGGTGAAAAGGGGATGCTTGAGGCCAGAGGTTCGTAACTCGGGGATGTGTTCTGATCAGGGTATTGTTGCTTGTGTACCAGAAGCTGCACACAGCCTCAGGGCCGTCTTAACTGGGCCGCGGCCCATTGGTCGCCATCTGATTATACTTCTCAGAGCTCCAGTGGGGGCTGGGTGTCCCGGGACTGACGTTGTAAAAGCCTTGTCAAAATGGTCTTGACATCGTGTTTCTTAATTTTAGCAAAACATTCGACATGATCGGGCCTGGTATATTTTTTTCGCTTATTCAACAGATAGCCATTGAAAGGTGAGTGATGTGCCAGGCATTGAATTAGCTGCTTATTCAGCTTTTGTGAAGCCAACTCTGAGTTAGTTCATAGCAAAGAGAAGAAACCCAAGTCAGACACTGATTGCTTGCGCTTGTCTTTGGAACAAAGCAGGAGATCAATAGATTCACTCGTTCCTGGGTGTTGGGGTCTCTCCAGGTGCCCTGCATGGTCCCCACTCACTCTGATCTCTGCTCAGGGGGTTTTCTGACCACCCGCTCTCTCAAAGCGCCTGTCCTGGCCACTTTCCATTCCCTTACGTTGCTTTATTCCTCATTCTTTGCGATTTTCTTACAGATGTGTGTGTGTGTGTGTGGTTGCCGTCGTCTGTCTGTCTCCCTGGATTGTGCTGGGAAGAAGGGAGGAGCTTCCCAGGACTGGTAGTTCCTTGCCCTTCAGCTTGCGTATCACTGACAATTGCTGCCATTCCCGTTAATCAGATTTCCAGATGATGGAAATTCAAGAGGGATAGCTGATACAGTAAATAAGAGAATCAAACTTCATTATAATAGCATATGTGAAAGCGCTTTGATCATTGTAAATTATAATTAAACGTAAGTTAGCATCCTTATTTTAAGTGGCAATAAATCTGAGCCAAAACCAATAAAATGAAGGTTAAAGACAGGCTCATACATTTAGGCTGCAAAAATCGATGACATAAGTCCAAGAGGAAGGAGCCTGGAAGGGCAGCAGTGCAGTGATTCAGCCACGCAAAGAAGGCCATTTTAGGGCTGCTGAGCAGCCGAGTGACCAAGTAGCTGAGCTGTGGCGGGGCATTCTTCGAATGGCACCCACGTCGCGGGGTGGACACAGCCACACCAGAAAGTAGCCAGTGGAGGGTAACTCGCTCAGGGAATAGCAGTGAGAATTGGGGGCATTTAGCTGAAAAAGAGGGGGTTTGGGGAAGTGGGGGGGGGGTCTGCCTGTCAGTCCCCACTGAGAGCCCATGTGGAGAAGGAGAATTTGGTGTGCGTGTTGAGGGCTAGGTAGGAAGGCCTGGGTCCTAAGGGGCAGATTGCCATTCAGGTTAAGGAGAGTGATGCAGCCCACGGCCGGCACACTGTCACCTCGGGGAGGACTAGCACTGGAGATACTTAAAGAGGAGCTAGACGACCATGAGACCACGAGGGAAGCCTTAAGAGCTCAGCCAGCTGCTACGTGTTAAGTCTCTGACATTACCCGTCTGTTCTGACTTCAGTATTTTCTTTTTCTTTTTTTTTTATTTATTTTTTTTTTCAACATTTATTTTTGAGACAGAGAGAGACAGAGCATGAATGGGAGAGGGTCAGAGAGAGAGGGAGACACAGAATCCGAAAAAGGCTCCGGGCTCTGAGCTGTCAGCACAGAGCCCGACATGGGGCTCGAACCCACGAACCGTGAGATGATGACCTGAACTGAAGTTGGGTGCTTAACCAACTAAGCCACCCAGGCGCCCCAGTATTTTCTTTTTTTTTTTTTTATTTTTTTTTAATCTTTATTTATTTCTGAGACAGAGAGAGACAGAGCATGAGCAGGAGAGGGGCAGAGAGAGAGGGAGACACAGAATCCGAAGCAGGCTCCAGGCTCCAAGCTGTCAGCACAGAGCCCGATGAGGGGCTTGAACTCACAGACCGTGAGATCGTGACCTGAGCCAAAGTCAGAGCTTAACCGACTGAGCCACCCAGGCATCCCTACACATCTGTTTTTTATGAAGAAAGTCTGGTGTCCAGGGAACAATTCTCTCCATATCAAAACCCAATAATACTAGATGAGCGCCTTTCATTTACAGGTTCCATGTTCATAGAAACAAGGGGGACCCGGTAGTCCTGCCCCAGTTCTTTTTCCCAAAGATGCAAAAGAGAGAAAATCAGCCTTCCAAGAGATTGGTAGAAAACTACCTCGGTAAGGCTTTTGGGAGAAAACAAACACTGAGAGCCGAAAGTACAAAGGGACTGACCCAGGTTACTTGAGACATGGGTAGAGGCATTCAAGACGATACAAGAGTCAAACACAACGCTTGATGTTTCCCACCATTGGTGCCCCACCTCTGTGCCCTCCTAAACAAGCAGCTATTTGAAAAATGTGAAACTGTACCACTTTATTACTTAAGTGGCCAGCTCTCTACTTGTTTGGCCGTCGGAGTCTCACAAAGGAGATAAATTAGGCCTTTGTAGGCCAAAATTACATTATCTAGGGCTCTGTCGTGATTATAGACTTAAATGATCCTAATATCCTAAAACAAAATGGATACCAGGATGTGGCACTCCCTCTTTGTGATGACTCCGAGGAGACATGAGAGGAGCTCAGACACCAGCCTGGAGAAAAAGCAGCGGAGAGTAGAAAACAGAACTTGAAGGAAGCAGGCCTGTCCTTTAACATAGGTAGTGGGTCCTACATTAGCCAACCCGAACCCCTCCAGAGGAAGCCGGGCCATCTAAGGTTGCATGGAATCTTTACAGCCCGGAAGCATTTGCTACAAACGTTCTGGAAGCTTCATCAATTCAAATTCTACCCCCAACTTTCTTTTCCTGCATTATTCCGTGCATCTGGGTCTCGATGATGAACTCCAGAAAAATCTCAGTCTTGTGTTTCCTTGCAAAACCTCTTTGGCTGGTAATATCTGAATTTGTTTTTTTTCGTCTTCTAGTCCTTTTTTTTTTTTTTTCCAGCTCTCTAAGCCATCGAAGTCAAGACTGTTTTTCTCCCCTAGCAGAGGGATCAGACGTGCTCTCAGGCACCCACCTCATTTACTCGAGCCACTGGTCCCGTGTGGGCCCCAGCTGAGGTGTGAAGCACATTCCAGACGACAGACCCTGCTGTTAGAAAACAAGAATAAGCCTTCCGACATGTCAGTCTGATCTTTACATTTGAAGGGAGCATATTATTAGTAAAGCATACATTTTCCCCTCGAAACAAAATAAGATATTTTTCTGCATTACCAGTGGAATATTTTTACAGGATATGTGAAAATGTATATTAGGCAATGATCCATCATTCAGTTTAATTCCACAGCTCTCCTGGGTGCCTTCTGTTCTACCATACATGTTTCAAAATAACATGGTTTGTGTTTATGGACTCCTCTCTCCGGGAAAGAGGCAAGGCCCTAGCACAGAAAATAACTCCAGTGTAAGGCAGAACAGCACAGATAATAATACTGTAAGAGATCAGAAGGACAAAGCAGGCCAGGCACACATCATTCATTTGTCTGTAAATACCTTCAAGGCAAAGATAGGGACTAAATGTTTTTTATACTCTAGCCATGCCCCATAAAGCAGAAGCCAAGAAGGAATTCTTACTAGTTGGTGAATGATCTCATTACAATGAGCATGAACAGCTTCGAGCGCAGAGGATACTGGGCAGATAAACTAACGTGCTGAGATTTTTCATCTGATTCTGACCTAAATTGGTAAATGTCAGTATAATATTTTCTAATTTAGAGGCTCAGAAAATGATGGATAAAATCCAACAACCATCAAACCCTTCAAAGAGCGCTTTTGACATTTAAGCCTCACATCAACCTTTGGAAATAGATATTATTTTTTTTATCCTCATTCATCCATCCCTCTTTTACTGGTGCCTTCTAGACACTGTGTGGCTCTAACAGTGAAAAAGGATCCAGAGGCTTGCTTTCACAGAGCTGACTTTCTGGTGAGTGAAAAAACAGCTAACAAGAATAGACACGAATGGTTTAAATCAGTGATAAATACTACAAAGAAAAAATAAAACCAGTAGTATGATAGAGAATGATCAAGGAAGAGATAATATCTTTAGAAGGGGTTCTCTAGGGAGGACTTGAAGGCACCAGATCCAAGGAAAGGATGCTCCAGCTAATAGGCATAGCAGGAGCAAAGGCCCTGAGGCCAGTCAAGGTGGGTGGTCTCCTGAACTGAAGGAAATCAGGTGAAGGTGACAAGGAGGAGAAAAGTAGAAGCCGGGGACAGAGAGGAGACAGCAGCCAGGCTAACGAGAGCCTCATGGTTTGGATTTTAGTACGAGTAGAAGGGGAAGTCAGTGGAGGGTTTTTAAATGTTGGCCTTTGAGTAAAGGATTGTGGAGAGGAAGAGTGGAGGCACAGAGGCCAGATGGGAGACCACTGCAGGAATCCAGTTGGGATATATGGTGGTTTGAACCCGATGATAATTCATGGAAGTGGACAAAAATGGGCAGATTCCTGATGTGTTTTGGACGTACAGTTGATAGCCCCTGCTAACAGAGGAGATCCAGGGAATTTGGGGAAGAGACGCCCACATCCTCAATTCACGCGTTGAAACTGAAGTTCAGCAAGGTGAAGGGACATCTGTCTAAGGCCTCACAGCTGTACAAGGCAGGGCTAGGACCCCAAGCCGGCACTCTTATTCCGAAACAGGTGGGTCAGCTCACTCTTGCCACAATATGAGAATTACATTAAACGAGTAGGAAGTCCTCTTAACTCCTCTTGATATCGATGTAATGATTTTTTTTTTTTCGAGACTGTATGTAGTGGACGACGTGTAAGATCCATTCAACTAGTCGGTCAATTTGTGGCTTATTGCCACCCGGTCATTGTACTCGCCGGGATCGATGGACCGTCTCCAGCAGTAGATGTTTGTAACCACAAAGTGCACTTCAGTTAAATTCTTCTCAGAGGTTGTCTTATTTTCAGAACCAGCATTTCCTTGGGATACCATAAATTATTAGAGGGACATCAGGCAACAGATCAAGGCTGCCTCCTGTAAGGAACATTGCAGGAACATTAGCCCATGGTTTTATCAAATTGGCCTTAGTGGATAAGCTGTTCTTTAAAATCTCCTGATGAGCAGTAACTTCAGATCTTTGTCTCCAGCCGATGTGCTAAGTAATCCAGAACGAGTTCTTTCTCCCCTGAACTCTGAGATGTCCCAGCTCATTTATGCCAGATCCAAAGAGCGGGGCGGGGAGGGAATTGGAAATATGGATCCCATTGCTGGGACGACATCTGTTCACTTATTCCGTAAATGCTGAGTTCCTGGCACATCAGGGTCCTATTCTAGGCACTGGAGGGGGGCATCCTTGATCTGGGGCTTTCTCCTGAACCACACAGTTAGGGTTTTGTCTACCTCCCCCCGCATCTCCCTTAGAACGGGCTCCCTTCTCTACCATTCTCCAAAGCCACCTGCCATGTATCTCCAGCCATTCTATCAGTTACCTTCAGAGCAGGACTGGCCAGGTTCCAAGAGTAATGCGGAGCTTTTGAGGAATTGTAACCCACTTTTGCTGCAATGTGGTCTAAAGACGGTACTGCTGATTGTGAATGCAGAAGCCAGTAGGATCATCAAGGGAGAGCCCTTGGTGCTAATTCTGAGAGCTTGAGGTCAGCACCCACCAATTGTTTGGGAACCATTTTCAAGTCCTTCAGGTAATACGCGGTTGCTCCGAGAAGGCCCACTGAATGACCCCCCTCGGAGAATGCTGTGAGGTGGGAGGGAGGTTGGAGGGAACAATCTGGAAGAGAGGGAGCCAGTGAGGATTTCATTAAAGGTACTACAAAGATACCTTCATATAGTCAAGGATTCCTACTTGATTATGCAAAACTGGATTCTGGAATGATTTATAACCCCAGAACCTGGAAACTGAAGATGGCAGGGTGTCTACAAAACACTCCCCTTTTGGGGACGCCTGCGTGGCTCAGTCACTTAAGCGTCTGACTCTTGGTTTCGGCTCAGGTCATGATCTCATGGCTCGTGAGTTCAAGCCCCACATCAGGCTCTGTGCTGACAGTGCAGAGCCTGCTTGGGATTCTCTCTCTCCCTCTCTCTCTGGTCCCTGCAGGGACCTTAAAAAAGCAGGGAAAAAAGCCTTACTGTGGCACAGACTGTCCTATAAATCAACATCATCCGATAAGATTTTGAGTGCAATGCTATGTACTTCTGCAAATTTTCTTATGCAAATGGCAGGACTGTTAAAAATCTCACATAGAATTGTTCTCAAGAATCTGCTTCCACAAGGGTGAAAGTTCTTTTAAGTACCTTCATTTTCAGGGACGAATTCTCCCCTCTCCCCCACACGCACACAGACACACACACAAATATCAGGCAGCCAAAGGGAATTTGTACAAACTTCCAACTTAAATGTTGCATATCTTGATTAGACTATTACATAGGTGTAGATATTTGGCAAAATTCATCAAAACTGTACTTGAAAATAGGTGCATTGGTGGCATACAGATTATACCTCAGTAAACTTAATTCAAAAAGTAAAAAGCAAACCAAAAAATTCCAATTTTATATTACATTAATATTTTTTGTGTCTGTCTCCGGCTTCCGGTATTTTCATTACCAAGGATTTTCATTGGAGTACAATCAGAATGAGCAAAGCTATTATCAAAAGCTTCCTTTACTGGGACTAAAGGTTAGCCAGGAAATTAAGGGTTAGCCCTAAATTCGTGTTATTCTCAGATAAAACAAATGCAGATCTCTGAATAACAAGAAGTACAACCCATCACCAGCTTGTACAACCTGAAAACTCAGATAAACCCGGGAGATCAGAGCCTTCAGTGGCAAGCCCTAGCAGGTGTTGAGAAGTATTCAAGGAGTCTATTGTATTTTTGATAAACTGAAAAAGTCTGGTTCTAAGCCTGTCAGACAAATACTAGTAACCATATTTTGAAGCAAATCTTAGTTCCAAGTATTTCTTTTCTGCCACATCTTTCTGGCTCCCTTTGATAACCGGTTCATTCTTTGGTTCTTGGAGCCGTGCCCGTGGAAGAATCGTTGACGTGGCCAAAGTGGTCTAGCTGTGTTGGGATGTAGACACATTCCTAAAATGACCTGGGGAGATGATCTGGGGCAGGCGTTAGACTGCGGGTCTGGTCCAGGACGCGCTGAGCTGCAAACTGAGACCCGCCCGGACCAATTGGAGACCGACAGTAACTGTATCCTTCCTCCAGGCCCAGCCCGGATCTCCACCCCCCACCCCTACCCAGAGCAGACCCTTCCCTGGGACCAGGTCCCTGAGCGCAGTTTCACCCTTCCAAAGTCAGAGACTCAAGTTCTGCCAACAGCTCAACTTTTTTCCTTCCAGTTCAACCTTCCACGGCCACGGTCGCCAAGCCTGCCTGGCTGGTAGGGAATTCTGTTCCCCACCTCGACTGTGACACGCTTTCGGCGAACTCCCACCCAGGGCTGCTCCAGGCTGACGTGCACAGTTCACCCCACATTGGTTTTCAGGAGGGGACGGCATCACTGAGAAAACCAAACCACACGAACATCGCAACGGATGAAGCCAAGGAAAGCCTGGTTTTAAATGAGGGAGACATACGTGAGGTGGACAGAAAGCAGCCAGCCCTGTGCTCGCCTTGAAAGGCAGAAGTTTAGCAGACGTAATTATCCTTGGTAATAACGGCATTAATAATGATGATTCCTGGGGCACGTGGGTGGATCAGTCAGTTGAGCGTCCAACTCTTGATTTCGGCTCAGGTCATGATCCCAGGGTCATGGGATTGAGCCCCACGTCAGACTCTGCGATAAGCTCAGAACCTGCTTGGGATTTTCTCTCTCCCTCTGCCCCGCTCATGCTCTCCCTCTCTCTTTCTCTCTCTAAAGTAAAATTTATTGGGGCTTCTGGGTGGCTCAGTTGGTTGAGCGATCTCCGTGTATCAGTCTGTTCCCAGTTATTCAGGGACTCCAAACCCGGGAGGGAGAACAGGAAATGAGCAGAACAGCTCCCACGTGGGAACACTGACGGTAAACAGTCTGGCCAAACATCACGAATCCCTTTGGCGTCCCTTTGTGCCGGGAGTCAACGTGGATTGATCAGTTTTCCTCCAGAAAAGTTTTACATAATTTGGAAGCAGAGCAATACACTGTGCAATTAGAGGGGAACAGGGGCGCCTGGGTGGCTCAGTCAAACTTCTGACTCTTGACCCCAGCTCAGATTTTGATCTCAGAGTTGTGAGTTCAAGACTCACATTGGGCTGGAGCCTCGGCATGGAGCCTACTTAAAAAAAAGGTTGTGGGGGGGGCGGGGAGGACAGAACCCAGCCACAGACAGTCTGGGTCACTAAGGAAAGCCACATCATGTGCCACACCCGTCATCGGAGTGAACACCCACTCTTGTAACCGCGGGAACTTCGGTCTCTGGGAACCGGGAATGAGTGTCGGCAGGGTTGGTTCTTCTATCTGCTAGCTGAGTGACGAGCTGCTTCCCAGAACGAAGCCTCGGTTTCCTCACCTGTAAACTAGAGATTTCGACATCCACCCCTGCTACTGCATTTTGAGAGAATGATTATGCCTGTATGTGGTTACATGCACACCTAGGGTACGCTGATATTTGCATTTCATTAGCATCCACACCTTGAACTTGTCAACCTTTCCTGTCTAAAACACAGCCTTGATTTCTTCCAACGTGCCCTTTTCTTTACTGTGCTTTGCACACGCACACGACCTTTCCGCTCAGTCTTACCAAATCATCCATAAAGGGCTGGAAGTTACGAGCATTGTACCATAAAAATGTGTCACGTGCGCTAGGAGTGACCAGGCTTTCTTCAGCCCGTGAACTCACAGACGGGAACAGCCACCGGGACTTCCGTCATCAAAATGAATAATCTGCATGGAAAGTGCCAGCTCCCTGGTGGCTGTGCTGTTGGTGAGAGACTCTTGCATGCTGGGTGCCCATTGACTGAATTCCAGCTTAACCAGGATCCAAGAGGTGAACACTCAAAACAGTAGAGCCCCCTTGAGAAGCCTCCAGCAGTGTCCTTTAGTAACTTTACCTTTTTTTTTTTTTTTTTTTTACTTTCCTGACATTTATCAGCACTTTTTCCAATTTGCCAAAAACTATAGCAGATGAAAACCAGGGTTTTAGAAGTATGTTTGTTTGTGAGGGCTCCTGGGTGGCTCAGTCACTTAAGCGTCCAACTCTTTATTTCAGCCCAGGTCATGATCTCACGGTTTGTGAGTTCAAGCCGCATGTCCTGGCTCTGTGCTGACAGCGCGGAGCCTGCTTGGGATTCTCTCTCTCCTTCTTTCTCTGCCCCTTCCCCACGCATGCACTCTCTCAAAATAAATAAATTTTAAAAAAAAAATTTTTTTTTAAAGAAGTATGTTCCTTTGTCAATGAACCCTCTTCTGAGTCCTCACTTCTCGGTCAGACCCTCACCAGCCCTCACTGAGCACAGCTGTGATAGTCTCCTGTCCGGACCCCCCACTTCCAGTGTCTTCTCCACCCATCTCACCCGCCAATGCCAAAGTGACCTTACTGACCCACATCTTCAGTTAAGTTTTTCCCAGGCTTTTCAAGTTTTGTAATGAGTGTTTTACTACAATGAAAAGAAAAGAAAAGAGAAAAGAAGAGAAAAGGAAAAGAAAGAGAAAAGAAAAGTCTTCGAGGATGCCCCAGTGCTCACCAAATCGATATAACCTGATTTGAAACGTGAGGCCCTTATACAACATACACCCAAGGGCGGGTCATTTTCCAGCTTTATCCGCCGTGTCCTCTGGGGCACTTACTTACAAACTTGCGCGTGAGCCCCCTCGGTTTCCTTGTGCATGTGCCCGCCTCTGTCCCCACCACCTTCCTTTCCTCTTCAAGCGGCACCTGGTTCAGGGATCGTTTCCATCATCACGTGGTCCTCTCTGTCCCAGTCTCGATCCATAGCTCTCTCTCCTGAACACGCATCATGGCCTTTATCTCATTTTGCCTCTGCTAATGTTTACCCTTGACCGTGAGAGCCCTGCAGGGGACTGTCGTCTGCCTGCTTCTCTCCGCCCCACAGTGCCAAGCGCACAGCCTTTTATCTAGAAAGGATCAGTAAACATCCCTGACTTCACCTCCACGTGTGTAGGCACACGATTAAGTGTAAGCGTGTGGGTCAAAATCATTGCTTTACTGTCAGCATGCAGATGTTGATATGCAGAAAATTCAAAACAGGCACCGGACGAGCAGGAAGTTGTACACAACTCATGCCCTCACCATCCGTGGAGCCCGGGTTCCGGGCACTGTGCAGACGGTGCGGTAGCAGAAGTCATGGGCCTTCCTGGAAACACTTCCTGTCTAGTGGGGGAGACAAACTTGTCATCACCTAAAGTAACAACCCCGTTGCTTCTGACTCCTCTGCGGAGGCCAGAAGGGGTGTGCATGACTCAGCCTGGAGGTAGCTCAAGGCGGTCAGACCCCTGGGTCAGTGGAGGGCGAGTGGACGAAAAGGTGGCGTCAGAGCTTGGAGGCTGTTACTGATCATTTTGAGGAGCGTGCTCTTTCTGTTAGAGGCAGCCATCGAAAGGGAAGGAGAGACCCCAGTTGAGTCTTGGAAACATTCCTCCGAGGGTGGGCGAGGAGGAAGATGAAGCTAGGAGAGCAAAGCAAAATGGCAGGCCTCCGGGCTACAGAGAGGATTCAGACACGGAGTGAGGCGGCTTAAATGGCAATGGGAGAGAAGGGAGCACTTGACAGTTTGGAGATTGAATGATGAGAAGGCGTGGTTCTTGGGCGAGGCGGTGGCCCATCTGCCCCTTTGCCTACCAGAAGCCAGAGGAGTCTTACCCTGGGGCGTCCAGGGGGAGGGAGGCGACACCTGTAGAAACCACAGTTAGGGGCTGTGTCCTTTCGTTTCACTTTCTGGAAACAGACCTGACCTCCTTCATAGGTCTGTCTGTCAGCGTTCAGACGCTCTGCTTTCAAGCATGTGACCAGGAGGACGTTAGAGAACCGTCGTCACGATCAGAGTAACAGAAGGGTGAGGAAACTTGACTTCTCCAGGCCTTTTTCCTCTGCAAAACGAGAGGCAAGAGAATCACCTGTTTTCCAGAGGAGCTACAAGGATGAAAGAAGTGAACACACATAAACAGCTCAGCACAGGGCGGGGGCCCATGTGAAATATGTGCTCCAGATGTCAGCTGTGATTATTACCGTTTCCCTGGATTTGCCATGGGTGAGGAAAGAAGAGGAAAATAGGAGCTCTTCTAGAATATTCTACAGCTTCAACAGGGACAGAGCCTCCATTCAATATAAATTAGGACACTTGTCAATTTAGGTGCACATCCTATACTAAATGTGAAGAAAGCGTTTTATCCTTTTATAGGAAGATCTGGAAATGCTGCGCGTGCATCACGCGTCACTTGCGTGTGACGTCCCTTTTTGTAGGTGTGGCATTCACTATGGGTCTTTGTTCTGATCCAGAAATTAAAGGTGCGGGTGGTTAAGCTGCTGGAGAGTTGCAATACTTAAGTCATCTTCTGCAAGTTTCCCTTTGAGGAAGGTTTGTCCTTCCTTCCAGAAGCCTCTTCCGTAGACTCATTCACGAAGACGGGTTCAGTGTATTCACCTTTCCTCACTTCTTGGTGTCTTACGTTGTCTTTTTTGCTGTATGAATTTTAACAGTGAGCAAGGTAAGGAGAGGAGAGTTCTTAAGCCCCCAGTCTAAATGGTCTGCAGAGAAAATACATCTCACTGCCCCGGGATCAATAAGAAATCTCTTCCATTCCTGCCTTTAAATGTTTAGATCCTCAGGTGCAGGTGGAATATCTTCAGATTCATTGTCACTTGCAATGATTTGTATTTGATCCTTATCGAGGACGGTCCTCTAGAGGTGAAAAGTACAGTAAGATTTCTTAGCCAAGGGAATCTTTAGAAACAGTGACGTGGGTTTTGGTAGCTTCTAGAAGAATGCTTAGAATTCCTTTCAAGCAGCCATGGGCTGGCAGGACGGGGAGGGAAGGAGACCAGCACTGACTGTAAACACAAGGAGCAGCTACACTATGTTCAGTCAGGGGCGCTTGGGTGGCTCGGTGGGTTAAGCATCTGACTTCTGCTCGGGTCATGTCTCACGGTTCGTGAGTTCGAACCCCGCGTCGGGCTCTGTGCTGACAGCTCGGAGCCTGGAGACTGCTTCCGATTCTGTGTGTCTCTCTGTCCCTCTCCCCCTCACGCTCTGTCTCTCTCTCCTTCAAAAATGAATAAACATTTAAAAAAAATTTTTTTTTAAACTATATGCATCAAACAAGTACAACAGGCGATGACGCCTAGCTGTCTGTTCTGAAATAAACACGCCGATTCCAGGCTTCATCTGGACCGAGGGCATTTTTCTCTGATTCGAATTAAGCATGGTAAGCCGGCAAAGTCTTTGTGAGGTATAGAAAAAGTTGGAAGGAGAGAGAGGAGGGGGAGAAGGAGGAGGAAAGGGACTCAGGGGCTACCAAGCATTTGGGTGAAGAGAACAGTCTGGAAGCAACGAGAGCGTGCTTCTCCACACCAGGAGCTTAGAGACACAGCCCCACCCCAACAGCCTTGAGGTGGGGAAGGGAGACACCAGCAGCACAGGAGGAATAGCAGTAAACTCGTAAACTAGTTATTGGATCGACTTGTCTCAGCCCAGAAGAATCCAACACTTCGAAGATTCTGAGTCAAAGCATGTAGGCGCTGGGTGCTGTGGACGTGGTTGGGTAGGAGCCCCCAGCTTACCGGAGCGACCCCAGAGGAGACCAGAATGATCCCCTTCTGTGTTACCATGTTCCTGGAAAAAGCATTCTTTCTGTCGGTTTGTAAAGGGCTTACAAATAACATGAACTAAATTCAGATGAGCAGAAGTTTGTATTTTCATCTTCCGCAGCAGGCACCGATTCCCGTGTTTTTGGCTGGGGCTGGGCAGCTCGCGCTGACGCTTAACCAACCATCTCATTCTAACAGTGTTGCTTTCAGGCTAACTCTACTCTCAGAGGCAAATGATTCCTCTCCCCCCTCCAGTCTCATTTCCAGAACAGCAGGGGGCCCGGGATCCCCTGCAGTCCTAGGCTGGGTCTTAGTTCCTACGGAACACCACAGACTGTGGCTTAAAAACCACTCGTATTGTCTCAGGGTTCTGGAGGCCAGAGGTCTGAAGTCAAGCGGTCAGCAGGGTGGGTCCTCTCCTGGGACCTCGGGCAGGGGGAGAACCTGTTCTTCCGTCCAGGCTTCTGGCCGGTGCTGCTGATTGCTGATGCTGTTGGGATCGTGGCCTCTTGACATCAGCCTCTGCCTCCGTCTTTACATGGCCTTCTCCCTGTGTGTGTGTGTCTGTGTCCCTTCTCTGCTTCCTGTAATGACACCACTCGTGGGATGAGGGCCCACCCTAGTCACCCTGATCCAGCGTGACCTCGGGGCACCTGGGTGGCTCGGTCGGTTAAGAGTCCAACTCTTGGTCTCAGCTCAGGCCGTGATCTTGCGGTTTCGTGAGTTCGAGCCCCACATGAGGTTCTGTGCTGACTGCACAGAGCCTGCTTGGGATTCTCTCTCCCTTTCTCTCTCTGCCCCTTCCCTGCTCACTCGCTCTCTCTCTCTCTCTCTCAAATAATTAAACTTAAAAAAAAATATGACCTCCTCTGAACTTCAGGACACCTGCGAAGACCCTATTGCCAAATAAGGGCGCATTCACAGGCCCCAGGGGTTGGGCTTCAGCATATCTTCAGCATGTCAACCCACGACAGGGTCCTTACAGGTGTTTGCTCTGCCAGCTGGTATGTTCTGATCACTGCACTTACGTCTGCCGAGGAGTTGAGGAAGGGGGATGTCATGCCCGGGGTAACTAAGGGTCGCGGTCCCACTCTTTCCCTCCAGTCTTAAAGTGCCCGTGCCTGTCCCAGGCCTCTGTCAGCCCCCACCTTCCAGCACCCAGGATGCTTGTGGGCTGCTGCTGCCTCAGCCCGCACACATGAGTGGCCATCCCCACCAGGAGGGTGCTTCGGTGGTCACATGCCAAATCGAATACAAAGCTGGCAGCAAGGAAGCTTGAAAGTCACCCACCCATCTACACCTGGGCAAGCAGGATCCACCCCCACCCAGCCCCGAGTGTCAACCTTTCAGAGGAAGCCAGGGCGTACCTACATGTGTTTCCTCAGGGCCTTTGTGGTTACTGTTCCTTCTGCCTAGAATGAGCTCAAACGTAATCTCAGCGGTGGCCTCCCCCGATTGTCTCATTCAAAACAGTATCTACACACACACACACACACACACACACACACACACCTCACTCTATCCCTTTCCCGGATCTAATTATTCTAGTGAAATTGCATTTCAGAGCACTAGACATTCCCCGTGGAAACGGAAGAATGTTTTTGCTCGTGGCTACACTGGTTCTGGAGCTCGCCCTGTACAGATAAAGATGATTTTCAGGGGCGCCTGGGTGGTTCAGTCAGTTAAACGTCCCGCTCTTGGTTTAGGCTCAGGTCATGATCTCGCAGTTCGTTGGTTCGAGCCCCACGTCTGACAGTGCAGAGCCTGCTTGGGACTCTCTCTCTCCCTCTCTCTCTGCCCCTCCCCCACTTGTGCTGTCTCTGTCTCTCTCAAAATAAATACACTTTTTAAAAAAAGATGATTTTTAGGAGGGAGAGAACATCAAGTGGTTTGTGGTTTGTGGTTGCCCCGGGCAGGAGGGCAGCTGCGTGATGAAGTCGCATGGGTTTTACTCCACTGGGTGGCTCAGTCAGTTAAGGGTCTGGCCCTTGGTTTCAGCTCGGGTCATGATCTCGCGGTCTGTGAGTTCGAGCCCCGCGTCGGGCTCGGTGCTGACAGCTCGGAGCCTGAAGCCTGCTTTGGATTCTGTGTCTCCCTCTCTCTCTGCCCCTCCCCTGCTCGTGCTCTGTCTGTCTCTCTCTCTCTCTCTCTCTCTGACAAAAATAAATAAACATTTTAAAAAATTTAAAAAAAAAAAGTCTTCTCCACGCAGATTCATTTTCCAGGATGCCCAGGATTCACAATAACATATTTCAGATGAGAGGTTAACGCAGTTGCCCCGTGGAATATTTTAAGCCCTCCTCCTCTCTGAGACAAAGCCCACAGCGGTAGAGCAAGAGCAAACGAGGAGCAGTGCTGAGAAAATGCATTTTCTTCAAGGTGCCGCAGCCGCTGTAATTTGCACCTTCTGAAGGCGAGAGGGAAGGGGTTGACTCGAGCCGGCAGCTAGAATAGTGGAGGTAATGGGACTAACAGGTGTGCCCAGCCGGGAAGATAAACATTCAGCTAACACAGAGCTGAAAAGGTGCCCCCCACCCCGCCCCCCGCCAGAGCAAACGTCCTGGGAAGCGTCCCCGGTCCTTCGTTAAAAGGAAAATGAAAATCAGCAGACCTGAAACCCCACCTGAGTCGTAGAAGTCGCTGGATTTAGGTAAATTGGAGACGGTTCCTTTTGCTTTTTTTTCATCTCTTTTTACCTTTTACTTTTATCTTCTGGGCTTTGAATACTCGGACCAGCGCCCTGGGGAGTAACGAACAATTCCCAAGAGGGGAGGTCTTCAGTTGCAGTGGCCCGTGTGAAAGTTGGGGCAGGAGACCGAGTTTCCAGAGTGGTGACCCGTCTGCTGTTCACACCCTCTGTGTCCTGAACGGAACACATCTCTGGGCTTAACTCGACCCCTGGAAGACACAGTGTCAGAAACCACCTTCTGGGTTAGTGTCTACACTCCATTTTTTCCTTGACTCAACCACATCTCACTCTTAACTCCTAAGTCACTTGTAATGAGAATACCCTAGTCCTCGGGGCGCCTGGGTGGCTCAGTCACTTGAGCATCTGACTTCGGCTCAGGTCATGATCTCACGGTTCGTGGGTTCGAGCCCCACATCGGGCTCTGTGCTGACAGCTCGGAGCTTGGAGCCTGCTTCCGATTCTGTGTCTCCCTCTGGCTCTCTGCCCCTTCCCCGTTCACACTCTGTGTGTGTGTGTGTGTGTGTGTGTGTGTGTGTGTGTGTGTGTCTCTAAAAAATAAACATTAATAAAATAAAATACCCTAGTCCTGTTTGGGCTGGGGGTGGCGGGGAAGGAAGGAGGTGCATGCTGCCACTGGGTGTAGCCCGTACAGCTTGATGGTGAAGGTGATGGGGGAGGGTGGCATTTCCAGTTATAGAAATTAGGTATTTGTGTCTGCTGAAGTTTTCTAGTTAGTTCCAGGCTATCATTTCAGCCTCTCAGAGCCCCTTTGGCTCGTGACCCTGCGATCTCATGTATCACCACCCTTTCCTAAATGCCCACAACCCATTGGTCAATGTGCCATTGATGTCCTTATCTAAATCAATAAAATAATAAACTGTCAGCTTAGAATCATGCCATGAAAATTCTCCCCTGAAGCCAATTTCTACCCATGGATCATCTTCCACCCACAGTTCATCTTGTTATAAATCTGCCTTTAAAATACTTTTACTTGGGGCACCTGGGTGGCTCTGTCGGTGAAGCGTCCGACTTCGGCTCAGGTCACGATCTCGCGGTCAGTGACTTTGAACCCCGCGTCGGGCTCTGTGCAGACAGCTCGGAGCCTGGAACCTGCTTTGGATTCTGTGTCTCCCTCTCTCGCTGCCCCTCCCCTGCTCGTTCTCTCTCTCTCTCTCTCTCTCTCTCTCTCTCTCTCTCTGTCAAAAATAAACATT
>NW_024412391.1:1107658-1167199 GCF_014898765.1 Herpailurus yagouaroundi | reverse complement strand
CCCCCCAGTACACTTTCTGGCAACAGCTCTCCCCTCCTCTTTCTGTGTGTGCGTGACAGGTCTAATTGCCCTGAGAAGACCATTGCCTTCGACCCCTACCTCAATGTCCATTTCCTAATGCTTTGATGGTCAGGCTTTCGTGCAATCTTAGCCCTCACAGGGTTTTTTTTCCCTCCTGGGTTGAGACAGCTTTAGACGCCCCCTGGGTAGGAATTACAGTACCAGTGAGAACAAAGGAGAGAAACCCCTTTTTATTTTGCGGAATCATTCTATTTGACATAATCTGGAAATACACAGACTCGTTAACACACTTTTCCTAGCCTCCACTTAGGCTGCTTGTGGCACAGATGCCTCACACCTTTCCCTCCTCCTTTCCCCATTGCCCCAAACTCCCCTGCTCCCCAAGCTTCCAATGGCCCTGGGCTGGTCTTGGCTGGAATACTCTTCAGTGGTTTGGAGAGGAATTCAGGAAAAGGTAGAAGCTAAAATTCACTCTCCTTGTGGTGTTGGTTAGTGTAATAGGGCTTTCCAAAGCCTTAAAAAAAAAAGGTTTAGCAGAAGCAGAGCACACACGGAAGAAATTATTTTTCTGTACGACATTTCAGTTTGGTAACGTTGTACGTAGGATTCTATTTCTTGTACGACATTTCAGTTTGGTAACGTTGTACGTAGGATTCTATTTCTGCTGCTCACAACTTAAAATGCAAAAGGAAAAGTGGAATAAAACCCGGAGAGTAAGAAGCAGATCTGTTCGTTTCCAACTCATGGGAAACACATTAGTGTTCTGTTCTCCAGTAGCAAATAGCTAAGCCACATCGCTTCTATTTACTAAGATTTTGAGAGGTAAAAATCAGACCTGCCCTTCTAATGAAGCCCCAGCACCCTTCTCTGTGGTTTGACTGACAGGTACATCCATTTTTCTGAAAGGTCTTGTTACTTTCAGCAAAGCCTGTTATTCTTAGCCCTGAAAAGTCATGCTGCGCAGCAGGGCACCCCAGGCTGCAGGAAAGGGGCACCAGGCTTTCTGTCTCACGTCTGACAACTTGAAACATTCAGGAGAAAGTGGAAATTTTATCTTTTAGATGATGCCAAATGTGTGCTATTTTGGAAACAGCTCAGGGAGCCTATCTTCTCTTTGTTTTATAATCACAACTGGCTTATATTAACCAGGGATCATAAGTTTGTAGTTCTCAGATTAGAATTTAGGATAGGGAGGGGCTCCTGGGTGGCTCAGTCGGCTAAGCATCCCACTTCAGCTCAGGTCATGATCTCACAGTTCGTGAGTTTGAGTCCCACATCAGGCTCTGTGCTGACAGCTCAGAGCCTGGAGCCTGCTTCGGATTCTGTGTCTCCCTCTCTCTCTGCCCTTCCCCTGTTTGTGCTCTGTCTCTCTCTGTCTCTCAAAAATAAGTCAATGTTTAAAAAAAAAATTATTTAAAGAATTTAGGATAGGGAATGATAATTTCAACCTATGTGTATGTCCCCCAAAAGTTCAAGGACTGTAATAAGTTTATACAAACAAAAATGTAATACTTCATCTTTTCGCAAAATAACGTAGTAGGCTCACATCTTCACGTTAAGATATTTCTTTTTATTACTGTTTCTGAAAAGAATCCAGTTTTGTTTTATTAAGCCTTAGAAAAAGATTTGCAGTGTAGGAGGAAAAAATTCTGCCTCTCCCAGCAGATGGCCTCTTTGTAACTGAGTTACATTTGTCACAGGTCAAGAGCTATTTAAATTACACCTGCATATTTTAGTCCCGCCTTCCTCCATAAGAGAGAAAAGCATATAATAAATACAGCGAAATTTCATTAGTGTCCTTCAGGGACTAATAAAACGTCATAGTATAGAATTCTATACATCAGTTATGTATACGGATTTAATTCTAGCTGTCTATGCACCTTTGGAAAGGCAGCTGGTCAGGAAGATGTCACCGATCAAAAAATTTAGCCTGTTAGAATCTAACATTTCAGCGCCCTAAGGTTTATCACCCGATCGTGTTAGAATGGAGGAATGAGGTTTATGTGGTTGTATTTTGCTTTCTTAGATTGACCCTCTTAGCTTTTTTTGTTGCTTTCTTCCCCCTCTTTTTTGAAGTTTCTTATAGTTGTGGTTATTTCCCATTTACTTATCCCCCTGATCCTTTCAGGCTCCCATCCGTGCAGCTATGACCAAATGAGAAAGTTGTATCCGATCTGATCAACTGCGTCCAGCTCTCTGTCAGTTGAGACCCGGATGCTCAGCCCTAACCCCCAGAGTCACCATTTAAGGTGCCTGTCAGCCCAGCTCATGTTTCCAAGTGTGTATCAGGTGACTACTCAGGCTTCTCGTTTCAGGCTGATATTCCAAGAATTATTTAAACCTTCACTCAGGCGGTGATTTCAAACCCACTCCCTGCTTATTCCATATAACCGCTACTCCACGCTTGAGGCTGGAGGAGGGTGTAGAGAGTAATAGATATTCAGCCTTCGTAGATGAGCGTCACTGTAAGAGCAACACAACTAAATTTTCAAAGATGAGTGCATTTTCAGTGAGATAGATTTCCCAGTGAAAGTCCTTCTGGAAACAAATGCATATAAATATATAAACACAGAGTCTGTTCATTTATAAAGACCTTTATATACGTAAATATATATGGCGTGCCTGGGTGGCCCCGTCGGTTAAGCCTCCCACTTCAGCTCAGGTCATGATCTCGCGGTTTGTGGGTTCGAGCCCCGCGTCGGGCTCTGTGCTGACAGCTGGGAGCCTGGAGCCTGCTTTAGATTGTGCGTCTCCCTCTCTCTCTGCCTCTTCCCCCTCTCAAAAGTAAATAAACATTATATATGTAAATATACATGTAAATACAAATATAAAACATGTATATAAATATAAAGCTGTATGGGATCTACATTTCCTACTTCCCCATCCTCTCTCAAAGCCACATTCCACACCTGTTGACCCCACGAAGCTGATAAACGTTGGCCCACAATGAACTTTGCCGTAACCGAATTTCCACGGTGTTTGCTGCCATCCCGCACGACCAAAGTGTGGATGACAGACTGTCTTGATATACAGTCACAGTTATCGTCACGCATCCCGTCCCTGGCTGATCGCTCTGAACAAGAGGGAATTTTAGACATCTTGCAGAACACAAAGATAGCCAACTTTCGGGGTCTGCTCTCAAGGAAACCGTAAATCTAGTAGAGACACAAATTCAGGTTTGTGGCCCGTCTGGACGGGGAAAGAACACACGGGGGCCAGGTAGCCGAAGAAACCATCTGGAGCTCTCTTCTTTAGAGACTGGAGACCTCTGATGTCCTAAAGTGGCGGATGATCACAGGTACTAGGTGTGGAGAGAGGAAGAGAAAGGAATTTCATGTGAGTGGGACAGAGGTGCTAAAGGCCAAATATCAAGGGGTTTGGAGGAACACCAAGTTCCTCCTCAGAATATTCCCCGAAGAACAGTAATTTGAGAGCCAATGGCACAATGTTTTGCCTTCTCTGCTTACAATTTTGCCATGTCGGGTTACCTTCTTTATGTTATTTATTTAACATTGTTCTTTAAATTGACTCCCCCTTTCCACCTAAACAAATTTATGTTCAAAGGAGAACGTGTTATAAGGAAATTTTGCAATACAACCATACAGCGAAATATGAGTATCACTACGATACAGCAGTGGTAAAAATACAACACTCTGGGGGCACCTGGGTGGCTCAGTCGGTTGGGCATCCGACTTCAGCTCAGGTCCATGAGTTCGAGCCCCGCGTCGGGCTCTGTGCTGACAGCTCAGAGCCTGGAGCCTGCTTCCGATTCTGTGTCTCCCTCTCTCTGGCCCTCCCCCGCTCACACTCTCAAAAATAAATAAACATTAAAAAAAAAAAAATACAACACTCTGGAAATGTTAGGAAATTCAGCCCTGTTGTCTGCGGGAGCGTTCAGCTCTGAGGCCTGCTGTTAAAAAGAGAAACTAGCTGGGGCACTTAGCTGGTTAAGTGTCCGACTCTTGGTTTTGGCTCAGGTCATGATCTCCTGGTTCCCAGGTTCAAGCCCCACGTCAGGTTCCACGCCGATGGTGCAGAACCTGTCTGGGAGTCTCTCCCTTTCTTTCTGCCCCTCCCTGCTTTCTCTCTCTCAAAAATAAATAAACTTAAAAAAAAAAAAAAACTTGTTTTAAAAAATAAAATAAGATAAGATAAAATAAAATAAGATAAAATAAAATAAAATAAAATAAAATAAAATAAAATAAAATAAAATAAATAAAAAAATAAAATAAAATAAAATAAAATAAATAAATAAAATAAAATAAAATAAAACAAAATGAGAAACTAGCAAGTGTTGGAGTGCTGGAAAAGATACTCCAGTCCCAACCTGACACCCTCTTTTTGAAGGATGAAAACAGAATGGGAAGAACATACTCCTCGCCCTATGATCCCATGTTACTTAATACCCAGCCCTTGAATGACCTAAGGGCACCCCCCCCAGTGCCACCCGTGGGAAAATTCCCCCAGGAGCAGAGGGAGGGAATAGAGGGGACAGTGCCCCATGGCCAGCTGCACCTGAGTCTCTGCAGAGCAAAGGTGAGCTCCGCGGGCTGGCACCCGGGTCTGCCCTCTCTGTCCCTCCCACAGATTCTGAAAAGTCGACTCTCCAGCCCCTAACACAGTGACGAGCACACAAGAGACCCCTCATCAAAAGTTTTCATTCGAGGAGGGCACCTGAGTGGCTCAGTTAAGCATCCAACTTTGGCTCAGGTCATAATCTCACGGGCCATGGGTTCGAGCCCCGCATCCAGGTCTGTGCTGACAGCTCAGAGCCTGGAGCCTGCTTCAGATTCTGCGTCTCCTTCTCTCCGCCCCGCCCCCACTCGCACTCTGTCTCTCTCTCAAAACTAAATAAAACATTTTTTTAAAAAAAGCTTTAAACCGGGTCTCGCTGACACCCTAACATCTTTTGGCCCTCTTTCATAAAAAGTAAAAACATTGAGTTTCACAGGGGTAGTTCGTCACATCCCATCCTCACCCCCACCAAAAAGAATATTGAGAGGAAATTCTAGAAAGTGTAAAACAGAACAAAACGCAGCTGATGAATAGGGCCCCATGGGCACACAAGAATAGACAGATGAGTTTAGTCTCTACGGAAGATGAGAGCTGTCACTGGAGGAGTTGGCATCTGGATGTCCAGTCACGGAGGCCGTGTCCACAGTCGTCCGCAAGGTCCCCGCACGGTTCTGCCATCAGTGGGGCCGGCTGTGGCTGGTTCCGGTGCCCCGTCCCCCTCTCCTCTCTCGCCACACCGTTTGGTATTCAGCAACTGAAGACGGGAAGCCGGGAGGCACGTAATGCCACCATCAAGCTGGCACATGTCCTCGCTGCCTCGTGCTCCTTTCATCGTAAGGTTTTACCTGGAATTGGGTCATGTTTTTAGTGGGCTATTTTCAATAACCCACATCATTAATGTAAGATATTCAAGTAAAGATATCATTAACCCAATCATTAATGTAAGATATTAAAGTACTAATTACAGCTTGAGGGCATAACTTCAGAAGTGCCTGTACTGCATTTCTATGATTTGCATTCTTTAAAGCAGGTGTCCCCCCTCCCCCCCCACCGCCTTGATGCCTTGGCCGAGAAGACTCCATGGGGAGAGTAGTTTCTTACGGTGAATCGAGCTGGGGTATGTGATTCAGCGTGCGACCCGTTCAGTCAGTTTTACAGATGAACGCAATTCACCTGTAATGAGCTCAAACACACCAAAGCAATAATAGCTTTACTATCATGTGTTAGATGCTCTTAAGAAAGATGGATTTTTATCCCAGAGAAGCATCTACAGAACTTACCGGTGCCTTCATTGATGCTGGCAACGTTTTGACATCAGTTCATTGCATTTTTTAAAACTTTATTACTGGCTAAGTTGCTAACGAAACATGGTCTTGGAGCGGTCTCTAATAGCCGTTAAAAAAAAAAAATTTTTTTAACTTCACTTTCACAATTTATAGAGTCCCTGACTAGAAATGCCAAAATCCAAGTAAATATAAAAACAACATGATATGGTCTGTGTTTGTTGTTTTTTTTTTTTTTTGAGAGAGAGCGAAATTGAGAATAAAATATCTGACTTCTCTGTATATGAAACGTACATGTTCATTCGTTAGCAAAGCCTTAACTTCTGGATGCCTCAGTTTCCTCGTCTGGGAAGAGGGGATAATCTCGCTCCGAGGGTTGTTGGGAGACCGCACGACATGCTCAACACGGTACCTCACGTGTGTGCCATTTCGGGCCCACAGTACAAACTGTTCATGTTACAATTATCCCGCGGCCCAGAGTGGGAACCTCCTGAGCCTGAAGACTCCAGAGCGGAATGGGTCTCAGCCAACCTCAACTACACTTGGAACGCCATCCGACTTGGAAATGTTGGTGCTGCTCTCCTGGGCGTCCGAACTCTTGCTTCTGTGACCCAGTCGCCTTTCGGGCAAGGAAAACGTTTGAAACACTGGGGATTTTCCCCGAAAGGGAGCAAACCTGGGAAGAGGAAAAGCCACAGGAGTGAGCCAGCAGAGTGTAGGAGTGCTGAGGAGAGGAGAAAGCCCCAGTTCACCCCCCAGGCCTCGTGCTTGCAGCCCAGCCCCCACCCTGCGCCCACCCCGCTGACGCGTTCGCTGGCCGCTCACAGCTCCTTCCCACCGTCCGGGGGTCCCTGATCCACCACCTACACCCCCTTCCTGGGACCCCCTCTGGCCATCTGCCTTGTGTCTGTTATCTCAGAGCGAGACATTCAGGAGAGGACCCGTCTTTAAGAAATGGGGACCCCGGGGCCCCTGGGTGGCTCAGTCCGTAAGCGTCCGGCTTCGACTCAGGTCATGATCTCATGGTTCGTGAGTTCGAGCCCCGCGTCGGGCTCTGTGCTGACAGCGGGGAGGCTGCTTGGGATTCTCTCTCTCCCTCTCTCTCCGCCCCTCCCCCCGCTCATGCTCCCTCACGCTCTCTCAAAAAAAAAAAAAAAAAAAGAAAGAAAGAAATGGGCACCCCCTGTTAAACTGGGAGCCTTCAGGCAGATATGGCTTTGAAAGCGCTCATTTTCTGTGTGTGATAGGGAAGCTCGCCCTACGTCAAGTTCAGAAAGCCATGTGAGCTGTGTGGGACTCTGTGAAGTAAAGCTTGAGTCAGAAGTTCATTACCCACATCTCCAGCAGAGGCAACAGAATCAAAACTGATTCACTACAGATGATCTCACGGCTTAGCAAAGGGCAAGAGAGCGCTGGTGACAGACGAGGTGCTTACCCACATCCACGGCCTGACCCTGTCTCAGCCCGACGGCAAAGAGAAGGACGCCTGTCTTAGGAGTTTGCAGCCCTGGGGGGCTCACACGACCGCTTACTTGCTCAGTGCACGCACTACACTGCCACTGGAACCACCTTTCTAACACTGTTCCCATCACGGTCCTCGGCAGCTTCAACCATGGAGTCTCCACCTTAAATACGGGCATCTTCACGTGGCATTCAAGGCTCTTCCCAATATGGCCCTGAGCTCTGAGTGCATCACGCTCCCACCAGTACCAGAACATAGCTAACCCCCCTGACACACTCGACCTGGAGTTCTCTTTCCTTTTATTCACAAAACCTACTTCTAAACGAGACAAGCGTTGGTGAAGGTGTGGAGAAATTGGCGGGAACGTAGAATGGTGCCACCGCCATGGCGGTTCCTCAAAACCTAGAAGGAGAACAATGACCCTGTGATCCAGTAGTCTCGCTTCCGGTGTGTATATACCCGAGAGAAATCAGGATCACGAAGAGATATCTGCACTCCCGTGTTCGTTGCAGCATTGTTTACCATAACAATAACTTGAAAACCAGGTGGGGCGCCTGGGTGGCTCCGTCGGTTAAGCATCTGACTTTGGCTCAGGTCATGATCTCACAGTTTGTGGGTTCGAGCCCCGTGTTGGGCTGTGTGCTGACAGCTCAGAGCCTGGAGCCTGTTTCAGATTGTGTGTGTGTGTGTGTGTGTGTGTGTGTGTGTGTGTCTCTGTCCCTCCCACTGCTTGTGCTCTGTCTCTCTCTCTCTGTCTCTCAAAAATAAATAAATGTTAAAAAAAAAACTTTAAAATAATTTAAGTGTCCAACGATGGATGAATGGATAAACAAAGTGTAGCATACACACACGGTGGAATACTCTGCAGCCTTCAAAAAGAAGGAAAACCTGCCATTTGCTACAACATGGATGAACTCAGAGGACAGTACACTCAGTGAAATAAGCCAGGCACAGAACAAACTACATGATCCCACGTGTATTGGGAAATCTAAACTAGTCAAACTCCCAGAAGCAGAGAGTAGAATGCTGGTCACCAAAGGGGCTGTGGGGTGTTGGTCAAAGGGCACATTATTTTTTCACTTACACAACGTGAATGCAAGAGAGCTGCCACCCAGCACAGTGCCCAGGGTTCACGATATCGTATGGCATACTTCCAAATGCATTCGGGGGTAGACTTCCTGTTAAAGCATCCTTACCACAAAACAAAAACAAAACCCGGCCTCGTGTTACCTCTCCCGAAGTGCTATCCAGAGCCCCATGTAAACTGGCTTCCCAGGCTTACCATAGACTTTGATAATTTTGCCAAATACACGGTTTGCTTCTCAGCTCAGAAAATCACAGTGTCCCAGAGGCTCTGGTGCCCGTCTGCCTACCTCCCTAGCCCCGTACGCCTCAGTTTTCTCATACATTCCATAGGGATAGTAATGCTCCCTTTTCCATAGAGTTGTTCTAGGAATTAAATGTCTAATTTGTATAAAATATCTAGCATTTGTATAAAGCATATGGTTATAAAGGTTCAGTAAACGTTAACTCTTGTTATTACGCAGCACTTGTTCAGTTGTATCGCTTTGTTATTTGCATGTTTCCCCACTTAGGTTGGGAGCTACTTACGGTCAACTTCTGTATTTATCTCTGTCTTCCTGCTCCTGTGGCCAGGCAGTGAGTACATGCAATGAATTGAATTGAATTGAATTGAATTGAATTGAGGTCTCACCAGATGGTAGGAGCTACCAGCCCCCAAATTCTTCCTTCTGAAGCCCTACTCCAAGGCTGGACAGGCTAACACGAATTCTCCATCTATGGACGAAAAGCAGCAGATGGGACCGATGGAACTTGGGCTCCACCACCACGCAGCCATTGTTCTGATGCCTCGACCACAGATGTCAGCCAGATAGGAATTTGGGAAAGCAAGGAGCGGAGGTCTCCCTTCCAATCTGGGAACAGAGAGTTACCCTGCGTCTCCTTGGTCTGGGGATGTTTCAAGGGAGGCAGATCACTAGAAGGAGGGGATAGAAACCAAACATATGAGCTCTTTTCCTGGAAGGCAAGTTGGTGAACCCAGGACAAGGAATTCTGAGATCAGACCAGGAGACAAAGACTCAATCAATGAATTCATCCAATGAATCAATGAACTCATCCATCCAATAAGCTTGCAATTATCGACAAGAAAGCAGAGGAGGAAGAAGGGAGCAGCCAGCGAGGGATCAGTGGGACCAGAGCCTCTTTCTGGTCATCAGGGGAACCCTTAGGAGACATCCTGAGTGTGGGCATTTTGTTTACAGTCCCAGGTACCTTCTGCCTCCCCCTGCTAATTGAATCATGGTCTAGCTCAGAATCACAGGCTGAAATTGACTACAGGAGGAAAATATGGAGAACGGTTCATTAAAATCTCTTTACGGACTTGTCTAAGTAAGCCCCTTTTGGAAGTACCACTCTCCATTGGACTAGGACAGGTCAGCCCTTGAACCGATTCCTTAACATGATGAGTAATCAGTACATCCCCTTCTGCCTCCAGCACCTAGAAGCTCCCTTCTCTACTGATTTATTCTTTCATTGACGGGAAGTAAATGTTTATACAAGACTGCTTCACCTGGGTTCCTTCCCCAGTAAGAGACATCACCTGCTCCGAATTCAACTTTTTAAAGAAGTAGGTGGCCTTCTGTTTCCCCAAGTCGGTGTTTTTCACAGGTCCACCGGAAGGGTAAATGTCTCACATCCTTGTTCCTGGTGGTAAAAGACAGTCGGCGGGTTGGCATAACATCCCGTCCGGAACACAAGTTGCTCTGTTCTTCTCTGAGGGTGCATTTGCCCACCACCTGGGTTGGTCACGCTATGCCATCAGTGTCTGTGCCCATGGCTCTCCAGCCTTAGCGGGCTGCAGGGGCCCCTGGAGGGCTTGTGAAAGCCCAGATTGCCCGGCCCCCCCCCCCCCCCCGCCACCACCACCCGGCATTTCTAACAAGTTCCCAATCTGCTACACAGATTGTAAAACTCAGGGCAGAGGGTGGAAGAGACACTTGCTTTTACTGATCTAACTGGTAAGACAACGTGTGGTTACATTAATTGAAACAGTACATTGGAAATGCCTCTGCTCGATTCCCCTCTGGTTTGAATGTTAGTTTAGGAAGACGCTAAGCACACAGAGCGGGGGAAGGTAGCGATTCTTAAATGCGTGTGTTTATTTGTGACTTGAGTCGGGAAAGTTTCCTGACTTCCAAAACATCCATCGGATACTAGTTGGGTTTCTATAAACCTCAGAATTCCGAGGGGATTGGACGCTGAAGAAAGAAAGCGCTCCGTTCTATAGGCTATGGGAACTCTTTTTTTTTTTTTTTTAATAAAGGATTCTGAAGAAGAAAAAGAAAATAAGAAAGAGGTACAAAACAGAACCATAATTCACCAGGAGGGCTGAGCAGGGAGCCTTGTTCAATATATGTAAGAGGGAAAAGAGAAGGAGAAAAATCAATCAGAACCACGTGAGTGTTGTTAGTTCTAACAATACCGCAGGTATCCAGAAGGTAATTATATGTGCATTTTATTGTAACAAATAGAGTCATATTCTCCTCACCCTACACAATCTCTGGCAACGCAGAGGTTCTTTTACAGCGAAGTCTCCAGCCCTGAGCCTTGCCGAGTCATTAATATTTCATCTGAAAGAATGTAACATCTCGCACTGAAACCTGAGAGTAAGGTTTGGACACAGGCATCAAAGGCGAGGATATTTTACCGCCGGAATACAGTGAGTGGGAGACGATTTTTATTTTCTCTTCCTTTATCTTTTAGAAACAGGGAAGATTGACCAAGAGATTCACAAATACAACACCCCGGGATTCACCGGCTGCCTCTCCAGAGTCCAGTTCAACCAGATTGCGCCTCTCAAGGCGGCCTTGAGGCAGACCAACGCCTCCGCTCACGTCCACATTCAGGGCGAGCTGGTGGAGTCCAACTGTGGGGCCTCCCCGCTGACCCTCTCACCCATGTCGTCTGCCACCGACCCCTGGCACTTAGACCACTTGGATTCAGGTAAGGCAGGCTTGGCCAGGTTGCTTTATTTCCTTAAACCTCGGTTTCTTCATCTGCAAAATGGGGTTATAACAGAACCTCGCTGGTGAGGTTGTTGGAGGATTAAGAGTGTGAAGGAATGGGTGAGCCAAGGAGTGCTTAGCACATAACCACGTGTGCAAAAGTTACCACTGTCAGCCTCGCTCGGAGCCAGGAGATAAGGTAAGGCACGCGGGAACTATTGACTCATTTAAGTGGAATTAGGAGATGCTAAACCGAGGTCTGCGAGGTGACTGTCAGATGACCCGATGCGTCACTTCCCCTACTTACGCCTTTATGAGTCACTGCAGCCCCACAGTCCAAGGCCAGGGGGCAAGCTTTACCCAAAGCAACACAGAGATTCCTCTCCCGACCGTGTATCTATGTGCATCATCCCGTAGCCTTCCAGGTCCCAAGGGGTGCGTGTAAGCTTGCAAAACCCTGTGGATTTAGTCTCACTCCTGCAGCTGCCCAGACATGTAATTTGAAAGCACAGGCCTGCAATAAAAGGCAGCTCTTGGCTGCAAAATTAATTGGGAGGAACTTCATGGTCCCATGACACCGAGTGGTGGAGAGCCATAGGTCTTTGTTCTCTGCTCTACTCAGCCCGACCTTGGGTCCATTGGATCACCTCTCCAAGCCTGTACTTTGTCACCATGAGGTGAAGAGTGGGGTGCGATCTCCACAGCACCTCCACATCTAAGAGCCCGTGAGTGTCCGAAGCAACGTGTAATGTTCCCCAAGCTAAAAACAGGAAGAGGACGGTGGAGGCAATGTGGCTGGAGGCCTGGGTTCCAGCACTATCACTGCCTCTCATTAGCAGGTTAAACATAGACATGTTTCCTCAGTTTCCTCGTGAATAAAATGGGAGTCATAAGAGGCACCTGGGTGGCTCAGTCAGTTAAGTGTCCGACTCTTGATTGGGGTTCAGGTCATGATCTCACGGTTCGTGGGATCGAGCCCCATGTTGGGCTCCATGCTGACAGCAAGGAGCCTGCTTGAGACTCTCTCTCCCTCTCTGCCTCTCCCCTGCTCATGTTCTCTCTCTGTGTCTCCTGCTTGAGATTCTCTCTCCCTCTCTCTCTGCCCCTCCCCTGCTCGTGTTCTCTCCCTCTGTGTCAAAATAAATAAACATTTTTTAATGGAGATTATAAGACCCAGTTCACAGAATTCTACATGGGATGATATACTGAAAGCAGTTAAAATGGTTATAGACACGTAGCAAGCTTTTAAAAAGTTTAGCGGCAATAATGTTGTTATCACGTTAGACACGATTTGCCATGATGCTTGAATGTCCAGTAAAGGCTCCCAAATCCTCCCCAACCCTAACTTCTGATCCATACCTGTTCATCATGTAAACGTCATGTGTTTGATTACTTTACGCGTACTCCAGCCCGTACCCCGTATTTATCAGTTTCGGTGCCCTTCTCGTCACTGTGATTCCTTGCCGGGATTTGTGCCGCTAAGCTTTACAAAGCTTTGAAAAAAGCCAGAATTGCCCCACTGGCAGAACAGCCAATTTACAGATGAAACAATCCTCTTTGTTCCTCGCACATGGATTCCTATAACATGATGAGGGGTGCTGTGTGCCAAGGGCACTTATAAAGAATTCTCTTTTATGACTGTTGTCAGGATTACGCAGCAGGCTGGTTTTTCCTCTTGGGCTGACCTGAACAAAAGAAAGCATTCCTAATGCCGAAAGAAGAAAAGGAGGAGTGAAAATATGAGCTGAGAAAAGACCTATGTCAGGACCACAGAGGAACAGAGATTTCTCAGATAAATTCCTCCAGATGCCAGAGCAGACCAAGGCAACACAGGATCTTTGAAACGCTCAGGCTCTTGGGCTGCTACAGGTGCACGAGTCGTGAGCATGTGTGGTCTAAGTCGGCTGCCAAGAGGCCAGTTTCAAAAGCCTCTAGATGCTACTTTGGGCCGATAGGAGCTCACATTCAGTGTGCTTTAATTAGTAAAGTGCCTGCTTTACGGTCTGAGAGATACAGTTGTAGGGGCCAGAGAGTTTGAGTTCATTTGTTGTTTAAAAATCACGCTTTCCGCGGGACAGTCTCATTCTTTTTGACGGATATGATGAAAATGTGTGTAGGGAACGTTACTGCAACCCAGATATCATGGTTGCACTATGTCATCTAAGGTCCCTTTCACAGAGAATTTCCACTGGCACTGGGGCACAGCTCTCCCCTGGTGTTGACCGGTCACTGCATGGATCTCATCAGCCACTTCCATGATTGGGGGAATGCTTTTAAAGGAGTATGTGTGTCTGTCTCATGAGCTTTATTAAAGGGACAGAAAACAGCTTATGACCTATGAGGCAGAAGGCTTATTTAGATAACAAGATTTGATTTCTTTTTTTCTTTTAGGTAAATGAGAGAGAATGGGGGTGGCGGGCTGAATAGGGAACAGAGAAAGACCCAGATAAGGGGAGGTTACTTAATAGCAGCCTCCAGTGGTGTAGTGTCAGAGAGGAAGACCTTTTCCTCTATTCTCTTATGTTCGGTCCACGGGGGCCTGCAAATTAAACTGATAAAAAGCAGATTAACAGGAGAAGAAATGTATTCGTATGCGTTCAGGGGCTTACAAGAGAAAAACTCAATAAATGGCTGAAGCCAGATGCTTAAATACCTTACATAGTAGAGAAAAGGCCTCTATAGGAATAACAAGTGGGTTTCTAAAAGAAAAAAAAAAAAACAGGAGATAAGAAAGTGTGATAATGCTTGTTCATACAAATATGAATGGTCTTTCTGGCTTCTTCAAGGCCATAAAAGTCCCCTGGAGAGAGCACTTATAGTAAGTTTACTCTCAGTCTCCTTCCTGGAAGTAAAAGCCACCCAGAAGAGAGAATGGCAGTCTCATTTCCCAGAAATTCCTACTTTTAGTCAGATAAAGGAAATTCCAAAAAGATTTCTTTCTATATCTGATGCATCCCAAACGTCCTCAGCTTCAAATCCTCTTTGTACCAATTCTGGGGTTCTAAGTGAGCCCCTATATCAGCAATTTGCCCCCTACTTTGGGGGGAGCCTTTTGCTTTCTTTCAGATGACCTTTCTTACTCTATTTCCACATGAATCTTCGCTGTCAGACATTCAGAAACGACAGTATATACACAAAACTACCATCACCGCCTGTAAGTCGTGTGCTGCCCGAGTCTCCTTAGGTACAGGACAGGACAAGAGTGAAAGTGAGAGCTAATTAGTCCTGGTTTGAGAAAAAGGACACTTAGAAGTAGATCGATTCATCTAGAGCCTTAGAAAGTGTGGTCCTCCACCAGCCACGTATTTCCCTGGAAGCTTGTTAGAAATGCAGAATCTGGGGCACCTGGGGGGCTCAGCCAGTTAAGCGTCCGACTTTGGCTCAGGGCATGATCTCACAGTTCGTGGGTTCAAGCCCCGGTTCGGGCTCTGTGCTGACAGCTCGGAGCCTGGAGCCTGCTTTGGATTCTGTGTCTCCCTCTTTCTCTGCCCCTCCCCTGCTATCTCTGTCTCTCTCTAAAATATAAAAACGTTTTTAAAATTCTTAAAAAAAAAAAAAAGAAAGAAATGCAGACTCCCAGGCCCCCACCTCAGCTGCACCAAATCAGCATCTACATTTTAGCAAGATTCCCAGGTGACTCATGCACATTAAAGTTTGAAGCACTTATCCGATGCAGCGGTTTTCGCTCTCAGATGCACCTTTGACTAACCTGGTCAGCTTTTAAAAATCCCGACATCCAAGCTGCACTCGTGACCAGTTAAGGCAAGCACTCTGGAGGTTTGTATGAAGCCGTTATGTGGTAAAATCACAAGTTAAAAGGCCATGGTGGTAAGCTTACAAAAGGCTGGGTTCCTCTGACCATTTTGTTAGGAAGCTCACCAAGGCAGAGAAGTCCCATCGGCCTACTTACAACTGGAAAAATAGACTGAAGCCAAACAAACACGAAGCCCACCGAGTGGGGCCACAATCCGTGGCTCTCACGTAAGTGCGTCATGATAGAAATGGCTGCACCCAGGAAGGGGCCTCAGTTTGAGGAAAATGTCAAATTATTTTTTCAGTGTTTTGAATGAGCTGGCAAACTTAATATGAAAAGATATGGGGGGGGGATGCTGCTTTAAAATAAAGTAGGTGCATTTATGGAGAATAGGGAGTCCTTAGGATTACAGGGATCGTAGTGACGAAGTAGGTCTACTCCCTACATACTCACCCCAGGACATTTGCTTTGCAGAGACCTGGAAATCAGAATTCACAACCTCCACTCTTAGATCTTGTTTTCTTTCTGCTCTCTTACATTTTCTTACATCTTCGATGATGCCAAATGACAGACCCAGCAAATGTGTTCCAAGGGATGCTGGCTTAATGCGATACGATCCTTTTTCTCTTCCATGACATGCTAAGCTATCCATTCCCTCTGTAAAGCCTTTTGGGGCTCTGTCACTGTTTTCCTAAGTGAGGGACGTTGATGGTTGGTCAGGCTGTGCACTGCAAAACTCTAAGGGATGCCATTTGCATTGCAGTCTGTGGCCCCTGGAGCAGTGCAACATGGGGGCCTCGATAGGGGGTCGCTAGATCCTTACGGGAAGAAAAGAGACAAGGCGTTATACAACATAGTGTTGTTTCCTGTTCACTTCTCTTTCAGGCCTCCCAATCTCGTCAAAGAGAAAGTCTCCATGTAGCTCTAGGCCTGCCACCCTTGCTAATAAAAAAGAACAGGCTTGACAGGCAATGGAATTACTTGGTAGGGATATAAAGTGTAATCAGTGCATTTACTCATCTAAGAAATTGGGTCAATTTAGGGGCATCTCTGTGGCTCATTCGAAGTGTCCAACTTCGGCTCAGGTCATGATCTCACAGTCCTTGAGTTCGAGCCCCACGTCGGGCTCTTTGCTGGCAGCTCAGAGCCTGGAGCCTGCTTCAGATTCTGTGTCTCCCTCTCTCTCAAAAAGAAAGAAAAAGAAAGGAAGGAAGGAAGGAAGGAAGGAAGGAAGGAAGGAAGGAAGGAAGGAAGGACAGACATTAAAAAAAGAAATGGGGTCAATTTAGTGAAAATAAGCAAATAAATAGTAGGATTTACACGGCTTTGGCAAAAACAAAAAGGTGAAGCTGGTTCCCACGTGATTGGAGTTTTCTGGAAAACACTGGACAGTTATAACAGCACCGTCACAAACACAAGGGCCTAGTATGGGGCTGGTCGAGTGTAGTTTTTAAAGAGGAAAATAACAAACAAAATGATGTTGATTTTATTTAAACCGATTCTGTATCAGAAGCATCCGCTCGATCTTTTTCCTACCCAGTTTCCCCCCCTCTGAGAACAGGTATAGTCTGCTTCTAAAGCACATCATTATGGTTGTTAGAATATTTTTTTAGAACAGTGGTTGCAAGGTAGAAAAAACAAACCCTAGCTCTGGGCTGCAATTTATTTAAAGGTCACAGAGCACCAGAAAATTGCTGTGATTCCCCTCTCAGAATTATGGGCTCGGTTTTTTCTCTTGGTCACATTCGCAGAATCTCATTTCCTTAAAATGGCACGGATTTGCCCGCAGAAAGACAACTGCAGATGGCAGGGCGCATTCTGCAAACTACAAAAACAAAACAAACACCAGAAAAAAACAAATCCAGGAGTCTGATGCCATAAATTTCCACGCTAAGTTAACGACTCCAAACTGCGTGTCGAGCTGCTTCATGACGCGTGCATCTCAAGTGTTGGGGCGTTTTATCCCATTCATGACATTGGGTACCAAATACATCAGGACCAAAGGCCACAACGTGGGCTCTTTTGTAAAATATTAACTTAGAGGGGCCCCGCGTGGCTCGGTCGGTTGGTTAAGGTCCTTGCGGTGGCTCAGTATAGCAGCCCCTTGCCTGTCAGATCCCAGAATACGGCTCCCCAGGCACTGGCCAGGAAGTCTGAGGTTGCAACCCTCAAAGGTATTTTAGCACTGGAGAGAGCAAGGTGATTTCTAAAGGCGCCCCGCCTCTACTGCCATGAGTTTTAATGACTCGGTTTCCTGTCTATATTCCAAATGTCCTTTCCACCGTCTGAAGATAAAATATTTTTGTACTTCATGGGCAAAGGAGTATGGATGTAGCGAACATTTTAAAGCTGCCTCTATCGGGGCGCCTGGGTGGCTCAGTCGGTTAAGCGTCCGACTTCCTCTCAGGTCATGATCTCACAGTTCGTGGGTTCAAGCCCCGTATTGGGCTCTGTGCTGACAGCTCGGAGCCTGGAGCCCGTTTCAGATTCTGGGTCTCCCTCTCTCTCTGCCCCTCCCCCACTCCTGCTCTGTCTCTCTCACTCTCAAAAATGGATAAATGTTAAAAAAAAATTTTTTTTTAAATAAAGCTGCATCTATCTATTCGGTTTCCTCCATAATTACAAGCTGGTAGTTGGTTTTCTGTACCACCTGCAAGCACTTAAAATAATTGTTCCAGCTCTTATAATTACATCGTAATCATTTCCGAGCAGATCCCTGTTTTCATCCTTACGCTAAGATTGCATGATTAATGCATTTAATCTCTGATACCTAATCTTTTTTATTACATTTTGTGGGTTTTGTATCCTTCGGTGACCAAAACAGTACACGTTTATTCAAGTGCAAGGAATAATTATCACCCCCCTTTTTAAATGCGTGCTCTTCCTGCAAAGGGTCCAAATTGTCCTTTGCTGTAGAAGCCCCCGACGTATTTATGTAAGCCTAAGTCACGGGCGATACCAGAGTTACCGATTTGCAGTCACAGGGTCATTGACGTTGTTCCCAACTTTTGTTTCCATAATGAATAGCTTTCTACACATGATTTCACTGGGTTGGGGGGATGCGTTTTTAATTTTGGTAGCTGTTCTATATCACCCTCCACAAGTACAGGACCTCCAATCCAGTCAGATATGGATGTTTCCTTCCCCACACATTCGCCAACCCAGGACATGGGAATGCTCTTTTGAATTTTGCTCTTATTTGAAAAAAAAAAAAAAAAAAGAATTTTAATTGTTTTAATTTGGGTTTCATTAATCACGAGAGAGACTAAGTCTCTTTGCATATGTTAACGAGTCACTCGTGGTTATTTTGCTGTGGCCTGTTTCCATTCTTTGACCAAAGAATTATTTACATATTTATATCCTTTCCTCTTTGCTTGCTGGTCATTTCCTACTTGGCTTACAAGAATCCTTTATGTGTTGAGTAAATTAGTATTTTACGACATGGCTGAATGATTTCCTAGTGTGATCTCTAGTTTTTGAGTGTATGAGGGTTTCTTTCCATGTAAATATTTTTAAATTTTAGAGGATGAAATACACAGTGTTTCGTGGCGTTTGGGTTTTATGTCATGCCCCCTCCATTCAGAAATTATTTTAATTATTTCACATATTTTTCTAATGGCTTTGTTTTATTTGTAAGATTTACACATTTAACCCGCCTCGAATTTATTTGGATGGAAGGAGGAAGGTAGGAATCCCACTTTATTTTTTTCCAGCTGGCCAGCCAGGTGTTCTGGCACTGTGGGTGAGCTCCTGTCCTCTCCCCTGCCTTTATCATAGTCACAATTGCCCTTTTTAATTTTAGTCTTTTAAGTTTATTTATTTTGAGAGAGAGAGAAAGAGCTTGCAGGCAGGGGAAGGGCAGGGAGAGAGGGAGAGAGAGAATCCCAGGCAGGCGCCTCACTGTCAGCACAGAGCCCGACAAGAGGCTCGAACTCACAAACTGTGAGATCATGGCCTGAGCCGAAATCAAGAGTCAGACACCTAACCGACCGAACCACCCAGGTGTCTGGACTCCCTGATCTATCGCGTTGATCTGACTCTTCATGAGACGGGAGCAAGCGGTGATGATGATTCAGCTTTTATACCCGTAGTTGATATTTCATAAGGTTGGTTTCCTTTTCATGCTTTTTTCAAAATTTTCTTATCCTTACACACTGACGCTTCCCACGTGATGTTAGAATTCCTGTCATTTCGTTGGGATTCTCTAAAATTTGATTGAGATTGAATTGTATGTGTAAAGTAATTGCAGGATAATTGACACCTATGCAAATAATATTTCCCTGCCCAGCAAGCAAATGTCTTTCCATTTACTGTCTTCCCTCCCCGTTATTCAATATTCATGTAGATATACCTTTAAAACATTTCCTGATAAACTCCTCAGTTGTTTCCCTTTTTTGTCGAGGCACAAAACCCAAAAGCAATTAAAAACAAAAACAAACACAGAAAAAAACCTCGTCTTAAGGTGAGTTACTTTGGCACCAAATTACATCAGCAAAATTCTTCACAGCAGCACCCAGATGAATGCTTGATTAAATATAAGCGAGACGAGGTATGTGTACAACAAGGGCCATCTTTGAATCCTACCTGATGTGTAACCTATCATACACGTATTCACATTTTAAGGATTCTTGCTTGGGTAAGTCTTAGCAGAGTTGGGTGTTGAATGGTATCTAATGCCATTTCAACATCTATGGGCACGATCATGTTCTTGGATAAAGTAATGGGGTGAATTATAGCAATAGATCTCCAAATCGTGAACCGAGCGTTCATTCCTAGCATTAACCACATTCAGTCATGGAGAGGCGTTGACTCAAGGTATAACTAAAGTAATTTTACTCACACTTCGTTTAGGTTAGTAGTTTGGTTTTTGTTTGTTTTTGACGTTAATAATTCTTGGGTGAAATATGTTTATAGCATCCTTTTACTTTTTGGCTGGGGGAGGAGGGTGCAGATATGGGTTTTATAAACTTAGGCCAGCTTCATAAAAAGGAGCCATCCTGCAAGAAATGTGGGAGGCCTCTAGGAGAGCAGTCTCACACTGACCAGAAAGAAAACCTGGACCTCCCTGCTGCAACCACAAAGGCTGAGGTCTGCCAACAACAAGAACAAGCTTGGAAACAAATATTTCTTTAGAGCTTCCCGACAAGAACTCAGCCTTGGCGACATCAGATTTCAGTCTTGTGATCCCTAGCCACACCATACTGGGTTTGTCCATTACCCTCCAACTCGCGGAGTAACAAACAAGTGTCATCCAAACTTAAATTGAACTAAGAGTCCCCTGGGGAAATTGATGAGTAAGGTTGAGTTGGGCAGAGATGGGTTTGAGAGCCTGCTTTTCTGACAAGCCCCCAGGTGATGCCGATGCTTTGGGTCCAACGACCTCACTGTCTGTGGCAAGGATATAAATAGCCTTGGAGCGTCCCCTGTACCTTGTAAGTTTAATAGACTCACTCCCGGGGCACCTGGGTGGCTCAGTTGGTTAAGTGTGCGGCTCAGGTCATAATCTCACGGTTGGTGAGTTCCAGCCCCGCGTCGGGCTCTGTGCTGACAGCTCGGAGCCTGGAGCCTGCTTCGGATTCTGTCTCCCTCTCTCTCTGCCCCTCCCCTGCTAACGCTCTGTCTCTCTCTCAAAAATGAATAAACGTTAAAAAAAAATTGTTTAGTAGACTTAACCCGTAAAACCAATGGAGCCTACTGGCTTGTTCTCGTTTGTTTTTTAGTGGGCATACCTCTTTGACAACCCCCAGTTTCCTTTATGATAATTGGTTTCATTAGATTTGCTTTCTCATCTATAATAATTTCTGTTATATTGTATTCTTCCAGAAATTTGTGCTTTTCATCTAGGTTTTCAAATTCATTTCCATAGAGTGGAACAAAATAAGTTTTTATAATTAGTATCCATTTTCTAGAAACTTTCTTAGTCAAATATCTTATACTAGGTTTAGGGTTTTCCCCTTTTCTTCTTAGAGTATCTGACTTTTTTTTTTTTTTTTTTTTCTCAAAGAACCAGCTCTGGATTGATTTATTCTATCATGTTTCTATTTTCTTTTCCCAGATGCTTTTATCTTGACTTCTTTGAATATATATCCACTGCTCTTTAACTTTGTGATTTGAATGTTCAGTGATCTCATTTTCATCACTGGCGTGTGTATGACATCCTCTCAGAGAGAAATGTGAACCAAAGTTAACAAATCTAAGGTCCAAGCCCAGGGCTCACTCTTGACCGCACTTCCCAGATGGCAGATTCCAGATGCAGTGTCTTGGCATGAATACTTTTAACCAAGGCACCTGAGAAGCCTCGAGAGCCCACACAGCCTTTCCAAGTCACTGCAAGAACAGAGCTGGCGGGCTTGTGCTTTGCAAAGCCACGGGGGCCGTGGTGAAGATATGAGGGACATAGGTGGCTCAGGTGTGGGCAGCAGGGTGCTACCCCCTTTCAGCCTCACCCCTGCACACCGTCCCCTCCTCACACCTGCTACTTCCTAGTGGCTCCCGCGCCTGACAGGGGCAGAGGGCTGCCTTCCCCCACAGCTTCCATGCTTCCCTGACCGGGACTCTCTAACTTTCTAGAACTCCACTGGGGAAAACCCCGAAGGGGCTCAAACCTCCAGCTTTGGGACAACGTGTAAGGCCCTTCTTTCCTGCCTCACGGGGACTTCTTTCAGTCCGGTTTCCCCCACCTCTCTGGCTGTCTTCCCTTCCCCTTGTCCCTCGCAACAGATCTGAAAGCCAAGAAGGTTAGGGTTCTGTTGTTCTCTGTGCTCTGCACGCCCCCCACCCCCCCCCGACCCCATCACACCTGGCCCCATCCTTGGAGCCCCGCCTCTCCCAGATCTGTCCCTGGCTGTCCTCACTCAGGGCCAGGAAGGGCAGAGGAATACCCAACACGTTGCTATGGTGACTTCTCCGTGGACCACAGAACCACAGACTCCAGTGGGTGCCACTCTCCATTTTTGCCTCATTCTCGTGTCGTAGCAATGTGACGAGACGCCCACAGAAGTGATGCAGGTTTGACTTCCGTGTGGTCCGGGGATGTCTGAGTCTGACCTTGGTTCCAGGAGCCACCCGTCTGAAGCCTCCTCCTACTGTGCTGTGTCTTTGAACATCCATGCATATCCCTTGGAGGCATTCAGGGGAGCTCAGCATCTTCCAGATGAATCCAGCATTGCTTCCTTTACTGACTCTGTCACTCAGGAAGACTATTTTGTCAGAATCCCTGGGTGTGAATCCTCCCGAGGGAATCCCTGCCAGTCACCCCCGCCCCCCGGAAATGCTAATTCTACCTTTGCTGGCAAATCGGGGGCCTTGTGTCCTTGCCTCTGATTTCGAAAGTCACAGAAACGTTACCCAGATGAAGTGTTTGACCCAATGCCATCCGGTCTTCAGGGGAAAGTCCCTCTAAACACGGCCAACAAACAGGCGACAAGTCGTTTCGCTCGTTTGGAGAGATCTTTGGTGGATTCCCCAGGCTCTGCACAGACTGCTCAGAAATGTCTAAAGACCCAGGGGGATTCTCGATTCTGCGGCTGAGTTTCCTCCAGAGAGTAACCCCGGAAGGCTTCGGGGAAAAAAGTAAAATCAACTTTACGTTAAAATGTGCATAAAAATCCAGATGAATGTGGTTGCAATTATTTTCAACCTAGGGATGGACAAGGGTTGCTCTGAAATTTCCCGCTTAGAAAGGCTAAAAGCGATTTTCGAGAAATTACTTGGGAATTTTAACTTTTAGAAGACTGGAAAGGATAAAGACAGAAATGATAGCTTCGATTTGTGAGCGACTTTAACGCTTCAGTGTCTGGTTTTGTTCTATCCTCACAGCGGCCCTATGTGGTATGTGTGGACGGTATTAGCCACATTTTCGTAAAGATAAGAAAAACCAGGGCCCCTGGGTGGCTCGATCGGTTAAGCATCTGACTCGTGATTTCAGCTCCGGTCATGATCTTGGGGTCCGTGAGTTCAAGCCCCGCCTCAGGCTCTTTGCTGACGGTGTGGAAACTGCTTGGGATTCTCCCTCTCCCTCTCTCTCTGCCTTTCCCCTGCACGTGCACGCATGGGCACACACATTCTCTCTCTCTCTCTCTCTCTCTCAAAATAAATAAACATTAAAAAAAAGATAAGGAAATCGACTCACAAAATTAATGCATTCATTCTGTCAATGAACCAACACCTCAGTGGCTGCAACTCACCTCTGGCTGCACATTAGCATCACCGGGGCAGTTTTTTAAAACTCCCGATGCCTGTTCCCCATCCCTGAGAGATTCCCCATGTGCAGTCAGGACTGAGCCAGCGGCCCCAGTGTTTACAGCACCTCGCCCAAAACTATACAGAGAATAGCATGATCGGGTCTCAAATTCAGGCATACCCCATTTTTCCTTCCTCTCAGTAGAAACTTTAAACTTTAAAAGAATTTCAGTCCCTATTCAGAGTTGTGTTCCTCCCTTCTGACATCTCTTAAATATAATGCAGGAGTCTGAAATAATAACTGTGTCCCTAGAGGCGAAATCCCCGCTGCAAAATACACCTTCCTTTTTCTTTTTCTTTTCTTCCCCCCCCCCCCCCAACTTTCTCTTTTTCGATGTGGAAGAAATCATACCGAAGACTGCTAGAGCCAATTAAGTATTTTTTCACACTCTGTTGACCCAAAAGAACTGTGTTAGAGCCACATGGCTGGTGCTGGAAGTTTATCCCATCCTGGTAATGATGTGAGCCAGCACTGGGGAGGAATCTATTTGTGGAAAACACCGGGAAGCTTTCATTGGTTTTACAGGGTTCTTTTTTGATGATCCTTAGTCATTCCACCTGCCAACAAGCAAAGATGGCTGTCTTCTGAGATCCAAGGTTAATTCAAGAAGAGAACAGCTCAAAATACAGCAGAAATCTCTAGCTTGAGAGTTGTATATTCAGTTTTACGAGGTCAGCCGTCTTGGAAGAAAAGGCATTGTCTTGGGATTGGAATTAGAAACGTTCACTTGTGCTAACACAGCCGAAAAGAGTATTTCAAAAGCAAGAGCCCAGCTGGGCATTGATAAAAGACTTAAAATGTGTGCAGAATTAATTTTTAAAAGTACTTTCTGTCTGCTCACCCCCCACCGCTTCGAATAGACCACACAGTGGAGCCAGAACCCTGTCAGCGGGCTGTGATCTGGGCGAATGCCGCTGTGGTCTGAGATACGCTCCCCACCTAGACACTGGTTTCTGAACTCTTAGGGATAAAAAGGGTTAATTTTACATTTTGAGGAAATAGCAGTGGGGCACCTGGGTGGCCCAGGCAGTTAAGTATCTGACTCTTGATTTCGGCTCAGGTCACGATCCCAAAGTCGTGGGATCTAGCTCCGTGTCAGGCTCTTTGCTGGGAGCGGAGCCTACTTGGGATTCTCTCTCTCTCTCTCTCTCCCTCTCTCTCTCCCTCTCTCTCCCCCTGTCTCTCTCTCCCTCTCTCCTCTCTCTCTCCCTCCCCTTCCCCTTCCCCCCTTCCCTATTTGCACTATCTCTCTCACACACACAAAATAAATAAACATGAAAGAAAGGAAGGAAGGAAGGAAGGAAGGAAGGAAGGAAGGAAGAGAAAAGAAAAGAAACAGCAGTTATAACGCGACCTCCTACAAAGCCCAAACCGAGTGGACATTGACAGACCAGTCTACAGAGAGCAGGACCGTATTCATCACCTAAAACAGAAGACAGCATTGCCCGCAAGTCAAGATATAGATGTTATAGCAGATTAAATGTTTTTTAACGTGCATTTGATTTTTCACCGTACTACCTTGAAAGACGTACGATGGTGACAAAAACAAATCGGGAATATCCAGCTGCTTCCAAAAGAGCTATCCACAGTCAAATTATGGCCTTGGAATCTACTGGAAATCTCCATAAAGGGGGAGTAAAAGGATACGTTCATCCTTGCCTGATTCCTCATATGATGAAATGTGCCTCAATGTTCTCACGAATGAGGAAACTCATCTCTTGGGTAGATAAAAAAGCTATTTTCACCAAGCTTCCGCACCATAAATTCTGGAAGTCCAAAGCCTTTACTGAGACGTGCGTAACACCAAGTGGACATGTTTCTCAGCAGAAGCCCGGAGACCATGGCCTCAAGGTCTCCTGAAGATATTGGCCTTCTGAATGGTGCCAGCTCAAACACCTGTCAGGGAGGAGAGGAAGTACAGCAGGAAATGTCTTTAGAAGATGCATTTTTGGCTCATTCGCTACGATTGGTATCTTCTTGCCGTCTTTATTTTCTCAGCCACCCTCTCCTTGGAAACTGAGACTCTTTCCACTGTCGAACAGACAACCAATTCTTGCTGGGACCGCTTTGCCAACAGTTAACCACACATTGTGTTAGCTGGGACCCCTGCGTAGTGGGGGTGTTCACCAGGCTTGATGAATGTATCTGTAAACGGTGACCCAGCACGTCCTCAAGTGACAGTCACTCTGGTGCTTTGGAATATTGGACAACCATGTTCCTCTGTAGCCTCTGGCCTTCCCCCCTGAGCTGGCCGCCTTCTCTCAACCTCCACCCATATAGGTACCAGCAGCAAGGAGACAAGATTTCTCTCAAAAAAACGAATCAATTCCAGTAAACCAATCATATTCCCCCAGATCTGGGGCTTCTGCACTCCTGATGACACCAGCACGGATTTATTTACACCTTGTGGCAGAGGAACGCGGTGACTGCAGAGCCCCGCAGACAGGAGCATGACCCTCTTCACCGTGAAGGGAAGGCCACACCACCGGGCTCCCCAGCCCTCGCTCTGGGGCTCCCTGATCTAGACTTTCAAGGCTCAGCTTGAGAACCACAGCAAGATGCACAGAAGTGTCTTTAATGAGTCCACAGGGCCCACATTTAGGTGGCGGGCACCTACCCGCTTCAAGACTGAACACTTCCGTGCGGCGTAGCCTGCTCTGCAGGAGGGAGACGTTGAGGGAGTCAACCCGTGACAGCCGGCTGTCACCGTCTCTGACCCACAGTGCCCATGACATCATCCGGCAACAGCTCCGACGACGACGGACTCATCAACAATTGTAACTAACATGAAAGAAGGAACAGTTTGCCCACCTGAGAAATAACAGGACGCCTTTGCCCACCGTGGAAATGGATGCCCAGCGTCTTACCTGTTTATTTCATGGAATACCAAGACTGAACTCGTGTCAGTAACGAGCTGTTTCCAACTCAAATACCTATTATGGGCAGTCGGACAAAAGAACGTGGCGTTCAGCCTGGTCTCGGAATATCCGTAAATCTTTCTTCCCGAAAGGCAATTGAGACAACTCAGAGTTGGCTTTAAAAAAAAAAAAAAAAAAGGAAAGAAATGGAAGGAGGGAATCTAATATAATCAATTGCCCATTCAGATCTTTTGTGTAAAAGTTGGCATTAAACAGTCAGGGACGCCTGGGTGGCTCACTTGATTAAGTGTCTGACTTCTGATCAAGTCACAATCTCACGGTTCGTGGGTTCGAGCCCTGCATCAGGCTGTGTGCTGACAGCTCGGAGCCTGGAGCCTGCTTCCGATTCTGTGTCTCCCTCTCTCTCTGCCCCTCCCCTGCTCACTTACTCTCTCTCTTTCTCTCAAAATTAAAAACTTAAAAAAAAAAAAAAACTTTTTAAACAAATATATAGCAGGTGATGACCAGTTCCTGTATTCTGTTCGTTTTTACCTAATTGACCTTTTCCTCACCAAATCTCTGACAACCAGGCAGGCAGCTGCCACTTGCTCTTTCCTTTAAGAAGCTGGAAATGTTGGGGGAGGGGGGGCGCCTGCATGGCTCAGTCGGTTAAGGGTCTGACTTCAGCTCAGGTCACGATCTCACGGTTCATAGGTTTGAGCCCCACATCAAGCTCTGCGCTGACAGCACGGAGCCTGCTTCAGATTCTCTGTCCCCCTCTCTCTCTGCTCCTCCCCTGCTCGCTCGCTCACTCTCTCTCTCTCTCTCTCTCTCTCAAAATAAATAAATAAACTTAAAAAAAAAAAGAAGCTAGAAATGTTGAGGCGCCTGGGGGTTTCTGTTGGTTAAGTGCCCGACTTAGACTTCGGCTCAGGTCACGATCTCACAGTTTGTGAGTTCGACCCCCTGCAGCTGTCACTGTGGAGCCTGCTTTGGATCCTCTGTCCCCCTCTCTCTCTCTCTGCCCCTCCCCTGCTCCCACACACGCTCTCTCCCTCTCTTTTTCTCTCTCTTTCAAAAATAAACATTAAAAAAAAGAGAGACTGGAACTGAAATGTAAGCCTTGCGTGATTTCTCAAGTCAGAAGCCAAAAGTCTGTAATCCCCTCCCCATTTGAATTTAGAATTCTGGCTGGCTGGCTTTTTGCAAAAACCGAGGTGAGGGCATAGGTGTAAATACAAGACTCAGGCTCGTGGGGATGCGTGCCACATTCTGTTTGCCTGGCTAAAATCCTGCTGGCCTGGAGAAGTCTCTCCCTCCTGCAAACGTGATCAGCCGTCACCTCTCTGAAAATAAAACAACATCCCCTTATATCTTCAGCATCTTTGTCGGCCACCATTTGTTTCCATAGGCTTCTAGAACACCAGTCAGCAGTGAATGGCTAGAACAAATTATTTGAAAAAAATAATTTTCTGCCATCGAGCTCAGACTGGAAGAGAGAATACAGTGAAACGAAACAAAGACGTTGGAAAGAACAAAGGCACATATACATCATCTGGCCCAGCCCCCGCTGCAAAAATCACGCTGCAATCTAAATTAAATTATAACTAATAGCAGTTTTGTTCGAGTATCTCAAATTATCACTTCAGATGCCGAAGCTCAAGTGGTTTCCATGGCGATGTTTTCTCTATGAGATGTCAGCTAGTATCTAATTTTTTTGTCCCTGATAGATGACAACCTGAAGCTTTTAGTGCCTTTGGTTTTGGGGGTTTTATGTGAGATAATCTCGATTTACTTTTGTATGCATTTAAATGTGTGTCTTATTTGCCATTGGTGTCTGAGCCTGAAGTCTACAATTTTACATATTTTGAAACTTAGTAAATAAGAACTACAACCACCTCATTTATCTTGTGTACTAAAAAAAAAAAAAGAAGAAGAAGAAGAAGAAAGGCTTTATTATTCTGTCCTCTCCCTGCCTGCTCAATGGGGCAGGCAAGAAATTGGTGGCTAAACAATTCAAATCTCTTTTTAACATTCTGTTCTTGCAACTGTTTTTTAAATCATTTATTTGTACTTAAGCACCTGCCCAGAAACGTCTTCTATTTTTCACATTCCCTAAATGTGATTAAAAAAAAAATTATGTTCTAACAGTGACGGTTTAAGGCACAGTTAGCACAGTTCCTGATTTCATGATTTCACAAGTGTTTCCATGGTGGTAATAAGCATTCTCTCTGTGCTGTTTGGGTCGGTGAGGGACTCCTATCTGGGTCCAAGGCAGGCCGCCAACCACGGGGAGAATAACTGAGCCTTCGTTGCCTTGAGACCATGCAGTTGTGTTGATGATTTGATAGAGCCGGTGTAGACCGTGTGCAGTGATGGGGAGCCGTGTCCCCTGGGCCTGCTCTTACAAAGTTTGCTTTCACATCAGAAACAGTTCAGCTTAGTGTTTTTGCAAGTCGTCTCTGGAGCCAGTTTCCTGGGTTCAAACTCTGGCTCTACCACTTACTAGTTATGGGACCTCAGACCAGCTTTTGGCCTTCCAGAACCTTCCAAAATGGGATGAATATTGCCAACCTGCCGGGGTTCACATAAGGCTGAAATGGACTTAAAGGACTTAAAACAGTGCCTGGCTTGGGGCGCCTGGATGGCTCAGTCAGTCAGTGTCCGACTTCAGCTCAGGTCATGATCTTGCTGTTCAGAGTTCGAGCCCCACGTCAGGCTTCTGTGCTGACAGCTCAGAGCCTGGAGCCTGTTTCAGATTCTCTCTTTCTCTCTCTCTCTCTCTCTCTCTCTCTCTCTCTCTCTCTCCACCCCTCCCCTACTCACGCTGTCTCTCTCTCTCTCAAAAATAAACATTTTAAAAATTAAAACAAAAAACTAAAAACAGTGCCTGACTTGTAGGAAGGGCTATTATTATTAGTCCCTAATTACCTTGTTCCTGAAATTTGAATTTCACCTGCCTTTACATTTTGTACTCCACCACGGAAGGAAAACACTTCTAGGTTGATTCCACCAACCCTTTGCTGTCCTGGGCCCTAATGAGTTTCATCTGTGAAGAAAGTGTCATCCAAACGATGACTAACCTTATAATCCTAGAATTTAGGGTTTTCCTGTTCGTCACGTATAAACAACCTGCACGGTCCCTGGAGCCCTTGTTGCGCGATGTCCCTTACCTCCCAGGCCGGCAGGGGTCAGAATTTGTCTCCGACCCCCAAGAGCCCCGGGGGGTCTCAGCTGCCAGGGAGAGGCACCACACTCGTCCCACACAGCACACAGGATAAGAGGTGCTGGTTAGACTGTCATTTACTTTCCTGACAAATCCTTCCAGGAACGCAGCAAAGGGAAGGACAGAACATTCATCCTTTCTATTTTGCGGGGGAGGAAAGTGTATTTTTACTCACCCAGCTCTAAGAACGGATCGCTGTACGGTATGGGTATCATTATGGGAACCTCCCCCACCCCCCCCCCCCGCCAGGCCCACTTTTACAAAGTTTGTTTGTTGTTTCCTTCTTGATTTTCAACCTGAAGGTAGAGCAGGAGGAAGAGGGAAAGGACACCGGTGCTGAGCCCTCAGGTGGCTTCTCGAGTGGCAAAGACAGTGGAAGGAGACAGCGTCCGTGTGTTGGGGGTGAATCCGACCCGTGCCTGTGTTTGGAGCCTGTCATATATGTTCCCTCTCTGGCAAGGAGGTCAATAGTGTGCTTTAGCCCAAAGCCTCAGCCGAGCAGTCGAACAAGCACGAGTGTGGGTGGAGAATGTCTCATCATGGATTCCTCCAGCCCACGGTCTGCCTGCTCTACGCCAGGTGGAGAAAGGGAGGAGCGCCAACCTCTAGGTGTGCACAGGAGACACGGTCTGTGTGTGGCCAGTGTAATGGGGATGGCCAGACAGACAAGAGGACGTACACAAGGGAAATAAACAGAAATGCACATGCTCCTATGAGACCCTAAATCAGAGCTGACACAACACCATGCTTCGACAGTCATCGTCATGTTCTATCACTTGGAGACCCAGGAGAAACGTATATTGAATATAGTCTTTGGCTGTTGGAGGCAGGTCTGGTCTTGAGACTGTTAATATCTAGAGTCTGGTTTTTTGGGTGTGTGTGTGTTTAAGTAGGCTCCACCCACAACATGGGGCTCAAAGTCATGACCCCGAGATCAAGAGTCGCATCCTCTCACAACTGTGCCAGCCAGCCTGTTGGGCCCTATTCATGCCATTTCCCAAAATATAGGTTCCTTGATTCTGCAGCACCCCTAAAATTGCTCTGCTCTCCCAGCAGACGGGGGATGAGATGGAACAGAATGGAGTCTGTGTCGTGGATGAGCTTTGTCCTATGTCTTACTTACGTCTCTTGGTTTCCAAGTTTTCATACGTGCATTTCCCAGAGGATGTTGGTACCCCGGGGTGGGGGGGGGGGCCGGGGGCGGGGAGGACAGTTACAGTGAAATCATTTCAAATATATCTGTCAAAATAGCGCTTGCTCTGCTTGGCCAGGATAAAATGGATATGCCTCAAGGGAGTAAGGACTCACGTGCATTAGGACAACCAGACTTAAGTTATAAATGAAGCCATGAAAACAGGGATGCTTATGCGAGAAACAGAACCGTGCCCTTGAATTTCGTGAGGACTTCGGTTGTACCTCAGGGTTTTTCCCACTGGCTGTTTTCTGATAATAACCAAAGACCAGTGGACACAGGAACCATTAGTAGCTTTTCTATATTTACAGGCTCCAGGCTCTGAGCTGTCAGCACAGAACCGGACGTGGGGCTTGAACTCATGAACCGCGAGATCATGCACCGAGCCGAAGTCGGATGCTTAACTGACTGAGCCACCCAGGCACCCCTGGGCTGATTTCATTTTAGCGAATGTCTCATTAGCCATAGCTGCCTGTCAGTACTGTTTGTCAATCGGACCGTGAACATAACTGAGCATGCCTTTAAGAGCTTGGCTGCCGTGTAGGGAGTGACAAGAATTCAGACCGATCGACCTTGACAAGAGGGCCAGATACGTAACCCAAGTGGCTAAGGATAGTTTTAGGAAACAGGTAAGATTTGATGGACAGAGAGAGGAAAGGCAGGGCAGAGGTGAGGGGGGCGGAGGGATGAGCCAGAACGTGTCGACCAGGAAGCATCAGGAGTCTGTGTGCCTAGAATGTCAAGTTGGAAAAGTGGCCCCAGCAGAGAAGGAGCAGGAGAGAAATTCAGCTCAAAGGAGGCCTTCCTCCCCCACAAAGGATTTCGGATTTTGTACGAAAGGCGATCCTGGGATAAATTTCCATGTTCTCTTCTAGCTGTTCCTGTTCTTCTTGGGTCATCTCAGGTCACACCCACACCTTCCACTACTGGTTATGTCAATAACTTCAAGCGATCCAGAGAGAGGGGCGTACGCACGTCTCTAAATATCTGTGTTTGTCTGCAGTTTTGTGGCCAAGGATGCAAAGCCGTACAGTCGGTTTTGGAGCAGAGAGAAAGCGTGATGTGTTCTCCCATCGACATTACCTGAAGCAGAGAAGCAAACAGCTTCATAGAGTCACGACTCTCACATAATAGAATAATCACAAAATTGCCACTGTCATTGTTTTTGTCTCCGTACTTCATATATTTTGAAGGTTTATGTTACTTAAAAGTGGTGAGGAGATGGCTGTGTTTCTCAGAAGGAGATGAAAAATACAAGCCACTCATAAGATACCAAATGCCCAGTAGACGTCTCCATCTGGGTGTCCCAGAGGCACCCCAGGCTCAGTACCTCCAAGACAAAACAGATTTCTCTCCCTCATCCCCTAAGCAGGCTCCTCCTGCCACAGGCCCTGCCCAAGCGGAACTGTCTGGATGCTGGGACTTCTCCACCTGGCTGCCTCTTCAGCCCTCAAAAGGCAGGATGGGAATGAATGGCTTAGGAATTAACCTTGCCTGGTTTCCAATCCCATCTGGCCACTCAACAAGCTTGATGGCTTTCTAGGAAGATATGGACTAAATAGTGTCCAGAGAAGGGTAATTAACGTTGTCAGAAGGCCTGGAAACTAGGTCAAAGATGAGTCGTGACAGTATGAACTTTCATCCTCGGAAAGAAACTCGCAGTCTCTCGGTCTCGGAAGGGTGGTTTATGTCAGTAACCAAATCTTACCGTGACCTATGAGTGTATGAGTTGTAACGTGGCAACTACAAAGCAGCTTTAGGCAATTTACTGTAACTAGATAGGGTCGTGACTAAAACCACATCCGTGCTTTAAATTAGTGTTTTGACTGTGTAAACCAAACTCTTCAATGAGGCACAGAAATTCCTCATCAGTAACAATTTTCATCTTTTTTATTGTTCGCTGTGGATCCCCAGCACTTAGAATGGTGCCTGACACATAGTCAGCGTTCTGGAAAGATCTGTTGAATGGCTGAATACATTCATTTGTCACATCTACAAATAATCCTTCTCTGAAGGGAACACTCAGGTTTAAAGAAGAAACCCAAGGTTTCCAGAAATATTATTTGGAAACCATTTTTATTCACACGGGATGATTTTCTGATCACCCTTAACATCGGGTGATGAGCCTACAAATGCAAGGTCATTGCATCCTTGGGCCGACACTTGGAATTTTGAATATCCGTCCATGCTGCCCACACCAGAAAGTCCTAAAGGGCATGGGGAAAGTCACTGACTACAGTATACTTCATGTTGGCTCTGCCTTTCCCTCTCTCCCTAGACATGGGATTGGACCAGTTAAAATAAGTACACAATAGGGGTGCCTGGGTGGCTCAGTCAGTTAAGCGTCCGACTTCCGCTCAGGTCGTGATCTCACGGCTCGTGAGTTCGAGCCCCGCGTCGGGCTCTGTGCTGACAGCTCAGAACCTGGAACCTGCTTCGGATTCTGTGTCTCTCTCTCTGTGCCCCTCCCCTGCTCATGCCTCTGTCTCTCTCTTTCTCTCAAAAGTAAATAAACATTTTTAAAAAATATTTTTTTAAAAGAAAGAAAAGTCCCCAGGACTCAGAGTTAAGTTCTTTCATTTGTGTCTTTCTTAGCGTCTGCATTTTAATCAAATCGACAGGCTTGAGTGGCACTGGTGGCCGAGCTGATTTGGAATATGATCGATCCAGGAACAGATCATTTTTCTGGTCTTCAGTCAGAGAAAAGCTGAAGTAGCATTTGCTGGTAGGATCTGAAATCTCTCTGGTGGCCCTATTTCCTGGGGAAAAGGAAAAGATAGGGCTCTGCCTACTTTTCATCATTATCCTGGGGATCCTTCAGAGCAGAGAGCTGAAGGAGGAGCCTTACGAAACCCGAGTCCGTAGTGAGATCCTCCTTGAACCCTAACACAGACCTCTTTCCTCCATGTGCACACATTTAATTATGCAAAATAACTCGTTCAAACATTTTTTAAATACCTAACTGATGCCATCCAGTAACCATGGCTCTAGACTAAGGTGATCTGCTGAAGGAGGAAGCTACTTCCGTTGGAGTATTTGCCTTAAACCTGAACGTCTAAAACAGAGGCCCAACGAATATGAAATTGGTTTTGAGGTTACATTAGCTCGTATGGATGGTAACAGATACTCTGCCGACCTCTAGAAAGACTTCAGGATCCGTTTGTCTTTTGCGTACTTGAAATTTATCCTAGAGAAACACCTAACTGTAATATAACCGGTTCTGATTTTTTTTTATAACAGGGAAAGAAATGGAAACTTTATTAGGCAGCGTATATTCTTCTCAACTGTTACGAAACGTTACCCGCTTACACATTCCTGACATGCCGTATGTTTTATTACCGTCGTGCAAAATGTTCACTTAAAGACATGATTCCTTTTTAAACTAAAGGTATAAAAGGCTCTACAGAAATAGCCAATGTAGATAGAAAATAGTAGCTGAGGCAGATTTCAGCCAAAGGTGAGAAAAAAAAAACATTCTCATCCATCAGCTTGCGTGTCAGTGGAACTGAAGCAGGACGGCTCAGGTAGCTCTAAGATTCTCTCATTTTCCTCCAAAAGACTGATCGTGCTTCTCTGGGTCTCATGTCAGACAGAAGAGCCGAAACGGGTGGAGGCGCTGAGACGTGTGGAACCGATGGCAAGATGGGCCTGTCAGAAACAGAACTCTCCTCTAGGGAAACAGGAAGTGCTGAGGAGTTGTATGAAAAAATGTCCACATCAGGTTATTTGGGATTACTAGTATCCTTGACTCTTACACTTGACTTTTCCATTTCTTCCTCTGCAGCCAGTGCTGATTTCCCATATAATCCAGGACAAGGCCAAGCTATAAGAAATGGAGTCAACAGAAACTCGGCTATCATTGGAGGTGGGTGATGCATAGCACAGGCTCCTCACCTGTGGAAAGTAAGAATTGTCCGTAAATGCGTCGTCTTAAAAAAAACAAAAACAAAAACAAAACCATCATCTAGATTTTTACTGGATTTGTTTCGTTATTTAAATATGACTAAGGATTGTGACCTACGGATATGGAGACACGGATGTAAATGTAACCCGGCTACTTTAAAAAAAAGATTTTTTTTTTAATGTTTATTTATTTTTGAGACAGAGACAGATCGCGAGTGGGGGAGGGGCAGAGAGAAGGAGACACAGAATCCAAAGCGGACTCGGGGCTCTGGGCTGTCAGCACAGAGCCCAACGCGGGGCTTGAACTTGCAACCCATGAGACCGTGACCTGAGCCGCAGTCAGACGCTTAACCGACTGAGCCACCCGGGTGCCCCGTAACCTGGCTGCTTTTCAATGCTGACCCGTAAGAATGGGATGGTCGTGCCAGGCTAGCCAGAGCCTGAACAGGCAGGCCGGCCATCGTGCAGGAGCCACAATAGCCTCCTCCCTCCCCTCTTTTCCCCTTCTCACTCCCGCACATCCCAAAAGGCCCAGGATCACTTATTGCAAAAACAGGCAGGAGTGTGCCAGTCTGGCTGCCGTTATCTTAATAAAGATCATCAGAAAATTAATAAGCCAGGGTATCTAAAATATTCCAGTGTCTTTTCTCCCCAGGGACGGCTGCAGAATAATTGAAGCCTCCTAGCCCAGTCCTTCTTATTTGGGTTGGTATCCTTGCCCCCTGTTGCCCACCGTCTCTTCTGCCTGAGCCCCCGTCTTACTGCATCCAGGTGTCCCCTGCATGTCTGAGGACAGCTAATACTGTAATCGTATCAAGGGTCTTAAACCCAGCCAATCACCTTGGCTTAGTCGGTAGGTCTCTTTTCCACATGGAGAAGTAGATGCCTGTAAGAAATACCTGACTTGGGGCACCTGGGTGGTTCAGTCGGTTGCGTGTCCGACTTCAGCTCAGGTCATGATCTCACAGTTTATGAGTGCAAGCCCCGCGTCGGGCTCTGTGTTGACGGCTTCAGATTCTGTGTCTCCCCCTCCCTCTGTCCCTCCCCTGCTCACGCTCTCTGTCTCTCCCTCTCTCTCAAATAAACATTTTTAGAAAGAGAGAAATATATGTGACTCTAAAACTAGAATACATTTAGAATGCCGCCTAAATCACATTGTCCAATCATGTCAGTACAGTCTTATCAAGGTCCCTCTCCTGTGTTTTGTTTTTTTTTTTGTTTTGTTTTGTTTTTTTCAATGTTTATTTATTTTTGGGACAGAGAGAGACAGAGCATGAACGGGGGAGGGGCAGAGAGAGAGGGAAACACAGAATCGGAAACAGGCTCCAGGCCCTGAGCCATCAGCCCAGAGCCCGACGCGGGGCTCGAACTCACGGACCGCGAGATCGTGACCTGGCTGAAGTCGGACGCTTAACCGACTGCGCCACCCAGGCGCCCCTGTTTTGTTTTTTTAAGATCAACTTTATTGAAGCATGATATGCATGTGTGTAAGCGTAACAGGTCAGTGACTCGTGACAAACACAAACACCCGTAGCCACCACCACAATGAAGATCTGGAACATTCCCACCCACAGAAAGCTCTTTGTGCCCCCGTAGAGTCCATGCTTTGCCCTGCCCCATTCCCAAGAAGGGCCACCTCTGATTTGCTTTTTGCCGTGTTGATAACTGTTACCTCCTTTAGAGTGGCGTAGAAATGGAATCATAGAGTATGTCATCTGTTCGTGCCTTCTTTCGCTCAACGTCATGTTTCTGAGGTCTGTCCACATGGTTGCATGAATCGATAGGCTGTTCATTTTTATTGCCAAGTTGTGTTTTGCTGTGTGAATGTACTAGAATTCATTTTATCTGCTCACCTGTGGCTGTTTGGTTTGTTTCCAGGTCTGAGCTATTTTGAATAAAGCTGCTATGAGTATTCTTGTTGAAGTCTTATGTGAACATAAGTTTTCATTTCTCTTTGGTAGTTCCTGGGAGTGCAGTTGCCAGGTGTGACAGAAAGTGGAGACTAGACTCTGTAAGAAATTGCCATACAGTTTTCCAAAACGGTTGAACCGTTTACATCCCCGCAGTTCCTATCTGACAGGCCAGGCTTGCTCCACAATCTTATCAGCACTTGGTATTGTCGGTCTTCTTAATTTGAGCCACTCCAGTGGATGAGTAGTGGTAGCTCGTTGCAGTTTTAATGTGCAATGAGCTGATGATTAATAACCCTGAGCGTCTTTTCATGTGCCTGTTGCCATTTCTAAATCTTTTGTGAAGTGTCTGTTTAAAACTCTTTCTCCGGGGTGCCTAGGTGGCTCAGTCGGTTAAGTGTCCAACTTTGGCTCAGGTCATGATCTCCCAGTTTGTGGGTTTGAGCCCTGCATTGGGCTCTGTCCTGACAGCTCAGAGCCTGGAACCTGCTTCAGATTCTGTGTCTCCCTCTCTCCCTGCCCTCCCCCGCTCATTGTTCTCTCTCTCTCTCCCTCTCTCCCTTCCTCCCTCTCTCTCTCTCTCTCAAAAATAAGCATTTAAAAAATAAAAAATAAAAACTCCTTCCCCATCTTTTAACTGGATTATTGGACTTCTTTTGAGTTATAACAGTTTTTTTTATTTTCTAGATAGTTCAAGTCCTGTGTCAGACATATGTATTGTGAATATTTTCTCCAATCTGTGACATGCCTTTTCATTTTCTTAGTGGTATTTTTTTTTAAAGCAAGAAATCTAAATTTTGATGAAGTCTTATTTTTTTAATCTTTTTATGGCTTGCGATTTTTTTTTAATTCTATTTTAATGATATGTCTCTTCAAGATTGTGAAGATTTCTTCCTATGTTTTCTTCTAGAACTTTTATAGCTTTGGTTTCTGTTAACTAAGTCTGTAATCACTTTGAGTTAACATTGGTACATAGCATGAGATAAAGGTCAAAGACATTATTTTCCAAACTAATATCCAGTTATTCTAAAACTACTTGTTGAAAAGACTATATACTTTTTCCAAATTTAATCTCCTTGGCACTTTTGTCAAAAATCAATAGACCATATATGTGTATGTCTGTTTTCTGGACTCTGTTGTGTTTTGTTGATGTATTATATATCTTTCTTTACCCAATACCATGCTTGCTGTATTGTTTTACCTTTATACTAAGTCTTGAGACAGCAACATGCATTCTCCAGCTATTTCTTTTTTGTTTTTTCAAAATTACGTTGGCTATTCTGGACCCTTTACTTTATTGCCATATAAAATTTAGAATCAACTTATAAATTTCTACCAAAGAAAAAGTTTGCTGAGATTTTCATTGGGATTGCATTAGGTCTATAAATGGACATCAAAACAATACTGAGTGCTTCGGCTCTTAAAGGTGGTCTATCCATCCATTTATCTATGTCTTTAATTTCTGTCAGTAAGGTTTTGTGGTTTTGAGCGAACACAGCCTTGAACAACTGTGTTCAATTTGTTTTATTATAAATGGTATTGTTTTATTACTTTTTTAAGTTTTTATTACTTTAAATGTTCTTCCAAGTATTTTCTTGCTAGTATATAAAAATACAGTTGATTTTTGTGGCCTTGCTAAATTTACTGTTAGTTCTAGACACTTCACATATATATATATTACTTAGGATTTTCTAAGAGATGGTCATGTCACCTGAGAATAGAGAAAAATTTTACTTCTTCACAGTCTGTACACTTTTTATTTCTTTTTTGTTTTATTGCACTGACAAGGATTTCTGGTACATTGAGAGAGAGGACTTGCTTCCATTGTTTCCTGTTTTAGAGAGAATATGTTTACTCTTTTAGTATTGACTAGGGTATTAGCTGTAGGTTTCTCGTAGATGAAGTTTATCAGGTTGAGAAAGTTTCCTTCTACTGATACTTTCTGAGAGGCTTCACAATGAATGGAGGTTGAAATTTGTCATATGCTTTTTCTCCTATATTTCTTTAATGTGGTAAATTACATCGCTTTGTTTTTTAATGATAAACCAGACTTGCATTCCTAGAATTAACACCCCTTCACCATAATATATTCTCTGCCACACATTGCCAGATTTGATTTGCTAAAATTTTATTAAAGAGGACTGTTGCCCCATAGTTGTGTTTTCTTGTGATGTGTTTGTCTGGTTTTGCTATCAGGATAATGCTGGCCTCATAAAATGAGTTGAGCAGTAGTTCCTCCTCATCTGTTTAACTGTCTGTCAGTTCCTCAGAGAATAGCATTAAGATCTCCAAATATAACTGTGAATTGGTCTAATCTCCTTTCAGTCCTGTCCATGTGTGTTGCTGGTGTTTTGTGTGGGGGAGGGTGGCATGAGAGAGAACCATGGCAACACGAGGAAAGTGGTGTTGGAGGGATGTATACAAGGTCTGTTTAACCTCCAGTGCCTCTCCTGCCTCCACCAGGTGTCATCGCTGTGGTGATTTTCACCATTCTCTGCACCTTGGTCTTCCTCATTCGGTACATGTTCCGCCACAAGGGCACCTACCACACCAATGAAGCAAAGGGAGCAGAGTCAGCAGAGAGCGCGGATGCTGCCATCATGAACAACGACCCCAATTTCACAGAGACCATTGACGAAAGCAAAAAGGAATGGCTCATCTGAGGGGTGGCTATTTGGCTGTGGGAGAGGGAGGGGCTAGCTATTCGGGAGGAGGGAACGGGACAAAAGTGCACCCTACTTTATACTCTTGAGCACATCCTTAAAATATCAGCACAAGTCGGGGGAGGCAAGCAACAGAAAATTCTGGAGACTGATCGCCACAAAAAGTACTTTTTAATATTTCTTTATAGCTGAGTTTCCCTGTCTGTATCAAATCAAAATAATACAAAAAATGCTTTTAGAGTTTAAGAAACAATTGAAATTTGTAGGTAATACTGTCTTATTTTGTGTGTGTTTAGAGGTGTTCTAAAAACCCATGGTAACAGGGCAAGTTTTCTACATTTTTAAGAGCCCTTAGAATGTGGATATTTTTTTTCTTGAGAAAAGTTGATGCACATGGCCTCCAGCATTCTCTTCCTTTTGCATATAGTCAATTTTTAATGGGCTGTCGTAGTAACTAGTTCGTGTTCATATGCTATTTCTTTTGGTGTCCTGTAAATTGGAAAAGGAAAGGAAGGGGCCAACAGAACCTATTGTTTGCCAGTTTTCAAAGAGACCTCAATCTATGCCTATTCTCTGAGCATTTCCACCTAAAGCACTGAAGGAAGTGAGCATATGGCACCTGTTGTGTAACAACACAACTAACACAGCAGAGAGAAGCATTAAGAACCAGGGGAAGTAGTTTCGTATATTGGGATTGTTGGTTTTATTTTTCATCAGATTCTACAAGCTAATACTGTTCCGTGTGCATAGTCTTAGACCTCTTCATGACCTGTGACTGTCAGCTACAATGCGGTGGTGACCAGCTGTTACAAAAGATTTTTCCTCTGCTTTACCTACATCATGTTAGGTTACACTGTATGTGTGTGGGGGCACCTCGGTGGGGAATTAGAGCCAGATGCTATGATTTGTTTGCTCTGTTCCTTTTAGAGTTGTAGCAAGAGTGTGGACACTTTCTAATGAATGATGCATAAATTAGGTTGCTCTTCTTATCTTGCTTTAAATCTTAGTTTTTAAGCCCTTGTGACAAAATCCTAGCAGACCATGTCCTCCAAATGGACACGCCACAATAAAGCCAGGTTATGATTGCTATTATTATTGCTTTACTCCAGAATCATATGGAAAATACTGCCGTATTTTCCATCATCTAATCCATGTATCGTTCCATCCTAAACAGACACACTGCCACGATTCAGGGACCTCTTTGGCAGATACATCTGAACCTTAGGTTCATGACCAACCTGATAACTGACTGTTGCTTCTCAGAGAATGGACACGTCTAGTTAGTCACACCTCAGTCTAATCAGGAATCTTGACCAACTTGTTCCAACAAAGAACTCGTTGGTTTTATTTAAAAATGATAGACTTTGTGCGTAAATAGATGGGACAAAGCTCCTATTGAAGCATCCAAGAAATAATTTCATTGATCTCTTTTTGTAAATTACACAAGCTATGTCTAGAATGACTACCATTTATGATCATGATAGTTCAGACTCTGAGTAAGTACTTTAAAAATTTTTTTCAGACTCCAACATTTTGAGGAATTCAGTAGGATCCCTTTTTTCCTTCTCCTCCTGGAAGCATGTAAGATGAGGTTCAAAAAGTATTATTGCTGTTTTTCTGACAGCGTGCCTCAATAAAATGGATATTCTAGTTTGTTAGGGTTATATGTACGTATTTTTCAAGATTCTCAGTATGCCTTTGCTTTTTGGAGGATCTCAGTTTCTTGGGTAATGAAAACTGTTATCTAGAGTTGCCAAGGGCCCCCTGCACCTGTATATGACACATTCCAAAGGAGATACTGGACCAGTTCATTCCCATCAGAGTCGAGGTAACAGAACAAAAGGGAATCGGAACGCCTTTCACAGTTGCTGACCCTCAGCCACTGTCACGAGCACCCTTACCTTAAAGACGTCTTGATCATTATTCCATAATACACGTTGTTAAATGAAAAGTACGTGGTACGACTAAAGAGCAGAACAGGAGAACCCAAGTGACATGTTAAAAACAAAGCCTGTTTTGATGACTACCATTAAGGGCTGTTTTGTGTATTATCAAATTACGAAAGCAAATTTTAAACATTATGTTTTGTAGAAAGGTTTTTTAGAATTTGTTTTAAACCTGCTTTATAGCTATTAATTTTGCACTTCACAAATAATGCCAGATGGAAATGTATTGTTTCTGGCGTTTCCCGTGATAGCTTTCTTCTTTATGCACTGTGTCAGCATTTTCCCTTTCTTCCCAAAATGATTAAGGGGTTAAAACAATCAAAAACAGTCCCTGACACTAAAACGGCCTTACCCTTTCTTTTCACTCTCTTCTTCCCTCTTTCCTGCCTCAAAAGGTGAAAAATAAAACCCAACACTTCCTTCACCAAATTTGCAAACCTAGGGCACTGGACTGACTGAGGGCTCAGTGGGTCTCCCATGTCACTGCCGTTAAGACATACAGTATGCCCTTAAGGGGGTAAGTCCGGCCAGCAGACAAGACACAAAAACGTAGATAAGGTATTAAGTAACTAAGTTAAGTGCCAAGGGAGTGCTGGAAATCCTTGGCTTCTCTTTGGGATTGTGGGCTTCACCAAAAGTCCTAAATGTATCTATGAAGGCCATATCCAGTACGTTCTAAATGGTCAGTAATTTATGTGAAGATAAAGAAACATCTCTTTTTTTCCAGCTCCCTCCCTTGAAATCTCAGGACGATGCTCCCTCCCTTGAAAGCTCACGATATCGTGATCCAAGCTCCATGTCTAATCTTGCTTTGTCAGTCACATCCCGCAAAACCTTGACATTCTTCTGTCCCAGTCCATTATCATTCTAGTCCAGAGGGCTAGTGGCAACCTCTTTAAATAATAAACAAAAACAAAAAGAAAAAAATTCAGAAACAAGAAGCTGCTTTAAGGTTTCAGGAAGAACTGATGGCTGACTTAAGTTTGTACAGGAAGCATCTTCCACGTAGAAAGCAAACATCTAGGTTTTGACGAGGTAGGAGCAGGACTTTGAAAGCAAGATCGGTGCCATTCTCAGCTCTCAAAATAACATATTCCCTAGAGCACAAGGAAACTGTCGTAGTAACAGTTTAGCTTAGGAGGTGAGAAGTTACATTGTCAAGTTCTTCTCTGATCCTTCTTAATGTGTAAGGCTATGGGAGCTAGAAACAAGGGTTTGGAGGGCCTTTGTTGGACAGTTTCCCGTTACCCTGAGTTTGATGAACAAGCATCCTTTACTAACAGGAGCAGGGATTCAGAGGCATAGGAAAAAGAACTGGCATGAGCCAAAGAGTAGATCTTAATGTTACTGTTGAACGTCTGTGGAGCCGCCCCCAGATGCCCTCAAAGAGCTGGGCACAAAGACACACACCATAGGAAGCGCCGAAGGAAAAAGTAGCTACCAAATAGGAAAACGCAGTGTCAGCGTGGCGTCCGGAAGAAACTTTTCTTTCCTTCTATTACGGGATCTGCTCTTTTTTTCCCTCTCCTTCCTTGTATGGGGTAAGCATTGCAAAGGTCTCTTTATGCCTCTAAACAATTAGCACCTCATTTAAACCGCTTAATATTGTTTCCTTTTCATCATCCTGTCCAGCAGTTTTCAAAAAGAAAGGCAGCAGTTATTAAATTGGATGCCAGTTAGCCAGCCAAAAACAGGTCCTAAGTTACTAGTGACAATAGAACCAGCTGATCCTGAAATAGATGAGAGACAGACAGCACCTCTAGCTGATTGGGGCTGAAACCAACGAGCGCCATGTTTAAAATGATATGGTGAGCGTAGACCCTGGGCATCAGCTGATAGAGTCCTCACCCTTTCTCTCTCCCTGGCTTGCCACGTGATCTTTGTCAGACTGGTGAACCTTGGTCCCTCTTTGCCCCATATTTAAGATACAGCTGCTCTGCCCACTTAATAGGACAATCGTGAGGGGCCATTGAGTCTTGACTGCAGCGTCCTTTGACACCCAAATATAAAGACCCAAGTCAGTGGAGCCCTCTGGAAGACTTACCCTCTGGCCTGTGGTTGTAAGACACACCAAATGAACAATGTGCCCACATCCGGGAGTGTGCAGACTTGTGAGGCATTGCTGTACAGCTGCTAAATTGTTAATCACGTAGACTGCCCAGGACCTAACCTGTCAATACTGGAAGATGCAACATCCGAAGGCCAGAGAAATCAGAACTTCGCATGCACAAAGCCCTGCGTCCCCACCCAGATGGGACTTACAGCTTACACATGCCCCCAATGCAATTGGGCTGGCTCGTACATAAGACGACACAAGAAACAAATGTGATTTTTCCGTGTAGCCTAGTGGCAACGTGCCTACACTACATACGCCCTGCATGATAATGTTGGAAACTTTAGAATAGATGTCTTTCACAGCAGTATTTTCTGGGTATGCGTGGTATGTAGAAGTCATTGTCGATGAAATAGGGAAACCGTGTTGAAAAGTTGATTATCTCCCGTGGAGCAAGGACTGGCAGATTATAAAGATACCTGAGCGCACAGGTATTAATATCCAACATGCACTTCCAAGGTCACTTTCCAGATGAAAATGTGCTTTAAGATCAGGTCTACACAGGTGGCCTGCAACGTTTCCAAGTTCAGTTTATTTCCAAACAGCCACCGCTGGGTTCTAACATGGCTATGAAGACATCCTCTCAAAGTAGGCCAAGAAACAGTTCAGATGTTACTGATTCTAAGTTTGGTTGGGTTTTTGCATTTTTTTCAGTGAGCATCGTGACTGCGGAGGTCAGGGTTGTGAAAAGCTGGGCTAAGTATTCTTTCTGTAAAGTCGATTAGGATTCCACCCTGCGAAATGACACAAAAGTTCACTCTCTAAAAGCAACAGCATGTTAAACTACAATGAAAGAAGGAAACTATGTATGTATGCCTAATATCCTTTGTGAATGTCTTTCATTTAACTGAAATTATATTAGAAACCAGATTGATAAATAAAAAATCCAAAATAGTTTTAATTATCCTAAAAGCGATTCTTTGTGTTTTGTTCCACTTGATTCTCTCAGAAGCCATTTTCAACTTTCAGTGAAGAAAGTTCCGGGCACTGGAACATACATCTGTTGGGAATATAATCTTTCCCAAAACTACAGCGGTACAGTCACTCTTCAAAGACGGGTCTTCCGTGGACGCGTTCGTCGTTAACCTTCTTGGGCCACATGTGCCTCCCCTCCCCCATTTTTCTTAATGTAGCATAATGGATATTGGCTCCATGTTTTAGATTAATTTACACACAGCTTGATAAAATGCAGTTAGAGTTAAGTGACGTCCAGAATACATTCCGAGCCTTGCTTAGAATGAGGGAGTAACACTGGATAATGGGCAAATAGATTCAGGCCAGTCAACCAGACAACAGAGATGTGCAACGTGTCTTTCTAAGTGCACTCCAGATGCGTTAAGAGCCGTAGTCCTAAATTATTCCTCCTATTTGCTGGTCTTCAGTTAACATTGGGAAGCCATTTCCTTTTAATCAATTCTCAGTGAAGCATTTCAACGTATACCAAATCAGTGTGAATTCCCAGTTAAAAGCCCAACCTCTCTGCTCCTTAGCAATTCCCGAGGCCAGTCTATCGCAATGATACTCAAGTCTTCTAGAAAGCTCTTGGTAATGATCCTGCTTTACTGGTGTGACCCAACAGGTGGAGAATATCAGAAAGTCCCTTGAGTAAAGAAAGCCAGCACTTATGAAAGTTCACAGCACATTTTAAAGGAGTGAGCGGGCGTGTTAGGCCTTAACATCTCCGCCAAGAACGTGTGAGCCACAGCACGCTTACCTCCCTTCCCAGTACCACCTACCATGCGCCGTGTAGACATCGAGATCAGTAATTTGCAGGAGGACAGTACCTTCCTTTGGCACAAGGCAGGATCTGTTGAGTAAATGGGGGTATAAAAGTAGAGAAGGGGCCGAAGGGAGACTTGTAGGGGGGATTTCACTCTTTGTCAGTAATGACATGGCATGGTGGGTTTACCAGAACATAGAGAAGAGGAGATCATTGTGTTCTGTCTTGAGAAGGGGTTTGTGTGAACCTAAGCAGAAAGCCAGCTCTTTATAGCAAGTGTTATGAGTAATCATTAGCACGTGCTCACTTGGCCTTGGTCACTCTGAAATCACAAATTCAGTGAAGCCTGAGCTAAATAATCCTTGTGCCTTAATGGTCCCTCTCTCCCGGCAACACTTCCCTCCCCACCGCCCCCCCCCCCCACCGCGCCACAAACATACCCAGCATGACTGCATAGGACCGGGAAGAGAACACAACTTTCTTGATTGCATTTCCATGGCCTTTACATCCATCTTCATTCATCCTCTGGGTGTACGTAAGTAGAATCTCTTGAGATGGGGCAAATATACACATATTCCGGGGATGCCTGGGTGGCTCAGTTGGTTGAGCATCCAACTCTTGATTTTGTCTCAGGTCATGATCCCAGGGTCATGGGATCAAACCCCACATTGGGCTCTGTGGCGAGCATGGAACCTGCAAGGGATTCTCTCTCTCTCTCCCCCTCTGGCCCTCTCCTCTGCTCACGCTCTCTCTCTCTAAAAACAAAACAAAACAAAAACATACACCAAGTCTTCTCCAAAGGAATGAAACCAACATTTTTTAAGTCCCTTGACCTAAGGTATGAGAAAGTTAGCCATTTCTTCTAGAAATAGAAATTCAAAATAATGAAATTTAAATTTTTTTAACATTTATTTTTGAGAGACAGAGAGAAACAGAGCACAAGCAGGGGAGGGGCAGAGAGAGAGGGAGACACAAAATCCAAAGCAGGCTCTAGGCTCCGACCTGTCAGCACAGAGCCTGATGTGGGGCCCGAACTCACAAGCCGTGAGATCATGACCTGAGTTGAAGTCAGATGCTCAACCCGCTGAGCCACCCATGTGCCCCTCAAAATTATGAAATTTAACCGAAGATATGAAAGACATGAAAAAGGCCAAGAGGATGAAAACAATGAAGTCGTTTTGTGTTCACAAATAGCAATTTAGCAGATAAAATTCTTAAGTCTGGGAAGATGACCTCTAACCTGGGACACAAAAGCAAGCTTCTCAATCACGAAAGCTAGAGAGAGAGGGTAAGTATGAGGTTACCCCCCGGAGTGCCAATATATCCAGACTAGGGGCAACCTTTGAAGCCAGGGAGAAGGCACATTTAGGACAAATCAGGGGGAAAAATACTTTATAGTGGAGCTGGTAAGACTTGTTAGGGGCAAAAAACCCAACCCAACAACACATGATTATCTTCCAAAAATAACTGAAATTATTTCAACAGTGACCTCACCACATGGATTTTAAAGGGAAATCAAGGGGCGCCTGGGTGGCGCAGTCGGTTAAGCGTCCGACTTCAGCCAGGTCACGATCTCGCGGTCCGTGAGTTCGAGCCCCGCGTCGGGCTCTGGGCTGATGGCTCGGAGCCTGGAGCCTGTTTCCGATTCTGTGTCTCCCTCTCTCTCTGCCCCTCCCCCGTTCATGCTCTGTCTCTCTCTGTCCCAAAAATAAATAAACGTTGAAAAAAATAAATAAATAAATAAAAATAAAAATAAAGGGAAATCAAGATTATGGAATCATAATTAATTTACTAAATCTTTACAGAACACCCTCATGTGCACGCGGTGCTATTCTCGACACTGAGGATTCCCTAGAGATCAAGAAGACGCATCCCTTCTCTCAGGAAACTTGGGTTCTAGCGGGAGGAGAAAGATAACAAGCAGATAAATAAATAATATGGAAGAAAAGATAACTTCTAGTCAGGGGAGTCCTTTTATTTTTACTTTAGGGAAGGAGAGAGCAAGCGTGAGCTGGGAAGACAGGCAGAGGGAGAGAAAGAATCTCAAGGAGGTTCCACACCCAGCAGGGGGCCTGACGCGGGGCTTGATCCCACGACCCTGGGATCGTGACCTGAGCCGAAATCAAGAGCCGGACGCTCAGCCGACTGAACCACCCCAGGCAGGCAGGGGATTTATTTTAGTTCATTTTAATAACTGCTTCCAACTGGCGGTGGGGAAGGACTCCACAGAGGGGACAGTGAAGCTGAGAACTGAATGAGTCTTTCAAAGATGAAAGGAGGCCTCGTTCTAGATAAGGGAACAACTGGTACAAAAGCCCCGAGGTCACAGTGAGCTTGGAACTTAGACACAGAGAGTCAGTGTGTCTGGAAAGAGGAAGGGAGAAGACGCCACCCACTATGTGACCGTTTGTTCTGACCCAGTTCTGAGCTGGAGAGACTCAAACACCACAACTTGAAGGTTTTTACAGCGTATCTGGCAAGGTCCTCTAGGGAAACAGACTTAGTAGGAGCAAGAGAGAGATTTATCTAAAGGAATTAGTGCTTCTAACTGCGGTTGGCAAATCCAAAATCCATAAGGCAGCCTGGCTGGTTGGAATCCCAGGAAGGACTCCTCTGCTGTGGTCTTGAGGCATGACTCCTTCTTCAGGAACCCTCAGGTTTTTTTTTCCTCTTAAGGCCTTCAGCTGATTAAGCGAGGCCCACCCACTTTATGGAGGATAATCGCCTTTACTTGCAGTCAGCTGACTGTAATTGTTAATCACATATGCAGAAAACCTTCACAGCTACAAGTAGACTAGTACGTGATCAACCGCCTGGGCACCAGAAACAGGCCAGATTGACAGAAAATCAAGCACCACTGAGGGTTCCACTAGGGCATCATAGGGGGGAAGGCGGAATTGCTTCCAACATTTGTGTGTGTGTGACTCAAGAGGGAAATGATTTGGTCTTATCTTTCCGGTTACAGCACTAGATTCTGTATCCTTTTGGGTAAATACCTAGTAGTGCCATTGCTGGGTCGTAGGGTAGTTCTATTTTTAACCTTTTGAGGAACCTCCATACTGTTTTCCAGAGCAACTGCACCAGTTGGCGTTCCCACCAGCAGTGCAGAAGGGTTCCTCTTTCTCCGCATCCTAGCCAACGTGTGTTGTTTTGGTGTCGTTAATGGCAGCCACTCTGACAGGTGTGAGCAGGTTCGCAGGGGCACATGCACCCCAATGTTTCTAGCAGCGCTATGGACAATGGCCAAAGTGTGGAAAGAGCCCAAATGTCCACCAACTGATGAATGAGAAAGAAGATGTGGTGTATAAATACCCACACACACACACACACACACACACACAGTGGAATATTACTCAGCCATCAAAAAGAATAAACTCTTTCCATTTGCAACAACCAGAATTTGAGTGTAATTACGTTAAGCGAAATAAGTCAGAGAAAGACAAATATATGAATTCACTCGTATGTGGAATTTAAGAAACAAAACAGACGAACCAGGCGGGGGGAGAGAGGCAAGCGGGGAGCCATAAAACAGACTCTTAACTGCAGAGAACGCACGGAGGGTTGCTGGAGGGGAGCTGGGTGGGGGATGGGCTAAATGGGTGTGGGCATTCAGGACACCTGTGCTGAGCCCTGGGTGTCATATGTAAGTGATGAATCATTGGGTTCTACTCCCGAAACCAAAATTACACTATAGGTTAACTAACTGGAATTTAAACAAAAACTGAAAAAAAAAAAAAGGAATAAAAGAAAAGAAAGAATGGAAAAAAAAAGAGAGAGAGAGTCTGAAGTTCAGCCCAAATCCTAGAATCTCAAGCAAAGACCAACAGGCTGCTTGATGAGATGGAAAACTGCACGGCCTGCTGGCTGCCTCCCTCGGTGCACCTGGAAAGGCCGCAGAAGCAAGAAGGAAGTGTAGACCCTGTGAGGAGACTGGGGAGATGAGGCCCGAAAGGGCTGTGCCAGGGCGAGGCCCAGGTGCCCGACGGAGACGCGCCCTGACCTTGCACTCTCCTGCCGGGGAGGCCCTCGCAGACCACTACCCCCCCTCCGCGGGGCCGCGGGACTGTACCCCCAGCTCCAGCCGGGCCCCCCAGCATCGTCGGCCTTCAGGGCGACCTGAGGAGCAAAACTCCAGGGGTGTGAGCGGCTCCGCCAGGCCTGAGGTTTCTCTCCCGTCCGTCCCTCTTACCGCAGGCCCGGGGCTGAAACGCTCTGAACAAGATAGTGTAGGGGCTGATTCTAGAAGTTGCTTGAGGGGCAGGAGGGGGCCCCACGCCAGCTGCGGGATCGCATCCCCCCAGATTCGCAAATTCGTCCCTGAAAGTCATGTCTGAAGATGTTCACGTCGGTGGTGTTCGTGCAGCCGGGATCTGACGAGCGTGCGGCATGGTGTAAACATGTTCAGAGTCTGCGTGACCACTTACTAGCCCCTTGACCTGTTCGTCATTGTCTTCGTCTGTAAAATGGGGACAGTAACACAATTTACCACATGGGAAATCCTTCTGTAAGGATTACTCAGTACATGGGAAGTGCTTAGAACAGTGTTGACATATTGTAAGCTCTCCATTAATGCTAGCTTTTTAAAAAAAAGCGGAGGGCCTGGGTGGCTCAGTCGGTTAAGCTTCCGAGTCATGACTTTGGCTCAGATCGTGATCTCATGGTTCGAGCCCCTGCATCGGGCTCCGTGCTGACAGCACAGAGCCTGCTTGGGATTCTCTCTCCCCCTCTCTCTGCCCCTCTTCCTCTCTGTCTCTCTCTCTCAAAATAAATAAATAAACTTTAAAAATGAAAAATAAAATGTTTTTAACGAGTGATAACCACCCCCCCCCAGAGAAATTCTTGCAAAGATCCATGAAGGGACATGTATAAGGACACCCACCCGTAAGAGTGCCTGGGGTGGCCAAGAGTGGCAGGCATCTCAAGTGTCTGTCCCTAGGAAATTTGTCATGTGAGAGAAGGTGAAGGCCTTACAGCCCGTAGAAGTAACAAACTAGATACGTATACAGCAACATTAAGTCTTACGTCATCAAAATACAGTTCAGAGCGGAAAGTGTAGGAAATAAAACTAGACCCACAAAACAGTAGAGTTTATTAAAATGAAAAACCTACACGCAGAACAGCAAAACGTTTTGCAAGAGCACATGAATAATTAAGGATGCATATATGTGCATATATACATATACAACCTTCTAGAAAATATGTTACACATATAATAAAATATTCGAGTCATTACCCGTGGGGAGAATGAAACAGGAGTGGGGACGCGATGGAAAATAAAACAAAGGAAAGCAAAACAAAACAAAAGAGACGTTGTCTGGACACATGATGACAAAACACCACATTCTGAGAAGTACCCGCTTCGCTCTCAGACTGCAAGGGGGTCGGGGGCAGGGTGTGGGGGGGAGACAGCGAGATCACGAGTCCTGTCGCAGGAGAGCACATTTAAAGCAAGAACCACAGAGGACCGATGCATGGACATACGGCGGGAAATGTCACAGAGAGGGCGGTAATTTGGTAAATAAATATTAGCAAATGGACAAAGGCGCTGGGCAGGGAGAGTTGAGAGCAGAGCGTTTCTGTTCTCTACGCACAGTAACATTGCTTATGTTCTAGAACCGCAGGAAACCTAGGGGAGGGGGATCTGCCTGTCTCCTCCCACCCTCCGGGTTAACACACACCAACCGCTTCTCAGAGGGGTTAAGAAGACGATGCCTAGGGGCGCCTGGGTGGCGCAGTCGGTTAAGCGTCCGACTTCAGCCAGGTCACGATCTCGCGGTCCGTGAGTTCGAGCCCCGCATCGGGCTCTGGGCTGACGGCTCAGAGCCTGGAGCCTGCTTCCGATTCTGTGTCTCCCTCTCTCTCTGCCCCTCCCCCGTTCATGCTCTGTCTCTCTCTGTCCCAAAAATAAATAAACGTTGAAAAAAAAAATTAAAAAAAAAAAAAAAAAAGACGATGCCTCGTTCCTCCCGTGTGTGATTTCAAAAAACAATTAGTCTGCCTCCGGACTGACCTGCCGATGCCTTTGCCCCTAGCTGGACTTTCGATTCGCGGACGGAATAACAGGCATTAATTGTGAACGAATGATTTTGAAGTGGATTCCAAGTGGGACCAGAGCGGCCCCTCCGCTGGGGCAGTGATGGTCTGAAGCTGGGCCAGTGGGCGGGCGTCACCTATTACTGGCCTCACCGTGAAGTAAAGGTCCCTGGTTAAATCCCAGATCTTGCCAGAAACACGCCTCGGGCTTTTTGTCAAAAATACAGCAGCGTCTGTAATGTATTTCTGGATGATCAAGTTATAAGTCCTCTAAATTAAATTTACAGAGCTCATTCACTTTTATTCCAAGCGGTAACCATGGCGTTCCCTTTAAATCATTACGAGTGCAGCAGATACATTGATTACCGCCAGACCTGTCATTACGGATCTCTGTTTCTGCACCGCGGGAGCAAACTCTAAAGTTTAATTAGTATCCCCCGTCTGGTGTTATAAAGTACAAGTCCAGGACATATGGGAGGGAAAAATGAGTCAACGTGAATCATCTTAAAAACATGAAACTGGCAAATAGAGCAAAGCAGAGAGCCGAATTTATTCTGCATCAAAATCACTTGCCTTGGGGCGCCTGGGTGGCGCAGTCGGTTAAGCGTCCGACTTCAGCCAGGTCACGATCTCGCGGTCCGTGAGTTCGAGCCCCGCGTCGGGCTCTGGGCTGATGGCTCGGAGCCTGGAGCCTGTTTCCGATTCTGTGTCTCCCTCTCTCTCTGCCCCTCCCCCGTTCATGCTCTGTCTCTCTCTGTCCCAAAAATAAATAAACGTTGAAAAAAAAAAATTTTTTTTTTTTAAATCACTTGCCTTGACGCCAGTCCTGCCTTATGTGATTAATTGGGGCGGGGGAGGGGGGAGGAATATTCATTCTTCTCGAGAAGATGACTATTCTCTGGAACAATTGCGGGGCAAGGGGCGACTAGCAGACGTGGGGTCATGTGACCCACGCACGTAGGTTGTCGCACTGACCATCTCCAGACATAATCCCCGGCGGAGGCAACCAAGCAGGTGCCCCGGGGGAAACCAGCTTGGCCTATGACACAATTCGAACAAGGCAAGATTATTACAGGTGAGCTAAGTGGGACGCCCACTTACACCACTCAACCAATCCTAGAAAGGGGGCCCCAGCGTCTTGGGGTATAAAGCGTCTATTCTAACGGTACTCGAGTCCTTTGTACACGGTGGCAACAACGTGCTGATGGATTAAACACTGGCCCACGAGACAGGAAAGGGCTTTAAGAGAGACAGGTGCTGGCCTAGGCTTTGTGGGACGAACTGAAGTCACTTTTTTTTTTTTTTAAGTTTATTTTTTGAGACAGCGAGTGCAAGCGGGGTAGGAGCAGAGAGAGAGAGAGAGAGGTGAGAGGGAAAATCCCAAAGCAGGCTCCAGGCTCTGAGCTGCCAGCTCAGAGCCCAGCGTGGGGCTCGAACTCACAGACCGTGAGATCATGACCCGAGCCAAAGTCGGAGGCTCAACTGACTGAGCCACCCAGGTGCCCCTGAAGGAGTCAGCCTGGCAGGACAACAAAAACTGATGAAGTCAGTCTGGTAACCTCAACAAATAACACTGGCTACTGCCAGGACCCGGTGTTGGGAGGGGGCTTGTGTCACGACCCAGTGGGGTCTCCTGACTATTCGGATACAAATGGAAAGCAAAGTAGCTTCCATGAGGCAATGACTGCCCCCATCGTAGATACTGAGGCTCAAGGGCGCATTCATGGGAATCTTACGGAACTCCAAACCCATAGACGCCCTCTGGGGGCGCTTGTGACTTCCATCAATGTACTGTGACGAGCCTCACCCCAAGAACAGATCAGAATGAGACATATCCCGGAGAGGAGAGCAGTTGGCAAGGATAGGAACTATTCTGAATACCACCCACGTCCTCACCACAGGAAGAAGGCGGGCCCTGCCCTACAACAGCATCCAATCGGAAGCAGTCTCCGTACCCATTTGTGAGCTGAGACAAGGTGACTGGCTGTGTCCCCAACTGACTTGGAACCCAGACATAAGTGAATCATGGCCAAGTGTAATGATGTCTGTCGATAATAACATACACGATACGTGGCTATATTCATTTCCTGCGGCTGCTGTAACAGATTATCACAAACCTGGACGTCTTAAAACAACAGACATTTATTCTCTTACAATTCTGGAGCCTAGAGGTGGGAAATCAAGGTGTGGGTGCCAGGGGAGAATCCTTCCTTTTCTCTCCCGGCTTCTGGGAGCCCCCACGTTTCCCTTGACTTGTGGCCGCATCTCTCCAATCTCTGACTCCATTTTCATGTTGGTCTTCTCCTTCCTCTCTGTGTGTCTCTTCTACCCTTCTTCTGAGGACCCCAGGCATATTGGATTAGGGACCACTCTCCCCCAGTAGGACCTCATCTTAACCAATTTCATTCTGCAATGACCCTATTTCCAAACAAGCTCACATTCACAGGTGCCAGATGTTAGGGGGACACAATTCAGCCTATAACAATGGACGGGGGTCAGTTCTGTGGGGAAAGCATGGCAAATACCTGTGTGTCTGCTCTGTCATGAAATCGAATCGTGCCACAGCCATACCAGGGGCCATACGGTATAACACTAGCGTGGTTGGTTATCACGCTAACTAGAACTTGACCGGCCTGTTTTCCCGAAGGGCAGACGGACTCGTTAGGGAAAGAGAGCAACCTCGGGAATCAGAATTGAGTTTGGAAAACGGTTGCAGAAGCAGCCCCCGGTGCATATTGCTTCCTGGGTTTCAGTTCTCCAGACGTTATCTGAAACGTCCCCCCCTTCTTCATACTAACCTGGAGCAGGAAAAGAGAGGAGGTGGACAGTTTTTTTTTTTTTTAATTTTTTTTCAATGTTTATTTATTTTTGGGACAGAGAGAGACAGAGCATGAACGGGGGAGGGGCAGAGAGAGAGGGGGACACAGAATCGGAAACAGGCTCCAGGCTCCGAGCCATCAGCCCAGAGCCCGACGCGGGGCTCGAACTCACGGACCGCGAGATCGTGACCTGGCTGAAGTCGGACGCTTAACCGACTGCACCACCCAGGCGCCCCTGAGGTGGACAGTTTTAAGATGTATCTGCCCGTAACACTGGGCATCCCAGCGAATCTGCCGGGCCACTTTTAAATAACTTCTATGTCCCCATCTTGAATAAAACACATTTCATAATTTACTCCTATCCTCTATTTTACTCCCACCCCTGTTCCTCCTGTATAACATTCTCCCACAGCCGCGGAGGCCAAACGAGAGGGGCTCAGGACTCAGAGGTGGATGATGACCTCCTTTCCCGGACTCATTCCTCCCTCTCATTATCTCTCCCCCGGAGTATTACCTGTCGCGGGCGATTCTTTGTGCGGGTGCGTGTATTACTCCGTAATGCAATTCCCTAACAGCCTCTTGAAAACCCCAGCACAGCCGGAGTGTCATCTGTTAACCAGGCTTGTCTGAAGCAGGTAGACCTTTCCTCGGCTTTCCTCTGGGTTGAGAGAGAAAGACATAAATATGAGAAATGGGCTTTTAACCGTATTTGCCTGGACTCCTATCCAGGTCTACCCTGAAAAGCTGGAAAAGGAAAGGAGGAACGGCCACCACGGCCGAAAAACCAGTCTTGTGGCTGCAAGGGTCTGTGGTTCTAGTTGTTCCTCCCGCAGCCTCTGGAGGGAGCTCTAAGGTGGGTGACGGTCAAGCAGGTGGGGTAAGTTTCCATTTCCGGCCAGGAAAGGAGCCAAGATGCTTTGTGGTTTAAAACAAAAAGCCTTGATTGAATAAATACGAGCCTGGGGAGTGTGCTTTGTATCAAGCCTAATTTGTGGCATTTGTGCCAAGATGCTTCGAGCGACTCTACAAATGTGTATGGAGTGGGGCTATGCACCAAGCACGGGGCCCCGCAATGAAAATGGGTGGAGATAACCAATGGCGTCTCTTGTCTTTAAAACTCCGGGACTTGGGGCAACTGGGTGGCTCAGTCGGTTAAGCGTCTGGCTCTTGACTTCAACTCAGGTCAGGATCTCTCAGTTCATGTGATCGAGCCCCACGTCAGGCTCTGTGCTGACGGTGCGGAGCCTGCTTGGGATTTTCTCCCTCCCTCTCTGCCTCTCTCCTGCTCATGCACGCTCCGCCTCAACATAAATAAATAAACATTTAAAAACCATAAAAAAGAAAAATTTCCTTTAAAAAAAAACCCTTCCTTAATCATGTGGGAAGCTTGAAAACATTACACCAAGTGAAATAAGCCAGGCATAAAGGGATGAACGTATGATTCGGAAATATCTAGAAGAAGCAAATTCATAGAGACAGCAAACAGAATAGGGGTTACCAGGGACTGGGTGGGGAGGGCAGGTATGGGAGCTACTGCTTAACAACTTGGGGTGATACAGTTTTTCAATCCACAAACTCAGTTCCCAAAACAGGCGCTGTGGGATTCTGGTTCCAGAGTCATCCGTCACCCCCTCGACCAGCTTAGATCAGCCTCTTGCCCCTCCCACCCGAGTCCCACTCAGACTCAACCCACCAGCCTGAGCCCCAGCTGCCGGCGCACAAGGAGAGCTTCACAGGTGATGCTGTTCTTTGGCAGGCACACGGATCTTTCCGGAACGCTCTGCAAACCTGAGAGGGATTAACACAGGAGGCTGTGCTTCTAGGAGCCTGGAGGTGGGGGAACGCGGCCTCCTCTGGGTTGCAGGGAGACAGGAAGAACAGAGAACGCTTTCAATCGCATCTTTTGGGACTCCTGGCGCACCCTGGAGCCCCGTTTCCATCTGAAAGGTGAGTACCTCTCCCCAGTCCTGGTTTGTGATGACTTCCGTTTCTCAAGTGCAAAAGAGCCAGGCCAAGGAGAAAGCCCCTCAAAGGAATGGCTTGTGAGACTGTTTCCTTTACGCCTCTGTTAGTCCCGTGAGGCTGAAAGAGCCGGGGATACCATAAAAGGTCGTTCTGAAAAGTGCAGGAAAAGGGTGACGTTCTCAGGGTGAGGTTATAAATCGGGTTGATATTTATCAGGTGCCATGGGGATGGCCTCTGGTGGGTCAGGAAGCTCCCAGGTGGTGGGTCAGGTCCCCTCGGAAGCCCCTCCTGTGGCCCCGGTACCCCACTGCCCCCCTCTGTAAAATTCTGGGCAATTAGTGCCAAACAAAAACGGAATGATTACGTATTTTGTGACTGAGCACCAGCGTACAGGCTTATGGGTCCATCACTCAGCGTTGCTTTATCCTGGTAATGGTGAGGACTGAGATTTTTTTTTTTTTTTAAGTTATTTATTTGAGACAGAGGCAGCATGAGTAGGAAAGGGGCAGAGAGAGAGGATCCCAAGCGGATCCCAAGCAGGGTCCGTGTTGGCAGCTCAGAGCCCAACTCAGGGCTCGGACTCCCAAAACTGTGAGATCTTCACCCGAGCCAAAACCAAGAGTGGGACACTTAACCCACTGAGCCACCCAGGCGCCCCAGCCCGGGAACTGGGCTTCTTAAAGCCTCCAGATCCTGGCTATAAAACTCAGGTGTTTGAGATCCGATTATAACCCTGAATTGCCACCTTTAGCTTTTTTTTTTTTTTTTTTTTTAAATTTTTTTTTTTTCAACGTTTATTTATTTTTGGGACAGAGAGAGACAGAGCATGAACGGGCGAGGGGCAGAGAGAGAGGGAGACACAGAATCGGAAACAGGCTCCAGGCTCTGAGCCATCAGCCCAGAGCCCGACGCGGGGCTCAAACTCACGGACCGTGAGATCGTGACCTGGTTGAAGTCGGACGCTTAACCGACTGCGCCACCCAGGCGCCCCGCCACCTTTAGCTTTTTATCACAATGCTATTGCAAAAATAAATATGTAGAGACAACTTCAGAACTTTCTCTTTTTTTTTTTTTCAACGTTTATTTATTTTTGGGACAGAGAGAGACAGAGCATGAACGGGGGAGGGGACAGAGAGAGACAGAGCATGAACGGGGGAGGGGCAGAGAGAGAGGGAGACACAGAATCGGAAACAGGCTCCAGGCTCCGAGCCATCAGCCCAGAGCCTGACGCGGGGCTCGAACTCACGGACCACGAGATCGTGACCTGGCTGAAGTCGGACGCTTAACCGACTGCGCCACCCAGGTGCCCCCAGAACTTTCTCTTGATAGACTCGCAGCGCGTGATCTTGGTTCCATATCATTCTCTTCTCAAGTTCCGATGGTGACGTTTGTCTCAAACCCTGCCTAGAAATTGTCTCAAACCCACTAGAAATTGTACCTAACTCTCCCAGGATAGGGTGCAGGAACTTGAACCTTCAGTCTCGCTTTCCTTCTGGGACAGGGATGAAGGGCCCCTTAAGGGAAGGTAAAATACATCACTGCGGGTGGTGGGGGTGAGAAACGTGAGTCACACACAACCTACAAATGTCTTGGGAACAGAAAAGCTGGTTCCTCCCGAGTCTCCAGCAGGCAAGTTAGCAGGGTAAGGACCAAAACCTTGGCCCCCTTGTGGGTAGAGCGCCTGCGACATTGTGATGGCGACACTGTGATTTATAAGAAATACATACTCCGTCGTCATCAAAGGTTCCCGGCTCCCAGCTCCCAAGAGCCAGGAGATTCTTTCTCAGAGCAGAAGAGCAACAGAATATCTTCTGTTCTGTTACTTGGTCTCCTGTCCTCCTTCCAGAAATCTCCCCGCAGGCACAAAGGTGAAGTGGGTGCCTAGTTATTCAGAACACCAGAGTTTACCTTAACGAGGGGACCATTGGAAAATAATTAAGGGTGGAACTGGTTGCCAGGGAACCAACCAACCCCGCGATCATACTGACCTCTGGGGAGGGAAGGGGGGGGTCGGAAGTTGAATCAATCACATTACTTAATGAATTGTAATTATGTTATGAACCCTCCATTAAAAACCCAAAGGGGGCACCTGGGTGGCTCGGTCGGTTAAGCATCTGACTTGGGCTCAGGTCAAGGTCTTGTGGTTGGTGAGTTCAAGCCCTGCTTCTCTCTCTCTCTCTCTCTCTCTGTCCATACACACACACACACACACACACACACAGAAGGACAGGGTTCAGAGAGCTTCCCGGTTGGGGACGCGGTTGGGGATCAAATAGAATGTGGACGTTCTGAGCTCTCTCCCCCACCCCTTGCTCTGTGCACCTCTTCCATCTGGCTGTTCCCGAGTTCGATCCTTTTATAATCAACTGGTGGTCTTGTAAGTAAAATGCTTCTGAGTCCTGTGAGCCACTCTAGCAAATTAATCAAACCCAAGGAGGGGGCAGTTGGGACCTTCAATCTGTGGCCAGTGGGTCAGCCCAACAACCTGGGCTTTCCACTGGCCTCTGAAGTTGGGGGCTGGGGAACAGTCTTGGGGGACTGAGACCTTAACCTGTAGGGTCCGACGCTCTCTCCGGTGTCAGAATGGAGCGGTAGGGCACCCGGCTGGCGTCTGAGAACCCCGTCTACACATTGGAATGGAGTCCAAAACCCAACTAGCACTTTTAGTGAAGTTACTGATCAGAGTGTGATGGGCCTTCTCCACCCCAGGGAGGAGTTACACACACCGCAGGCAGGGACAAGGCGCTGTCACGTTTCTTCCTGGAACGTTTGTGACAGGGCTTGGAAGGACCTTGGTGAAGGAGGAGTCTCACTTTCCTTATCTATAAGGACTTGTGCCCACCACAAGGGCAGTAGAAAATGGTCAGCCCGGAGGGCTCTCCCGAGGCAGCAAAAAGTGGGGCCCGTCCCCTCTGCCTTTACCCAAAACTGAAGACAGATCGTCACAAAATCTTTGACCAAGTGCTGTGTGAGGGACTGAGGGAGGAGCCAACAAGGGCAGTGCCAGAGCCACAGGAGGTAAGGGAGAGAATTGTTCTGGATGTTCCACCAGGAACAGCCACCTCCCGTCACACCGGGTGACAGGAACATCTGGATGTAGCAGGTATGAATCTGCACTGGCCATCGACACGGGCGTGTTTTCACCAGGAGCCCTGCGTGGGGCCACCAACAGAAGATGCGTTGTGGTCACTTGAGGCAAGAAGGGAAGGCAACCAAGCAGTGTGTTGACCTCTTTTTTTTTTTTTTTTTAATGTTTATTTATTTTCAGAGAGAGAGGGAGAGCTGCGGAGGGGTAAAGCGAGGAAGAGAGGGAATCCCCAGCAGGCTCTGTGCACTGTCAGAGCAGAGCCCAACACCGGGCTCAAACTCACGATCTGCGAAATCAGAACCTGAGCCGACATCAAGAGTCAGATGCGTAACCGGCTGGGCCGGCCAGGCGCCCCCCGCTCCCCACCGTGTGCTGACCTCCTTAAACATGAGATGCTCACCATCCATCTCAGTGGAAGCAGCCGGGAGGCCCCTGGGATGCCCATTAACAAAGCCTAGAAAAATAATTTACAAAAGAAAAGTTAAGGGATGTTGATTGCAAGACATACTGGGTTAAAGAAGATGAAGCCAGTGCAGATTACTGAGGTCCCTGAGCTTAAGGCCAAACTTTCTTCTCTCTGGGGACCTGAAAGGTGCCAGGCCACCCAACCCGCCCCCAGCCCAGCCCACTTAATCTCTGCACCTGAGGCCATTCTGCATTTCCGCAGGCCTAGCTGGGATGTGGCTTCCTGCCTACAAATGGGCACCTTCCTCTGCAGGGAGCTGGGCCCCATCCCCTTCCCACCCCCAAGCAGCTAGCTGGAGGCCTGCCCCAAATAAACAGGACCCCCAGGACCGAGGCAA